>NC_081411.1:746804753-747119753 GCF_030272615.1 Cryptomeria japonica | reverse complement strand
CCTACAACACAACTCGAGAAATACCTCCAACACCTGAAAGGGAAGAGATAGAGTTTGTCCCATTTGTAACACAAAGTTTTTATTGAAGTTGAAAACAAAACATCCATCATCTCATTCATACATCATTATTCTATCATCAATCCATCCCAAAACTCTCAAAACATTAAGAGGTTCTTGTCCCAAATTCTCTTTTAGATATTACTTGAAATCAAACACATCACATCACTTTTAGATTGTTTCTACATCTAGGATAAGCTCATCCTAAGAGACACATCTACGCAAGTTAAAACTAGTTCATGAGTGAATCCTCTCATTGTTAGGTAGTCAAAATCTGTAACACATCTCAGATTTCTCTACACCTTATCATATCCAAAATCCTCAAAACAAACAAGCAATTCAAAGAAGGAATTCTGGTTACATCTACCTTTAGAGTGCTAGAGATCTACATACCATACAATCCACTAATCATCAATCTTTCATCAACAACTCATCGTCATCTTCAATCAACTTCAAAACAAACTTGCAAACCAAATGGCTCAAACCCGATCGCGATCAAGGCAACGAGAAATAGAAATTGAGGAAAAAGAGGACAACCTCAATGAATTTCAAGAAGCACTTGGAGGAACTGTAACTGATGAAAACCCAAGCACTCCCACTCCTTCAACAATCGAAAGGGCTCAGCATAACCCTCACTTCAACAGATTATTTGATGAAATACTGAGGAGCAATGCGGATGCTCACTTCTTAAAACTCGCTCAAGAAGGAGCCAAACTCCCCTCGGACTTTGATCTTGCCCAATTAAGACAAGAATCAGAAAGACAAAGTCACCATGAGGAGGAAAGAGGTAGAAATCACATCAGATATAATATTCCTCGAGGTAACCCACCACCTCCTCCTCCAAATGAAATGGAGATGTTGCGGCAACAAGTCGAGAATCTCGCCCAACAACTTCATAGTGGTGTTAAGACTAATCAATTCTCACTTAATGACATCTGTCCCTATCCTTTTGATAGGAATCTTTATATGCCACCCTTTCCACGCGGGTTCGAAACACCAAAATTTGAAAAATATAGAGGAAAGGGGGATCCCCGTGATCATGTCCGAGAATTTCATTCCGCTTGTCTTGAAGTGGCTTATGAGGACACATACCTAATGCGCCTCTTTCCCCAAAGCTTGGGAGGAACAACCACATCATGGTTTTCCCGACTTCCAGGTGGCATTAGAACATTTGAGGAACTCATCCAGAAGTTCCTATCTCATTACTCTTATAACATTGAACGCGACATCACCATGGCTGATCTGTGCAACACAAAACAAAAACTAGGTGAATTATTCTCAGTATTCCTGCAACGATGGCGCCAAATGTCTAGCAGACATTCTCTTCAGTTACCTGAACGAGAACTAGTGGAAATTTTCATTTCCAACTTAAACGAAGAAATGGAATTTCACCTGGATGTCAAAGACACAGACTCTTTTAACGATATGATCACCAAGGGTATAAAATGTGAAAGGGCACTCATCAAGAAATGACTCATCAAAATCTTTAACAAACCAAAAGATGGCCCTCGCCCGCCCTTCAATAGTGATAGACCAAACTTCTGGAACAAGAATAAGAATATCGTCAACGATGGGGTTGTGGATGCTCGAACTATCCAAAATGCACAACCCGTGGTTCGATTTGCAGGACAAAATCCTCCACCACAAAATAACACAAATGTTCCTTCCAATCAAGGTCGCATCACATCTCATGATGAACCAAGACCTTGTCCACAAAAACAAAAACGCACATACACTCCCCTAGGGGAACCCATTGAAACAATGATGCGACAACTCATTTCTCAGAATTTGATCACTCTACCTAAGCTATCGAACTATGAGCCTCAAGTCAAACCAGCATGGTGGAGAGATACTGAACACTGTGAGTTCCATCAAGGACGAGGACACAAGACAAGTAATTGTCACCGATTGAAAGATCTCATTCAAGATCTTATTGATCGAGGAGAAATTGAGATTGAAGGACATGACCCAAAAATGACCAATAACGATCATCTGATGTTCAAAAATCCACTTCCATCACAAGATCAAAGGGGTCCTTCCACTTCCCGGTGAGGCACCGATACCACTGATTATACGCAGGCTGCGTATAACTACACTGTAAATCATCTATATGATGCCAGTGAACAAATTGCAACTATAACCTTCAAAGATCCCACCTCCAATTGCAATGTTGTTACGCGTCGCGGGAAAGTCACCATCAAGGCAGCTCCACAAGGCACCACCTCCGCCCCAAAGCAATATAATCTTGTGGAACAATTAGATAAAACACCTGCGCTCATATCCATTTTAGAACTATTGCGCCTATCGCCATCTCATAAAACAATCTTGGATCAAGCACTCCAAGAGGCGTCAGTCCCTGCAAACCTTAATACGGACCAGTTTCAAGCTATGGTTGGAAATCTAAAGTCATCACCTTGTCTCACTTTTTCTGAAAGTGACAACTCTTCTTTCCAACAACCTCATAATGCTTCGCTACACATTGAAGGCTTTATCAACCAACACAGGATCAAGCGAGTCTTAATAGATAATGGAGTAGGCCTAAACATTTGTAGGTTGCAATTGGTCACAACATTGGGATATGCAATAGAATCAGTGGATCCTCGCAAGAAGATCACCATCAAAGCCTATGATGATGTAGAGTGTTCATCCAAAGGAGCTGTGGTACTACCAATCCGAGTGGGCCCTGTGGTAAAGCACATAATTTGTCAGGTTCTGGACCTTCCTCTGCCATATAATCTATTATTAGGGAGACCTTGGGTACATGCCATGCAAGCCGTTCCATCTACCTACCATCAATGTATCAAGTTCCCACATAATGGTGCAGAGATCACAATCCTGGGCGATGCAAATCCCTTTGCATTTTGCCATAATATCAGCCATCAACCAGAGATTATTGTTCCTAATAATAGGGAAGCCATTTCCTCCACATCATATGTAAGTCCCGCCTCTCTTGCTAGTTCGAACACCCCTATACCCAAGCAAGAAAAGCTTAAGATGAAAGTCGCAGAGGAAGCTCTTTTGTGTGGGACAGATGCCCACTTCTCCTAGAACACGTGGTAAACCATAGCAGTTACTCCAAAAACCCATAGTCACGCCCGCATGTGCTTTGACGCCTTTCGTCCTTGGAAAGAGTCAAGGGGAAGAAACACAAGATGAGGACCTAGCGGAATGGATCTATAAAGATCCCATCACCACTAAAAAACCGCAAGTTACACTTCCTATGGAACAGTATGGCAAAGGCCTCCTCATTATGCAAAGAATGGGATATGATGGTCAGAGTGCTTTGGGATCCTGCAAACAAGGACGACATGAACCGCTGCTGCCAGAGTTCAAACCCAAAGGTAATATAGGACTAGGCTTTGAAAAAGAGGTCCTTCCTAAACTTAGATTCAAAGGAAAACCCAGTAAACTATTTTTCCCACCTACTGCAAAGAGGACACCTTTTATAATCAAAGCACCATCAAGCATTATCCCCACTGCCCCATCAAGGCTCATAACTCCACCGCAACCATCACCAATGCCAAACATCCCACCAATCAAGCCAATAATCCCATCAGCAACACCATTTATAGCAACAACTGTATCAGAACCCGTAGCAGCATCTATGGCACCAACCATTCCAACAGAAGTCACTAACTCAACACGGCCGATACTTCCAGTGACAAATCCTTTAAAACCCATCACGGTTCCTGCAGCACCGATCACTACAAAGGTACATAAACCAATCACGCCTGCAGTATTCAACTCTAGCGACATCCCAGTATGGTATAGCAATCGGATGCTGGAAAGTGATTTAGAGACCGACTCACATGAGTGGGAATTTGATTCTGTACAACTTAACACTTTAGATGAGGAAGACACATCACCACCTTCGCCACGCAAAGACATTCCTATTTACAGAGAAGCACAGATAAAGACCACTTGGGTACCTAAGCTGGAAACATCTTCCACAGACCCTACGTCTCATCCTACGCCTGATTCTGACGGGGAGAGTACCATCAACGACCTTCACCACAATGTCTTAACCCTCACTGATACCTCTAACGAACTTAATCTAATCGATGAAGTAATGCCCATTATCCACCCTGAACTCATCAAATGGAACCAACCAAATCCCCCATGTCTTGACCTCTTCCAAAACGATGAGGCTATCATTGACTTTTTGGAATTAAGGGATAATCTACCAAGTGGGGATCACAAAGCTGGATTCGCCATTCAACTTAATAGCGCAACATACTTCGGGGCGGATGCCAAACCCTTCAGCTGCAAAAATATAACATTAAAACATGGATCTTCCAGTGAAAACCACACTGTGGCACTGTTTGATCCGACAACAGTAAAAAGAAAGAGCGTATCCAACGGTGAAAACCTCTCTGAGGCACCTGAGGATGAAGGGTTTGACATTCTCCCTGCTAGTACACAACAGGAACGATCAATGATTCTTATCGAGGAAACCAAAGAATACAATGTGGGGACTCCTGAAAACCCTCATATCATACATCTGGCATCTCTTCTCACTCCAGAGGAATAGCCTCAATTCATAGAGTTCTTCCAGCAGCGTCAGATCAACTTTGCATGGTCATATGCAGACATGCCTGGGCTTGATCCGGATTTAGTTATGCATCATCTCACAGTAGCAAAAGGAGCCAAACCTGTCAAATAGAAGCTTCATAAAATGCATCCTCAGATTGCCGTGCTAGTCAAAATAGAACTCAAGAAACTCCTGGATGTTGGTTTCATTAGACCAATTGATTATGCAGAATGGATCTCCAACATTGTGCCAGTCGGCAAACCAAAAGGGGGCATCCGCATTTGTACAGACTTCAGAGATCTGAATAAAGCATGTCCTAAGGATGACTTCCCCTTACCAAATATCGACATCATAGTGGATTTGACAGCAGGACATGCCATGCTTTCACTCATGGATGGCTTTTCAGGATACAATCAAATAAAGATTGCACCAGAGGACCAACATAAGATAGCCTTCACATGTCCATGGGGCACATATTGCTGGAATGTAATGCCTTTTGGTCTAAAGAATGCAGGAGCGACCTATCAAAGAGAAATGACCACCATCTTCCATGACATGATGCATACTATGATAGAAGATTATGTGGATGATTTACTAGCAAAATCACTTACTAGAGAAGGACATCTTCACATCTTAGATAAAATCTTTGATAGACTGGAACAATACCATGTTCGACTCAACCCAAAGAAATGTGTCTTTGGAGTGACCTTCGGGAAGCTTCTAGGATACATTGTCTCAAGAAAAGGTATTGAGGTTGACCCAGCAAAGGTTAAGGCAATAATGGACATGCCACCACCAAAGAATATCAGTTAGCTAAGGACATTACAAGGGTGGCTTCAATCCATCTGCAGATTCATTGCACAATTGGTTGATAAGTGTCACCCATTCACACACCTGCTACACAAGAACATCCACTTTCAGTGGGATGAGAGATGCCAACAAGCATTTCAGGCACTTAAAGACTATCTCATGAATCCACCATTGTTGATGCCACCAGATCCAAGTAGACCGTTGTTACTTTATATCTCAGCAACAAGTACAACATTAGGTGTATTACTGGCACAACATAATGCAGAAGGTAAAGAGTGTGCTGTATACTACATCTCTCGCACACTGGTTGGCTATGAACTCAATCACACACCTATTGAGCGAGCTTGCCTAGCAGTAATCTTAGCAGCCACTAAATTGTGGCACTATCCATTGACGCACAAAGTACAGCTCATCGCAAAGATTGATCCACTCAAATATTTACTTAGCAAAGCAGCATTGACAGGTCGCTTGGCCAAGTGGGTAATGATTCTAAGTGAATTTGACATTGAGTATGTAGATCGTAAAGCTATCAAAGGTCAAGTCATTGCAGATCAGTTGGCTGATGCACCACTCATAGGCGATCATCCTCTCATTTCCAATTTTCCAGATGAAGAGATATTCATGATCACAGAAGCACAACCATGGAAACTATATTTTGATGGTTCATACACTAGGCACGGCTCGAGGGCAGGCATTTTGTTTATCACACCTCAAGGAGATAGCATCCCGAAGTCTTACAGGCTTACATTTCCATGCACAAATAACATAGCAGAGTATGAGGCCTTGATCACAGGACTCAGGCTAGCCATACAATGGAAATTACAAGAACTACAAGTATATGGTGACTCACAACTGGTCATTCGACAAGCAACTGATGAGTATCAGACAAAGGATGATAAACTCATGCCATACAAGCAAATGGTGGACACTCTAAAGACATCATTTACTACTATCACTTTTGAGCAGATACCAAGAGATCAGAATCGAGCTGTCGATGCTATGGCTACCATCGCATCTCTCCTAGATCTTCCACAGAATTCAACACGCTACGAGTTCTTGGTAGAACAGCTTTGGATCCCCGCTTATGATATCCCTGAATCCGAAATGATATGTCGCCTTGTTGGTTCTAAATCCCCATGGTATGGTGAGTTCTACACCTATCTCTATGATCACACCCTTCCTCCCAACCAATCAAATAACCAACGAAAAACCTTCATTCACCAAACTGCTCGATATACCATTATTGCCAAAACCCTATACCGACGCAGTCTTGATGGTACTCTCCTTCGATGTCTGGAACAAGATGAGATAACAAAGGCTTTGGAAGCAGTACATGAAGGAATTTGTGGGACTCAGTCAAGTGGTCCATCACTAGCCAAGAAACTCATGCGAGCTGGATACTATTGGCCATCTATGGAAAAGGATTCCTACTATTTTGTCAGGAAATGCAAGAAATGTCAAATTCATGGTGACCTGATACATGCACCCGCACAAGAACTGCAACCAATCACAACACCATGGCCTTTTTGTCAATGGGGCCTTGACCTTGTGGGTAAGATTCATCCATCTTCATCCAACGGCCATAAATTCATTATCACCGCCACCGAATATTTCACCAAGTGGATTGAAGCTGTTCCACTTACCCAAGTCATTAGCAAGCAGATCGCCTCATTCATCCTTAATTACATCATCTACCGGTATGGTGTGCCCATGTCCATTGTCACAGATAACGGTCTTCCTTTCAAAAATCAGGATGTCCGTGAGCTTTGTGAGAAATTTCATATCCAACACCGCTTTTCCACTCCCTATTACCCACAAGGCAATGGTCAGGCCGAAGCATCCAATAAAAACATATTGAGAATCCTAAAGAAGACAGTCAATGATGCCGGTCGTGATTGGCATGTTCAATTGAATCCAATATTATGGGCATATCGAACTAGCATACAGACCCCTATAGGTGCAACTCCTTATTCATTGGTCTATGGTGCTGAAGCTATCTTACCTATTGAGGTCGAGATACCATCCTTATGGGTTTCCTTGCACAATCTCATCGATGATGAAGCATATAGAGTATCACGTCTGCAGGACTTAGAGTTACTAGATGAGAAACGACAAGCTGCATACAATCACCTCAAAGCCTATCAGCAGTGCATGAGTAGAAGCTACAATCACCGAGTTAGATTTCGTACATTTGAGGTAGGTGATCTTGTTCTTCGAGAAAATCCTTGCAACCAACCAAACAGAGAACATCAAGGCAAGTTTGAATCAAACTGGCTCGGCCCATATGTTGTCACTGCTGTATTCGGGTCTGGGGCATATCAGTTGGCTACATCAGAAGGAGAACCACTCGCAGATCCAATCAATAGCATGCACCTCAAAAGATTTTATACCTAAGGTGTATAGAGCATCAGGCTCCCCTGCATATCAGAAAAATACCGAAAACATTCAGAAAATGTCCTGAAGAAAATACAAAAAACATTCAAAAAAGTAAAGAAAAATCATACATCCAAACGGTGAACAACCACTCTGGTGGCACCTTGGGTAAGTGCGATGGTGAAGACCTGGCAAATAGGCGCCACTCGTAAAAGGCAATGGCTCCAGTATCTTTCAGGCTCGTTGCGATCACATTCATGCACACACACATCCATCCATCCCAACCATGGCTTGTTATTTGATCTGTAATTAGGAAAGTACTCCATGCGTCTTGCATCCCGCTTTTTCATAGTCAGGTCTAAAACTGGGGGCAATACTCTTAACCTATTGATGGAAGTGGATTCTACATTACTGGTGATTCATTGGCAAAAACATTCAAAAATGTCTCACAAAAGTCCAAAAACATTCAAAAATGACTCTCAAAATACCAAAAACATTCAAAAATGTCTCACAAAAAATCCAAACAAACATTCAAAATCATTCCACAAAATCCAAAAACATCGAAAAAACCATCGAAAATCCCATAAAAACATGGCAACACATTGTACATACTCATTCGCATAGATGCAAAACAAACATTGACAAAATACTCACACGATGACCATTTATCAAATCAAACCACACAATCAACATCAACACTCAAACCTGTCTTTAAACAAAGGATGCATCCTTCCTTACCAAAACAAAGACAAGATGACATTTTCTTTGACAAGAAAATTTTGTTAGGCTATCAAATACTTGGTTGATTTGTGAGTACAATCGTTTGTTTATCTGTATCAGAATCTTTTAGCATTGTTTTGTATCGTTTGCGCATCATTTCCGATGAAGTTCTGGGGCATGTACTAATGGTGTCTACGTGGGAAGTTCACTAAGCTACGTGATCATAGGCAAAAATGCAGTCATAGATCACTACGGCTTGTTGACTACAGTGTATACCTCGACCATATGAGCATGAACCATTACCAAGGATCCTTATTCTTTATTCTTTATGTATATATACTGTTTGGTTGCAGGTACAATGCTCATTCTTTGGTTCCTCTTCCTCCAAATTGGATAAAGGTTTTATTTTCTTAGTATGGTATGCACTTGTCTCAGGATATGATCAACCTAAGATCAAGGAGGATGATCCAAGTCATGCACGAAAGGAGATAATCCTTGTCTGTTCCGCAAGCAATACTCTGGTTGACTTGACCCTTATATCAAGTCGTTTGTGTTACCTTGCTATATTAAAATCCATGAAAGAAATACTCAGGTCATCTTGAATCATTGTGTCAAGATGCTTGTATTCTCTTCCAACATTTTAAAGCTCAATGATGAAAATAGAGCACTATGGATCGTCATTTCACCTCATCTGTTTATATCTTGCATTCTGTTGCATATCACCCATCCATCCCTTCATTCATATGTAGGCTTTTACATGCAAAAATGACTAATAAAAGCTGGTCTTGGATACACATCACGACCGAGTACTCTGATACATCATCAATGCATCACACAAAGTCTTACAAAACCTTGCATTCCTCATGGTCATATCATCATTACATTTAGGTGCATCTTGCATTACGTCCATTCATGTCATTTTTTAAACTTAAACATTTCATATAGTTCATTGTTGACATTAGTTTTCATTAAAATGATTTGCATCATTGCATCAATCATAAATAATTAGATTCATTCATGAGTTTAACTTGTCTTTGGTTGTTTTAAATCATTTACCTTCATTTCATCTAGTGTAAATTATCCATTATCATTTTATTATCTTTTCATCATTTATCATTTGCATTCATTTCTTTATCGTTAAAAGATGCATTCATTCATTACTAAGTATCTTCTTATGCTCATTGTAAGATTCATTCACATTGCATTCATTATCATTACATTAAGGTGCAGTTATTATACCCATTAGTTATCGTATCATCCCATTATCATTTGTACTTACAAACATATTTAAAACACATTTAGAATCATAAAACAAATTTGTTTACACAACATTGGTTCATACCATCTCATATATCCATTTTACGTATACATTCATTCTACACATCATCATATAAACATTTGCACTTTACATTTTGTTTAGCCATATTACATTCATTTACAAACATCTAGATGCATACTCATACATAACATCATTCATTTGACCATTGCATTTAACATTATCTTATCATTCACATCGCAATAGGAAACACTATAAATCCTATTCATACATAAAAGCATAAGCATATATTATCATGGCATTCCATACATAAAGCATTACATAAAAATTCAAAAACATCATACATATCTAAACCTGCATTCATATGTCAGTATCCAACATCGTAACTCATCATAAAAACATGCATAAAAGAAACATATCATCAAATGCATACATGTACACATATCCATCTACGCAAGCAAACATAATCATGCATAAACATCCATACATCATCACAAATATGGGATCTCCTCATATATATCAACTCATATATCAGAGTACAATGAAGTCTACAAAATCGGCTGCCAAGAGCCATCCAAGATACAGTCCAAAAATAGACAATGATACAATACATATATGCAAAAAAAAAAAAAAAAAAAAAAAAAAAAAGCTCTCAAATACCGCTCTGGCCAGATGCTGTACCACCACCACCACCCCTACCTGCTCCACCGCTGGTACCTGCCCGACCTGATCCATCTCTCCGTGGAGGCCTCATCGAACCTCCACTCCCTCCTGCATCTCCTGATCTATCCCGCCTCAAAGGACCCATCACTCCCCCACTGCTCTGCATCCTCTGTGATCGCTCGGATCTCGTCTGCTGCATCTGGGTATAACTGAGAGCTCGCTGACTGAGTGGCACCACCTGTTCATATAAACCTCGCCAGTACTCTATCTCAGCCTGTGCTCACCCAAACTGCCTCATAATCTCCCCTGTAGGACCTTGTGCTCCTACTCCCACTCGGACTCTCTCCTGCAGCTCCGCCAATCTCTCCACCGCAGTATCTCTCTCCCGCAGCACCACTGTCAGCTCTGACTCATGTGCAAATAGCTGCACATCCCTCGCTGCTATCTCCTCCTCTAATCTCTCCACCTGGGTCTGCAAATAACCTATCATATGATCCCGCAGATCCCTAGTAGCTCCCTCCCCCATGTCCATGGCTGCCGCACCAGTATCACCTCCTGCACCACCCTCCCCTGCACCTGTATCCATTAGGATCTCTCTCTCCATCCCCCTCCCACTCAGCTGCACTCCTCCCTGCATCAAAGGTCCCTGTGATATTTGAAGAGGTAGTCCACCTCTCCCTCTCCGCTGCCTCGGCATCCCCAAACCTCCTCCACCTCCTCCACCACCTCCTCCTCCGAATCCTCCTCCTCCACCTCCACCTCCTCCTCCATCTCCTCCTCCTCCACCTCGGCCTCTTGCTCTCCGTCCTCGTCCCCTCTCCTCCTCAAACGATGGGATCGGCTCAGCTGGGTCTGATATCCGTAGGATCAGGTGCGCCGCCCGATACTGTGTATACTCTACTGTCACACCTGCATCAATGACCCTCGATCGTAGGTCCCATGGCCTTGCCTGTAGTGTCCGAAACTCTGCCAGTGCCTGATCATACGGTAGCATTGGGCCCCATGCATACCGCTCTCGAATCACTCGTGCATACACCCCTGATCCGCTAGGCAGTCCCTGCTGCCGTCCAAACTGCCTCATCACCCGTCCCGGCACCTGTCTCTCCACATGATAAGAGGTCCTCCCAATGAGGAATCGGGTCATGAAGCAATACAGTAGTGCCTCTGCATCATCCTCCCATGGCTCACACTCCAAGTATGGCCGCCAGATCAGTGCATCCAAATCATCCAATGCTCGTCGCCACCACTCTAACTTCCCCAAGTGGGGCTGACTCATCATGCCACTGTACATAAACATGTATGGCTGGTCCACGGCTTGAAATCTGAGACTCACTGGTCGAGTCACTGGTAGGTGCTCCCATGCCCACACATGTAGTAGAGTCATCCCAACTGCAAGAGAACCCCTCCCCCGGTACACTACCTCGTGTAGCTCCTGATACATGTGCGCTAACACGCAGGGCCCCCAGGCAAATCGGGTCCCCTCCGTCATCATCATCTCTATAACCTATCCCCATCCCACCACCAATCCATGTGACCACCTGTCTGGACACAGAAGTCCTCCCACGATCCCTGACAAAACTGCTGGAAGGGGCTCATATAGTGTCGCTATATCCTCCCATGCGATCGAGCCATCATCAATGTATACATCCTCCTCAAAAATCCTCTGACAAGACACCGTCCCCCAGGATCTATCATATGTCACCAGCTCCCCCCGAATCGGAATCCGAAGGATACGCCACACGTCCTCTAAGGTCACCGTCATCTCTCCCTGGGCTAGATGAAACGTGCACGTCTCACTGTGCCATCGCTCTGCCAAGGCTATCATCAGGCCGTGATTCATCCGAATCACGGGCATGTGCATCACCTCGTACAACCCAGTTGCTGCTATACAGTCAATCTCTATCTGCGTCAACTGATCCCGCAACCCCTGTGTCGCAGGATGGTGCTCGCATAACTGCAACACATGCAGATCCTCCTGCACATAGACATTCATCAAATCACCATCAATTGTTTTGTTATCAAACTTTCTTAAGTTTAAACCTAGACTATCATCAGATACTTTGATCAAGTATCTTTGAGTCTCAACAGGTAAGCAATCATGGCCACCTAGACTTCAACAGGCATTTATACTAACAAATAACCTAAGTCTCATCAGGTTGCTATGGTTCAAAACAACTCCCACTTCGCCTCGCCATCCATCAATCGTTAGGCATCAGGAGATTTATTTTTTCCAAAACTGGGGCATCTCGTTATCCTAAGGCAAACACGCTATTTTATCTACAATAGCGCTAGTTCTACACAATAGCACTACAACCACATCAAAAGTGCTCAAACAGGTCTACAATAGCGCTACAAAAACAACAGTGCTAAACCCGCTAAACAATAGCGCTATTCCACGTCAATAACACTCAATTAACCCTACCATAGTGCTAATTGGTCAAGAGCGCTAAAACTTGCCTACATTAGCGCTAATACATACAAAAGCGCTCAAACCAGCCCCCAATAGCGCTATTGCGGCACAATAGTGCTAATTCATGGAGCAAAAGCGCTAAAACCATAGTTCCAGCGCTCTTGCTCCGACTTGACTTTGACTCAGCTAAAAACCTATCAAAAATGCATAAAAAATCAGTTTTCGAATTTGCGTACCGCTGGTCCATAATCGGCTGGGCGCTGGAACTGTCGGACTCGCTCGAATCTGTGCTCAGTGATCGGAATCGGCATCATAGCTCCTCCTTGCTCCTCCAAATGTCACTGTCAGAGCTCTCGTTTTCAATTGGTCGCGGTCACAAATGATCCTATTTTCCCCCCTTTCACCCCATTTATACCCCCCCGCCGTCACCATAACTTCACCCCGCTCATCGCCGTGGTCCCCGTGAACTTCCCGAGCCCCCCATTTCTCCATGTTTCCCCCGATTTCTTCTATTTTTCACCCGTATACCTAACTTTTTCTCTTCTATCACCCTGCCAATTTTCATTCTTTTTTGAGAGATCGCCCGATTTTTCAGAATTTTTTTTCGGCCCATCTCTCGAGGGGGCATACCACCCATTAAATTTACATTTTATGGGGCATTTCTTCACATTAGTTTCTCTTTCTTTGAAACGATGCGATAAACTGCACCGTCTCAAAGAGGGGCAAATGTAGTCACATAAATCTGTCCATTTTAATTAAATGAATATTTCGTATTTATTTGATTAAAAATCCACTAGCCATCAATTAATTAAACTAATATTTAATTAATTCATCCCCAAACATTCTCCTATTAATTAAATAAATTATTCAATTTATTTTAATTAATTCATTAAAATCAAATTCCATTCAATTAAATAAATAAAATCAATTTATTTAATTAAAATCCCCTTTTCCTCTTTTAAATAAATTAAATAAAACATTTATTTAAATCATTATCCCCCCCACTTGCATTTTCCTACAAATGCAACTTGCACACATTTATTGAAATAAATGAATTTTTATTTTAATAAAATCCTATTTTCCCTCACCCACCAAATCCACTTGCAAAAATCTAATCCCCTTCTAGATTCTTCTAACCCCTTCCTAATTAGCCTAATCCCTCCCCTAAATATTGTCACATTCCTAAGTAAAATGGAGTCACTTCTCAAAGCCCAAAAGTCTTTGATAGCCATTAAAGGCTTCCAACTTTCAACCACTTAATCCCCCAAAGTCTCCAATAACCATTAATGGTTAATTCAACCCTCCCACATGGTTAAAACATTTGTTTTGACTCAACCTCTACCCAACCCAAGGGTCTCATCAAGCCTTTAATGCTTTTGACCATGATTATCTCTTAATCATTTGCACAAAGGTTTATCCTTGGATTAACTCCTAATCCAGTGGGTAATCTTAATTTAGGCTTAACCCTTAGCCTTTAGATAACCATGAGGTCTTCTCAGGCCTTTAATGCCTCCAACCTCTTCTTTCAACCCAACCCTATGTTGACATTTGTCACCATTTCATTGGTGCAAATTGTGCACATGGATTCCCAACTTTCAAGCTTGACCCTTGATTAAACCATTCAATCCTGGCCATCCATTGCTCCATTTTTCCTATAAATAGAGCCCATTCCTTCATAATCCAGATCCTGAAAAACTTGTAAGCATTTAGACTATAGACATTTTAGAGAGCATTTAGCATAGCATAACTAAATCTTGTCTTTTTGGTTAAAATACATCATTTTAGCATAAAAATAGCTTTTTATTTCATATTTGGAGCTATACTACAATCTCAATCCTCCATAAGCATCCATAGTGCAAAAAGCTGTTGAGAGCTACACTATTTTGGAACTTGGAGAGGAGAGGAACAAGGGAGAAGGAGCTAATATCATGCTAAGAGGCAGTTGGAGATGCCTCATAATCTTTACTTCTTTAGTTAGATACATTAGCATGTTTTTAGTGTCTCTCTTGGTATGCCTTTTGTAGATTAGTTTTTGATTGATTAACGCTAATGTTTTGTGTGTTTGGTGTTCTTTGATCTTAGACTAACCTTGTGCCATTTAGGAGGGCATCAGAAACCATACCACATAACACCATGATTTGTATGTGGAAAACCCAGAAAGGAAAAAACCATGGTGGGAAGCCTACCCACAGTCAGATGATACTTTTGCAAAAAGTATGTGTTACAAGAGGGGCTTGCACTTGCAGGAAGGCACACTACCTAGAGCGTACTGCTCATTACAAAAGAGTCTCACTGCCTATAGAGAGGATACAACCATCTCAAGATAAATGAATAACAATCCAATAGAGTGAACTACTGGAAATAAAATCTATTATGCCTAATTACAGTCCTGATTAAGCTTAATGCCAGAGGACTAAATCCTCTTTTGAATCCAATTCAATCACCAATGATCGACCAACTCCTATGCCTGAATGATATTACAATATTCACACATTAAATTCCTTGACCATGACCTTTCCAATTACCATGATACTTTACAAAGAGTTTCTACCTCTTATTTATACAAACCCTAAGGTCTAAACCAATTAGGTCGGCCAGCTAAATGATATTACAATAAGATCATTACATAATTCTATATTACAATGATATGCCATGTTGGCTTAAGACCAAAAAAATAATAAAAAATCCATAAATCATCTCAAATCATCTAGGCAACGTGTAGAGTACACGTTTGCATGATACCGGTCTATAACCTAGATATGTACATGACCTATTCTGGGTCCACCACACCAAAGCAATGTCTTCAAGCAATTGAAGAACGATCAATGAACATCTTCAGCATCCTAAAATCCATGAAGAAGCTGCACCAACACCAATTATGCATCCTGTCACAATTCCTCAATGAAAGTTCTACCGGTAAAACCTTAAACCAGTGCTAGTAAGGGTTTACCAGAGTGTATGATAACATCCAATTACCAAGCCAATACCAACTGACCAAAATATGTTCCTTGAGCATATAACTCATGAAATCCAATATACTTCACTGATCCAAACATGGTGGAAGTGTCAACAGATAATCTCTTTTGCTGGTAACACTAGATCTTCTACCTGTAACCAAAACTTGTCTGCTGGTAACCATCCATATCAGCTAGTGTTGACATCAATGACAAAACATCAATGCAACACATAATCAATTCATTGATAATGCCAATAATCCCCCCCTTTAGCATTGATGGCAACACTAGATGTGAAAGACATCTAAGTACCAAGAGATGCCAAACAAGTCTCCACCTGTAGAAGACAACCAACAATCAATAGCTCTCCCCCAGTGAAAGATATCTCTGTAAGGTTCAGAATGATTTTTCACAACATTACTATCACTCCCCCTTTGACATCAATTCTAGAAATTTGACAAAAATATCAAAGCAATGATATAACCTCTGAATCTGAAAGCTGAATACCCCCCTTGAGTAGTAGCTCCACTCATTAGTGCCGAAATGATTAATGTGTCTGATAATACATGCCAGATTGATGACAAACTTCATTAATCAAGTCTCTGCCAGAGGGGAAGAAACCCCTAACTTGTCTCTAAAATACTCAAATGATTCCTTCATCAATCAAGAGAAGATCTTCTAAAAATATGTATTCATTTAATGTAATTAGCAAGTTTTGTTGTGTAAGCCTTAAGGGTGGGTTCCTTAAGGAAAGGTTTTAGGAACAATGTGACAAGGGGGGGAATGTTGGCATTATTATGTCATCTATTATATTGTTGGTTAGCGGTAGTTTTTGCAACCGTTAACCACATTGAACTCTTATATATATGTACGCCTACATTCAATATTATCAATGAAGTTTTACCATTTTTATCTTTAGTATCTACATTATTGTTGTAATCTTTCTTACACAACTGAAGACCTATGGAATTTAGTGTTGGTGTAGGTTTGCTTTCTAACATCCTAAATATCCTCACAATCTCTAATAAATACTTTTCTTAAGAGGTAAAAATACCGTCATGTGCATTTGTTTTACTTCGATGCCTACAAAATACCTCAAGAGACTTAAATATGTGATCTCAAACTCTCTTTTTATGCCCCTTTAAAATCAACAATGAGAAAATAATCATCCATAGTGAAAACTAAACCTTCTACATACAAGACAACAATTAAAATCTTACCTTCATTGCCTTGATGTAAAGAGCGGTCTCACCATCGCTTTTGCTAAAGGTATTGCTTATCAAATATGAGTCATTCATGTTGTACCATGCCCATGGTTCTTTCTTCAACCTATAAAGAGTCTTCTTTAGCCTATACACCTTGTTTTCTTGAATTCTCATAACTAGGTGGCTACTCCACATAAATTATTTCAACACTCCACTCAAGAAGCCAAACTTCACGTCCATTTGAAAAACCTTCCATTTGTGCTAGGCTTCTATTGTTATGACTTCCCACATGGTTCCATCCTTGCAATTAGAGCACATGCCTCATCATGATCTCTCCCAAACTATTGTTTGTACCGTTTGACAACTAATCTTGCCTTATGCCACTCTACTCTTCCTTCAGCATTGTTCTTGGTCTTATAGAACCATTTCACCCCAATAAATTGCTTATCAATAGACAACCTAATTAAATCCCATGTTCTATTTATCTTTATTGCATCTATCTCCTCATCCATGACCTCAAACCATTTCTCTTCTTTAATAACATCGTCAAAATAAATTGGAATATTATAAGAAAATAATGTAAAAGTCACATTTTTATCAAACTAACCATCATACCTTTCATTTTGGTAGATCTCCCTTAGACTCTTGGTCTTCCTTGGCATTAAGGAGGAAAGAGTGGGGTCTAAAGTCTCACTAATACTACTATTATGATGTACAAACCATGTCTACAACCTTCTATAACTTGCTATGTACTAATTTTGAGCTGTCAAGAGCTCTCTGGAGCCAAATCCCTAGTTGTTTGTGATTGCTTTCCTTTCTATCTATTTGTGTTAGGGGTTGTCTGGATCCATTTGTCTAACAATTTGTGCATGTTTGAAGTTGTTAGGAGTCATCCAGAGCATTCTCTAGCTTAAATTGAGACAATTTGTTTAACTTCTTGTCTTTGTTAGAAGCTCTCTCTAGTTATCTACTGCACTTCATATCTTTTGTAGCTTCATCTTTTTGACCTTCAAAATCATCTTCTTGATCATCAATAGGCACTCTATTTGAGATGCTTAGGCAGACATCCATTGAGACATCCCATGAATCATTCTCAATGAACTCAACATCTTTATTGATCATAATCTTATTAGTGACTAGGTTATATATCCTAATTACTTTAGACTCTACACTATATCCCATAGAAATGCACTTCTCACCCTTATCATCCAACTTTTACCTCTTCTCCTTTGGCACATGTTCATATTCCACATACCCAAACACTCCCAAGAGCTCATCTGTCTACTTGCATTTTGTCCATGCCTCTTGTGGAATCTTTTCATGGACCACCTTCGTGGGACTTCTATTTATCAAATAAACTATTATTGCTACATCCTCACCGCAATACTTATTTGAGAGTCCCTTTTCTTTAGCATGCTCACTGCCATCTCTAGAATGGTCCTATTCTTCCTCTCAGTCACTCCATTTTTTTATGGAGTATAACTTGTTGTTAGATCCTTCTTGATGCCATTTTGCTTGCAAAAGTTCACAACCTAATTGGAGGTATACTCTCTCCCTCTATCTAACCTTAGGACCTTAATGAAATATCCACTTTCCTTGTCAACCCAGGCTTTAAACAATAAAAAACTATCAAAATATTTAGACTTATGTTTCTTAAAAAAACCAATGTCTAACGACTCAAATCATCAATGAAGGCCATCAAATATTTTCTTTTGCTAATGGAAATGGTTTTCATGGGGCCACACAAATTAGTATACACAATCTCTAGTTGTGCTCTTGCCCTTCTAGAGTTTCTTGATTGAAAGGGATGTCTATGTTGCTTTCCCAAAATGGAAGCTTCAAATCTAACATTAGGCTCTACAATGGTTGACAAACCATCAACCATACACTTCTTGGATAAAAGACTCATACCAACATAGACTATATGTGCATGTCTAAGATTTCATAGCTTGGAGGGGTCTTGAATGACGCTCTTTAAAGACAATTTCTATTGTACTACTATACATTTTTCTTGCTTGGGAGGTGCATCCATGGACTGGGATGAGAAAAATTTCTCCATCCTCATAAAAAATGTTTGGTTCTTTAACATTGGAACTACCACAACTATATTATTGCTTCAATATTTACATCAAAACAACACTTTCACTCTTCTCCATTAGCACGTTGTATCCATTTTGGATCAACTATCCAACACTCATTAGGTTGTGCTTTATACTAGGGGAAAATAAAATTTTTCTATATATTTCTCACCTTGCTTGGTGTAAATCATAATAGATCCTTGTCTCACAACTGGAACTTTTTCCATTGTTCCCCATCTTAATCTTAGACTTAACATTTTTATCAATGGAAAAAAATAGTCTTCCATCACACTCATTTGATTTTTTCAACCACTATCCAAGTACCGAACTTTAGGGTTTCCTTATTCATCAATGTTGAACATGATGAAGGTTGTGGACTGATTAGCTTTAGGCACATTTGCACTTTGCTTGGATTGATTATTGAAATTTTTCCAGCACTCACTTGCATAATGACCACTGATGAGAATAACAAAATTCAGCATTGTTGTTATCGTACCTTTTGATTTGAAATATTGGTCTTCTTGCCTTTTCTAGAGATAGTATGAGAGATACTTTCTCCCTCATGGCTGCATGCCCATCTTAGGCTATCTCCTCTAGCAATTCCTTATCCAGAGTTGCCACGACCTCTACTTGAGTTCCATCCATAATTATTTCTTCCTCTCCCCCTCCTTATTGCATTGGCTTGAGCTTTGAAAGCTAGCTCTTGGGAAGAAGTTACAGACCTATTTAGGTAGTGCTCATAGGTTTGAAGAGAACCCATCAACTCATCCATCATCAATGTAGAGAGATCCTTTGCCTCTTCAATAGAAATCACTATTGCATCAAAATTTGAGAGAAAAATTTGGAGGATTTTCTCCATAATCGTCTACTCCATGATTCCACCAGTTGCCTTCAACTAGTTTATTAAACCAATGACTCTTGTGTAAAAATATGAAATAGACTTGTTGTCCTTCATTTGGAGAGTCAAAATCTCTTTGAAGCATATGGAGTTTCACTAGTTTGACTTTGTTAGTCACTTTGTAGCTTGTTTGGAGGCTTTCTCAAACTTCTTTTGCATAGTTAGCTGCTACTATTTTGGCAAAAAGACCTCTATCATGGATTCTTCAATCAAACTCAATGCCTTAGCATCTTTCCTCCTTGTCTCCTTCAATTGAGTCTTTACATTGTTTGGGAGGGCTACAAACTAAGCTAGGTTAGTTATCTTCTCAAGCCCAATGACCACAAGCTCCACAAATCATTTGAACCATGACGGTCTTCATATTCTTTGCCTAGACATCATAAATTTGTTTATTAAAGGATGGTGGCTACTACTAATTCTTTTCATCATCTCTAACCATGTCTCCTACACAATAAAACTCAACATCCACCCAAACCCACAAGGATTTAGGGCCAAATGGCTTTGATACCAACTTAAAAATTAAAAAATTAAAAATATTTTGATACTAAAACTTAGTTGCCAAAGAATATCAATATAAATGCACAAAAATAAACCCATAATACACACACAAGCTAGAGATAGGAAAATTTTCCTTTTCTATTAAATCAGAAAGTAAACTTTTACAAGATAAACTTCAAACTAATTTCAAAATTCTAAATACAAATTAGTTATAAAATACTTGTAGTGATCTAGACAATTGAATCCATTTATTAGCTTCCTGGAGCTTCCATGAACTCCTCAACCTTTTATTGGTATGGAGCTAGCTACTGCTCCTTGCACACACAAACACAACTTCTGCTGCAATCAAATATATTCTTTTCTCTTTTCCAAGCTAAAAAACTTGTTGCATACACTGACTTCAACTAATTGATTGAAATGTCATTCTTCCTTTTTGTCTTGTGACTATCCAATTAATTTTCCTACACAAATTGAAGATTCAAATTATCCTACTAACATTAATTTCACTACCAAAACTTAGTTGTTACTGCTGCACATCAAAAGTAAATGGGAGATTAAGAGCCCAATGAAAATATATAGGGTTAAAGATACTATATTCGTGCACACAAGATAACAACATAGTCACACGTGATATCATCATATCATAAAATAACTAAATCAACTTAACCACAATCCATATAGGGTCCACTTACAATTCCATATTATTAATTTTACATTAGTTTAAATTTTATCATTCATATCTAAATCACTTTGTCCATATAGATGTCTCCCTAGGTCAAATTCTTTCACATAAATTGACTAATCATATGAGAATAAGAATCTCTCACCATATCACTAATTTTCGTGATATTAGAACAAGTTCATATGGTAAGGATTATAAAAAAATTTAGAGTTAACATCCATATAACAAAATAAACATCAATGAGACAACTATATAATTGAGGATCATTAATATTAGAAATGTTACAAGGCTCATTAAAACTTCTTATTAACTAATAGAATAAGAGTCAACGAGTAGGTATAGGTGCTTCAAGGATCACAAAAGTTTGATCCTTGCAATGAATTCCTCTACACATTAGCTCTTTCCACCCACATTCACTAGGGACCTATCACCTTACCTTTACCATTTTTTTCTCATGGTCTTGAATGCGACATTAGTTGCACATGCTTATCCTAGTGCCATATGAACTCACATACCTAGTTTTGTCCATTAAGAGCCACATTGCCACTTTTTAACTTCTCTTGATAGGGAAAAATTACTTTGTAGATACTATCTCCATATGATATATTTCTTATCACATGATGTGTTCATTGTTTTTATTTCTTTACTTGATTACAAACTTACATACTAATTTCTACATCACACTTATGTTCATATAATCATTTTCCTTCTCTTCTTAAATTCTCTCTTATGTATGTAACTAATTGAATGTTAGAGGATATTGTCATTGGCAATATAATGTCAAGTTTTTAGGTAGCGATAGGTTCTACACAAAGATTTGTTAACATGAATAGATAAAGCATTCTCACATGCCATGAATTTCACACTATGCTTATTTTCATCTTATGACCACTAGGATATATACATCATTACATAATCTTCTAAATAGGTAAAATTTCTTATCTATACCCATTTTCTATTATTCCTATTTCTAGGATAATTGAGAATGTTTTTATTTGCTAACTAAATTTTATTTAGAGAGAACATCGAAAAGGATATATATGCTTGACCACATTCTATTATCAGCCAATTTTATTTTATGGAACTTCTTTGTATCCTTTAATATTTTTATATTCAAAATACATGCATATTTAAGAGTGTTAAATACTTTGATATTTAATATGATTTTAATATTCATGTGCATCATAAAGCATGGGAAAAATATAATGATGAAATTTTCATACCAAAGATAATTCTCATTTATTTTCATGCACATTTTGATGAATATCTTGATACATGTTCATATCAAGAAATGACACATTGTTGTACACATTTCCAGGCTCATTCTTATAGGCTATGCACGTTCTTATACACACATATTTCAACATATATTTTCCTTATTTGAGAATTTATTACACCCATACACCTTCCCAAATATAGTTATTAGCAACTCAAATATGCCTGTTTGCCCATATAAGATCATTTCTATGGTTTTTATGTTAGTAGCATAGTTGTCAAGTTGACCCTTGACTTTCCAAATATTACAATTTCAATTTGGCCACTACCCCCCCCATTTATTTTATTTCTCTATGCTAACTAAGTACACGTTTTATGAAATTTGATGTTGTGTTCTAGAATTTAAATGCATTCATTAGCATTGATTTATAAACTCTCATTACTAAAGTGTCCTCTCTCATCCTAGAGCCCTAAATAAACAATTAATATATAGAACATTTTGATATAGTGCACTAAAAGGAGTCACAAATTTGCATACATCATTCTATGCCCCTAGTCTACTACCTTCAATATTGGAAAACATGCCACCTTGCAAAGTAATGTCATCACTTCAAAGGTATTCTAAATATTCCAAATGATTAGATATCAAAAAATAGTCAAAGAAACAAATGTTAACCAAGGAAGCATCAAAGCAGTAACATACATTACATGAATTCAAAACTAGACATTGATAAAAAGGTCATGATTGTGCACTTGACTCAAATGTACAAACATGATCTTAGATAGAACATAGATATAGATCTATGACAATTGATTAATAAGGAAATCACATTTTAGAAAAAAAAAAAAATCAAAATCTAGAATATTTATCAAAGACACATTCTTGAATTAATAGGATAAATATATTTATTTCCATATTTTTTTTTTTTGATAAAAGTGGATGAGACCACTAAAATTATATTGATTATATATATTTTTACATGTGTCTGGTTCAAAGAGCACTGAAGGGAACGGACCAGTAAGAAAACCCTTTAGTATTGCTCAAGAAAACATAAGCCTATCTACTCATTACAAAAAGCCCATAGGCATACCAAAACCCCCCATATACATTGCAATGCATTGCCATCCACATTAGATATAAAGGAAGCTATAAGAATCAGTCTAACAAGGAGCATTTGAAGATAGAGTCAAGAATGTCCACCAATAAATCAAAGCCATCACCCCAAAATCCAACTTGTCGAAACACCACAAGAATCCAAAGCTCTGAAGAAAACAAAACTCAGAGCCATAAGAGAACCAAGAATAAGAGATCCTGCCATCACAAATATGGTGAGCAAACATAGACAGATCCAAATAAGAAGCAGGAAAGGATATTGAAGACCCTCAGGGAGGAGGATGAGACTGAATCAAAGAATAATCCAAAGTAGTAACCAAAGGAATAATAACAAAATAAGAAAACCTCTGCAATACCACATTAACTGCTCTTTCCAATTCCTCAAAAAAAGCCACCATCTGTCGAATTTGGCAAGAATTCTCCATAGAAAACAAAACATGATGTTAGAGTGAAAACCAAGACAAAGATTGAATGATAGCCATAAGTGCCCACCAACAATCGATATAACTGAGAACGGGATCACCATGTCATAATTATCACATCATGAAAGAAGCCTGCTAATATGAGGATGATCACACAATGATAAAGCCAACGAATAGCATAATATCCCCAATCATTAGAACAACTACCTGAATCACTGATAGACCAAGATACCAAATGAAGAGAAGAGGAAAAAATAAGTGCTTAATCAGACCAGTAGAAGAAACCCAACCAATTTCCTACCCCATGAATGAAATCTAACATAAGATATCAATAGCACAAAATTGTCATAAAGCCAACATCTTTACTACATATACTAATGAAGCATAGATAGTGAAGTAGGATTTCAAGAAGCAGGACCACCTATAAAGAAAGCATCTTCATGCAAGATGCATGAATGTTTGAGGGAGAGACCTCTAAGAAATCGACACCCTCCACAACAACCTTATTTGCTAAAAAATCCGCAATGACATTGATCTCCCTAAAACAATGCGAAATAGAAAAAGTGGAAAAGCATTTTAACTGTTGAAGAATGTGATCTAAGAAATATTGAAGATGCCAAGATAGACATTTCTTGGCTACAACTGCTTGAAACATGACCATGGAATCTCCTTCAATAACAATGTCTTTAATGTTTAATGAAAGAGCGATATCAAGCCCAAAGGATAAAGCCTGAAACTCAGCCGTGTTGTTGGTACCATGTCCAATTTGTTTACCCACAGCTTTGATGACTTTTGAAGAATGATAAAAAATAACTACTCCAGTGCCAAAATTTCCCCGATTCCCCTTTGAGGCTCCATCAAACTGAAGTTTGAATGAAGGGAATGGAGGGGGAGTCCATTTGACCAATTTTCGTTTAACCAAAGAAGATAGACCTCCTGATACAGCTCCATGGGAAGGCAACATACGAAGTGTGGACCATTTCCAAGTAACCTGATTATCCCAATGAGAGAAAGAACTGAGATGATCTAAGTTTTTATGAATGAAAGAAAGAACCACCTCACTGATGAAGGTTTGAATTTTACCAATTACTTCAGAGACAGTGGCATTTTTATGATTAAAAATTCTAGAATTTCTTTCAATCCAAATATTCCAAATTACTAATGATGGGGCCACAACCCAAAGGGATGAATAGAACATGAGGAAAAAAACAAAGGCTAGGCCATGAAATGCGAAAGAAGATTAGGACCTATCGCAGAAGACCAGCCAAGCATGCCAAATAACCAATACCAGCACTCAGAAGCAAATGGACAAAACAAGAAAAGATGATTCATGGATTCCATACAATGACCACAAAAAACACAAGGACATACAGCTGTAATCCCAAGTCTATCCAAGTGCATTCTGGTGAGAACCTTATCTTGGACTGCCAACCAAGAAAATGACCCTACGTTAGGAAGACAAGCCGGGTGCCAAAAAAGCTTAGTAGGCCAGCAAGGGGATGGAGAAGTCTGAACTAAAGAATTATAACCTTCTTTAACTGAATAAGAACCAGCAACACTCTTAATCCAAACCAAGGAGTCCTCATTATTTTGGAAAACAAGGGGCCTTTTGTGAAGTTCTTCCACAAAGGCCAGAATAAGATTAATATCAATTGACAAGGGAGGGATAATCTTCCATTTCGCAATCACACAAGGACCAGAGAAGACAATGTCAAAATAATCGACAACAAAAGGCCCCCATAATTCTAATAGAATACCAGACAAAGTGGACTAGTCTCAGATAGCTGAAAGGGCGGAGTGCCCATTCCAGTCTTCATCCCAAAATTAGACTTTCTTCCCATTATTGACAACCCAAGATAGATGTGGTAAAATAACCATCCTACATGAAACCAAAAAATTCCAAAAAGCCGAACCTTTTGGAAGAGATGAAGTAGTAAAAATCCTTTCTCTAGAAGCACCCCTTAAATACTTAGCAAACATGATGGCAGCCCATTTACTATGAGGGTCAGTATATAACTTCGAAATTAATTTTGCCCCCAAAGCCTTATTGTTAGCAGCTAAATTACGAATGCCCGCACCCCCCAACTCTTTGGGATGACAAATTTTGTCCCAAGCCAAGAGAGGAATCCTCGGCTTATCACCCAAGTTATCATTCCAAAGAAAGGTCCTAAGGGAGACCCTAATGTTCTTAATAACTTGGGGGGGAGCCTGCAAAACGGACACCAAATATGTGGGGATGGCATTCAAAACTGACTTGATTAAAAGAATTTTACCAGCCATCGTCAGCCACTTATGATTCCAGGAAGAGATTTAGGAGGATATTGAATGAACAATTTTGTTCCAAAAGGAAGCCTTATCTGAGCTTGGAAAAAAAGGAATGCCCAGGTATACACATGGAAGGGTCCCAACTTGAAAACTCCAAAAGTGGACGAGTCTATTTTGAACTAGAGGGGAGACATTCACAAAAAAGATTTTGGATTTATGATTATTAACACTTTCTCTAGAAAAAGCTGCATAATCATAGATAATTTTCTTAATAACACGAGCCTCCCTTAGAGAGGCTGCCCCGAACAGAAGCGTATCATCCACAAACAAGCAATGAGATTGCGAAGAAGGGAGGCCATCTATTCTAATACCTGACCAAAAACTAGAAGCTATAGCACTAGAGATGGCCCTACTTAATGCTTCTGCCAAAAGGATAAATAGAAAAGGAGACAAAGGATCTCCTTGCCTAAGTCCCCGAGAGGAAGCAAAAAACCTTGATGGGGAACCATTAATCAAAACTGAAAAGCGAGCAGAAGATATACAAGAAAACACCCACTTAACCCAGTAGCACGAAAAGCCCAGATGATATAAAACAACCCCGAGAGCCTACCAATTGACCCGATCATAAGCCTTCAGCATGTCCAGCTTAAGTATCATAGCCAGAACCTTTTGTTGAGAAATGGAGTGCAGAACTTTGTGAGCTACAATCATACCTTCAGATGTTTCCCGACCAGGAACAAATCCTCCCTATTCTAGGGAGACAATCCGAGGGAGGAGCCTAGATAGCCTAACCGAAATTGCCTTAGTAAAGATTTTATATAAGTAGTACACAAGGCAATTGGACGAAAATCTAAGAATGTAGTAGGATTATCCACCTTCCGAATGATAGCAATAAGAGTAGTATTAAGCTCTCTAAGAATAGACCTATTTCTTCTAGATTCCTCCAAGGCTAGCAATACGTCATTCCCTATAAACTCCCAACACTTTTGAAAGAATAGTGTCGTAAACCCATCCAAACCCGGGGCCTTCTCCGGATGCATGGAGAAGACTATCTCTTTTAGTTTAGCTAGAGTAAGGGAGCCATAAGCTTCTTATTATCTTCTTGAGAAACTAAAGAGGGGATCAATTGCACAATCTCATTATCTAACGCAACTGGGTCCGATGTAAGAAGTGACTTAAAGAACCTAACAACTTCAGAAGCAATCTCTTCCTCATCTACCAAATTGTTTCCATTAGAGTCAGTAATGCAGGAAATTCGATTACATTGCCTTTTGAGCTTGGTCAAGGAATGAAAAAACTTAGTATTTCTATCCCCATCGGAAAGCCAAAGATCTCTAGACTTCTGCCTCCAATAAGATTCTTCCCTAGCCAAAGTCTCAAAAAGTTGAAAGTTCAACAACTTCAACCTATCATACAAAAGAGAGGACATTCCTAAAGCCATAATGGTCTTATTAATTTGTTCAATTTCTTCCTGAATTCTAGCCTTCTCCCCGAAAATGTTCTTGAAATGCGACCATATTACTAAGATTTAGATTTTAGTTTTACACTAACCCAGATTTGTCACTTATCAAATCTACATTAATCTATGCTTATTTGTGTGCATCTTATCAATTTATCTTACAATTATATTATAAATAGTTAATCCACTTGGAGCACAGAAAAAGAATTCTCTAAATGCCATATCATGAAGTTTCAATCTAGAGAACTCTGAAAGCGCAAAACCATGTTTTTTTATTTATAAATTAGGAACCTTAAACTTCTCTATCAAACTGTAGCTCAAGATATGGTCTGGATCATCCATCTATGCTAAAAGTGCAGTGGGCCCATAACTTCTATTTAACACAAGATGCTCACTTCTTTATGAATTTATTTCCAGATGAACCACTTTTACTAATGCATAAAGATTCCATTATTGAAAATATCTTTGGAATCTGTCTATGTAAAATATCAGAACAGAAAAATTGAATATGGATGTGAAAAAAGTGTATTGGAGAACCTTATACTACAAAGAACATCCAGTGAACTTGATAGATTAAAAAAGGTCCAAATTCAATGTATCGAATCTTTGTACTCTTTTTGTCCACAAGATTTTACATCCTGTGTAGATCTATATAACAAATTTGTATGCTTTCCTCTAAGAAGTAATTTGATCACTATGTATGTTCTGGTCTCTCTGAGTTCCTCCAACTGCTTCAGGAAAAAAAACATCTTTTATTCATTGAAGAAATAATTTATTTGCTGAAGAGTTTGGAGGAACTCTGGGAGTCACTGAACATTTTCTCATCATGAATGAGATTTATGGCATTCTCCTCTTTATTGAAAGATTTGATGTTCTAGAATTATATCATTGTCATTACCATGCTAAAATAAACGAGTTGAAAAATTTGATGTTGTAGAGTTGTTCTAGTTAAAATCGAGATATCATATATAATTGCTTAGTCATTACAATATGTTTCAGCCATGAAGCCATTTAGCTGAAACAGATAGAGTGTAAAAGTCACTTCTTATCTTTATATGTAACATGGAAATTGATGCTACCTCAAAAGCGATTACAGTTTTTCCTGTGCATTTCATTTGTTATTAGTGCATTTTTAAATTTTTTTTTTAATTTGGTTATATTATGAATAGTTTACCTAGTGAAATTTGTATAATTAACTTTGTAATTTATGCAGGTGAAGCCAGCTAAGAGGCAGTTTAAATGGTGGATGTAACTAAATCTTTTTTAGTGGTTTATTGTGTTTTATTTATATCTCTAGTTTCCTTATCAATTTTATATTGTTACATTAGTTTTATTTATATCTTTTTTAGTAGTTTATTGTGTTTTATTTAACGTTTCCTCATCAATTTTATATTGCTACATTAGTAGGCAAATTCTTATTTTATATTGTCTTTCCTCTTTTTGGGGATCCATTTTTTGTTTCTTAAAATTCTTATCTTCTACTTTTGTTCTCTGCTTTCCGTTCTCTCAGGTCTGAAACTTCTAATCTATATGCCCTCTATATTATAAGGGAGTCATTTTCATTGTTTTAATATTTGGAAATTGCTTTTCAGTCTATTATCTTTTGTACATTATAAATACATTATAATAGATGATTAGTGTGTTCTAAAAGTTGAATAGTTATTTTCACAACTTATCCATTAAAAATAAATTAAAAAATTATAATTGCTTTGTTTTATTAATAAGCAAATTTTAATGTACAAACAAATTCTATTTGTAGCAACAAATTCTATTGCGACATTTGTGATATGACTAACCTTTTTGACATGTCCATATTTTGACCCCCCTCTTTGGCATACTAACAACCACTATACCATTGTTTAATTTTATTTTACTTCACTCCTCATCCTTTCTAATAATACCTTTGATTAACTAAAGTTTTTATCAAATCCAAAATGTCTAACCAATCTAGGATAATGATTTTCCTCCATTAGTTTCTCCATCGTCAACCTTGAGGTATGCATAGTTATCCTTTCAATAACAATCTACTTTGTATGAAGCCATTTGTCCACAATGTCCTATCTATTCTTGTCAGACAAGTGCATGTTTCTCCTACATCAGATTTGAAGTCTAAATCATCCTTATACAATCCCATGACATCAAAACAACCTAGTTCAGCCCTCATCTCCATCAACAATGCTAGTCTCCTATCAAGACATCTACTACCTTGCTTGAAAAGTGCTTGAGAACAAAATTATATCCATGTGGTAATTCCATTGATCTTGGTTTAGTTTTTAATACACTACAAAGAATGGTGATCCATGTAAAGGACAGATTCCTAGGCAGTAGATAATTTTTTTTTGTCTAATGCCTACAATTTAGCATAGAACTCTTGGCCATAAATGAAATACTTCCTTTTGGAAACATTAATAGTTTTACTAAAATAAACTATGGATACACCCTCTTGGGTGAACCACTCATGATTTCCCACTTCCATCACAATCCACTTGAAATACTTTACAAAATTTTGCGAAGCTAGCAAAGGCTCTTCAAAACATTCTTCTCTAGGATCTCAAAACTATAATATGTTGATATAATCCACTTAAAATCTATTTGATCACTTCTTGTAGTGTTGATAGGTGTACATATCACATGGATACTTCAAGCCTCATGCACACTCCTAAATGCAAGTCATTCCACTATGTATCTTACCTTTTCTAGTTCCATTTCTCTCCCCTTAATTGAAAAAAAAAACCTCAAATAAACCAATTTATTAGTCATAAAACCATATTACTTCACATAGTAACTTCTCCTTCTTGAGCCTTTACAAAATGCACATAATATGAATTGAGTTTTCTTTTGTATTCCTAATAAAAAATAGAATACCATCAATAGTAAAAATTAAATTTTTTCTTAAGAATGGTTTGAACACTTTGTTTAATAACCACCTATATGTGATAGGTGCATTTGTCAAATTGAAGGCCATCATTATAGCCCCTCCTTGATTGTAAAAGTGGTTCTTCATTCAACACTTTATCTTATCCTAATTTTATGGTATCCACTTTTAAATTAATTTTATTAAAATATTCACCCTTTCCCAAGTAGTCCATGCAATCAACCATTCTAGGTGAAGGAAATCTATACCTAATGATTATCTCACTAATTCATAAAAAATCTATGCAAACGTACATTATGGGATTGCTACTTTGTCAAGAATCAATGAACTATTACATTTAAAAACTTTCCTATTTTCATGCAATGAATTAGAAACATTCTTTTATTGGGTCTCAATTTGCATAATAATGTGATTGTTGATTTAGTGAATATTTGGATAAGCAGATGTGCTATTTCGTTCTCTAATAATTGTTATGAGACTAGTACAATTCTTCAGATTTATTCTAACATCTTTCTTCAAATTGCCCTTATTTTTTCATATCTACAATTCTTATCAATGAATAATTTGAAAGCCATGGATTAGATCTAGCATGTCAAAAAATATAAATAATTCAAGATTGTAATAAATGTGGGTTGTCAAAGAATGATTCGGTGGATGAAATGACTTTCTTTTAACCTTGTTGTGGCTGCTATGTATTTATGGATAGGCTAGTTTATTCTTTTATTTCAGCTACCTATTGGTAGCTTCTATTAATTGTAAACTAGTTTGTTCAATATAAAAATTTCTTTCTTTATCCTAAATAATTTATTCTATATATGCTTTTAGCATATGTATTCGTCCATTTATAGCACTCGCCATCATTGAACACCATAATTTTGGGTTTCTCTTGTGCAAACATATAAACTAAATGATTCATCATCTCCCTTTGAAGAATAAACAAATCGATGCATATTATATAATTTCATTAAAGATTTTTTTTTTTTTCATTTTACATTATACATCCTAATATCATTCTTACATGTTTATATTTTACTTGAAATATATTTTTATTTCAGTTCAAACATTGCATTTTATACAAAAAAAAATGCATCAACTTTACACATATATAAGAGAAACCATTCATATTGATGCTAAATTCTCATATCATACATAGTAATACCTTTACATTGATCTTAGATGATGAAATTTAGGACATTCAACTAGATTTTGGATAACATTACCCATCATTGCATTAAAGAGAGAATTTGTTGGTAAAAATTTCACTCTCCTTCATTGGTATTAATATGCATAGAACTAAGAATGGGCTAAATATTTCTCCAATAAATCCTTTTTCTAATCTTCGTGCACTTATTTTTTTTCTACAAGGTTTAATCTATTGATCGGCTATTTGGGAAAAAATGTTTCCAAGCATAAATCAATGTGATGGTTGATGCTCCTCATAGGTGCAAATCTTTTGCTAACTATTTGGATACAATATTATCAAATCCTTATGGTAACTTGTTCACTTCAAATGTGTATCTTTACTATCAACAGTTATCTGTACTTGTAACACATTAGGAAATATAATAAAATTGTTAAATTTTGGGTTTAAAATTCTTCAATAACTCTTTTGAATTTTTTTATTAAAGGGTCAAACATGTTTTTAAGGGACTGAAAACCCTATTTACAAAATACTACTTTCAACAAAACATCAACATAATAGAACTAGAATGACAACCAACCAAAAGACAAAGGAAAGAGACCAGACAACAACAAGGCACCAAGACAAGACAAAAAAAATCACAATCTAAAAAGGTTACTTTAGGTTCTTTAAGAATTTAATAGCCTTAACCTCACACTCAAAAGACTCTTGAGAAAGATTCTTAATATCTTGCAAGTCTTTTAGCAACTAATCAACAACCTTCTTGAGATAGCCCTTGGTATGGGTACATGGCCCTTTGCCCTTTTCAACAACCTTTGTCCTCTGGATTGATTAACTAAGGATTACCTTGTTGCAATCTTTCAAATTTCTCAACCAACATCCTCATACTAATCACAAGCCCTTTAATTACATTATGGCTAAATTTGACCACCTTAACTAGGTTAGCATTGATACGACCTTCATAGTTTAACAAAGGTTAACAACCTTTGATTCTAGAGCCACAATATGCCCTTCATAGTTTGATTTCAAATTGGCCACATTTGTAATGACCTTTTGAAGATACACAACCACATTTCTACCTTCTTTATCCACCCACAAGCCACCATGCTCCACACCCTCATCCAACCTTGCTTGAATAGACTTGATCTTAAGGCTCATTTGTTTGATTTCATGGAAGTACCATTTTTGCATCCTAAAGGTGTCCATCACCACATCCCTAGTGAGACTCAAGACATCGTCATGTTTCTACTTTTCTAAACTAAGATGGGGAGAATCAATGTTCAATTGGTGTAGAAATGGCAATCTACCGCCTTTGTCCTTAGAACCCTTCACATCCTGAAAGAGAGGAATGGAAGTAACTCTATTCCTCAAAGTCAAAGGAATTAGGGGAGGACTTCTTCATTTTTTTCCTCTCTTCAAAATTCTACTAAAACTCGACTTCCCCCTTTTGTTTACAACCCTAACCTTAGATTCCTCTTCAGTATCCCACCCCTCGTCCTCCGACACAACAAAATATGAGTCCTTATTCTTTGAAAAGGTCAGATCTTTAGAAATCTTAGGCTTACTTTTAGAAGGGTTAGGCAAAGATTTTATATACTCTGTGATAAGCATAGAAAGGGCTTCATGTAAAATCATACTATTTTATAACTATTTTGTAGTTATTAAAATTATACTTACAGTACTATTTTTCACCTTTTCTTCATTGGTTGTGAATGACATGAGAGTATATTTTTTTCTATTCTTCTCTAGAGTATATGTTTTACTCTCTTGCATCATGGATTATCTTCTTATCAAATGCACATACACATACACATACACGTACACACACACACACACACACACACACACACACACACACACACACACACACACACACACACAGACACACACACACACACACACACACACACACACATATATACATACATACATACATACATACATACATAGATATATATATACATACATACATATATATATATATATACATACATATATATATACATACATACATATATATATATACATACATACATATACATATATATACACACACACAGAGACATATCTATGTATATATGTATCTATGCATATGTATATGTATATATGCATGTCATATATGTATGTATATATGCATGTCATATATGTATGTATATATGCATATATATATTTGTTATTTACATTCACATTTATTAATGATTAAGTAGAAATAAGTATAGGCTCAAAAGGAGGCCTTAAGTGGTGAGTTCTTCCCTAATACAAATTAAACTTGATCGAGTTAATTACTACACAAGAAGGTGGCATAATTAATCATAATATATCAAATTATGATGTTTAATCAAGATTTAATGTACTTTTTTGAGTAAATAAATTTTGATTAAAATACAATATAGTTGAATCCTAATAAAATATTTAACTTGATGACTGACTTAAGATGGTTATGCTCAAAATATAAAGATGTGATAAGAAAAAGAATGCTAGTGTTTGAAATAAAATATAATTATCTGAATGGTTAAAATTGAGAGGTAAATATTCAAAAAATAGAAACTTGTTTCATGCCTAGTGATATTATTTTCATATGTTTACATTCTAACATATACAATATGACTTTTTTTTCTTTTTGTTAGTAATATGAACATGATATGACTTTTAACACACATTTATGTCCATGAGTTATGGCCCCATCTCCATGTCCATATCCTATTTATCTTCTTTTACATGCATGATTCATAATATTCAAAAAAAAGTTAATGCACAAAAAAGTTAAAATGAGGAGAAAATGTAAAGGTAAATTATGTTATTCTTTTACTTATCATTTTTACTCACATTGCCCCACTTATCATGAATAAAATGACTAGTGTATATATAACATATTTTTTATAAATTTTGCAAAAAGCAACTAAATCCAACTACATAAATTTCAAGAGTGGAGACTTGATCTTTAGTTGTCACATATCTTAATATTGACCTTAATATATGTTCAACACCATGGAGAAACTTCTGTCCTATTTCACAAAAAATTATAAATAATGTGATTGTAGACATTATACCAAACTGTCGCCAGCATTGTTGGTATAATAATAAATTATACCAAACTTCAGGTCTTGTGGTGTAAATTGGAGACAGGCAATATGTTGACAATAGTGCCTATTGCATGTGAACGCAGTTTCTTCAACAGAGTTAAAGTCACCCCACGTTATTTTGCCTCTTGAAGGAACCAGGAAAATCAGAGGAAGAGTGGAATCTAATACATTATGATTTCTTGTACAGCAAGGAAAATCGGACGGTGATTCCTCTATTGTAAAGGCAATATAGGTCTATTTTCTTTATGTTGTTGTGTCATTTGCAATGTTCAGAAGCTGCCTACGTACGTACTTCTTTTCTATTTGAAGAAAAGAGGGCGATCCAGTTTACTAGTGTGATAGTGAAAAATGGATCTCATTTTCTATTTTATGGCATGTTTTTAGAGAGAGACCTAGGGCTTTGATGCTTGTGAAAGTTTTGGATAGAAATGAAAATCTTGTAACATTCTTTCCAATTAAAAAAATAAAATTAAAATTTGGTTATATTTATTTTTATTCTCATAAATGTAGTTTTGCTAAAAGGAAAATAAATATTTGATTTGTATAAAAAATAAATGTTATTATATGAATTCTTGTAGTGTAATTTTAAAAAATGGCACATTGCTTCAAACCTATATGTACAATTATGAATTATTTGAGAATTAGATAAAAAAAATGTTGATGAAGCTATAGATTCGTTATTAAAAGTGAAAAAATTGAAAGAGTCCCATCTTTTTTAAAAGTGAATTTTATAAAAAAATTAAATAAAATAGCATTTTACACTAGGAAAACACAAATTTGTTTGGATGGTCTCAGGCATATTTTGACATTCCAAATTGCATTTTCTTGACTTCCCCTTCCTTTTCCTCCTTGATTTTGTTGGAAACTTATTGTCACCTACCTATTAGTAGCCCCTTGTTGCATATTTATTTCAAATCATCATCCCTCTTTCCCCTTGATAAACAATAACAAAAATTTATGGTGGTTGAGAAGTTTGAATTTTGAATTTGAGCGAGAAATTTATGAAGAATAAAGTGAGACAAAATGAAGGAATGTTATTCCAACAAAGATTGAGTTTGTATGCAACAATAATTTTGTTAAGCTCTAGGAAAAACAAAAGAATCTTGGTGTAGCAGCAATAATGTTGGGTGAAGGGGATGCAATGCAGTAGCGGGCAAGAAGAAGTTAGTGTATATCTTTAGACGTGTAGAGGAATAGCGCCAGAACAGAAGAAGTTAAACAAAGTTGATTTTGTATGCAACAAAAAGTTTGTTGAGCTGTGGGCAGAACAGAGGAATGTTTGTGCAAGCGTTGAGTGAAGGGAGTGCAATGCAGTAGCAGGCAGCTCCAGACATAAGAAGAAGTCATTTTATAGCTGCAGATGAGCAAAGGAGCTCCATATCAACTATGATTGGGTGCAGCTCTAGATCACAACAGATAAATTATTTATATTAAATATTGTATTCTGAGTTTAAAATCAGTTTGTAAATATTTTAAATTATTTATATTAAATATTTTATTCTGAGTTTAAAATCAGTTTGTAAATATTATTTTGTGATTCATAGAAAATAAAAATTGTCTTCAGGTCTGTTTGTGGTTTGTAGTTTGTGCATGGTCAATTGATTGGCAAACAAAGCAGCAGCTTTGTGAATTGGTTTGTGTTTTATTTATATTTTAAATCTTTGTGCATTGGTTTGTGTTTTATTTATATTTTAAATCTAACAAGTGTTTGTTTTATGTTAGGCAATCTAATGGCCATGATCTTTTATATATTGTCATTTTAGAGTATTTTCGTAAGTGACTCACATTTTGGGATTTTATTTACACAATGAAATTTCTTCCTGTCTTTATCCACAGTTTGTTTTATCTCTCTTTAATTTGTATTATTGTTTTAAACTAGTTTTGTGTTGATAAGTTAGTTATTATTACTCTAGAAATTAATTCTATTTTAAATTTCATAAAATATTATTTAGATTACTTGTGGCCATTCTGTTTTGCGCATTTAGATGTATATGAAAAGGAATAATTATACCTTCCACAACCTTTACTAAAAGAAAGTACCCTCAGTGGTCCAGATTCAATGTATATTTTCTTTACTGTTTGACCGATGTACAATATCTGGATTCTGTACAGAAATATGGTCCAAGTTCAATGCATCTAATCTTCTGATCTGTGTAGCCTTCCTCTTATTTACTGATCATGTGTGTTCCAATCCGTCTGAGTTCCTCCAGATGCTTCAAGAGAAATGGGTAATCTTTTATCCCATGAAATATGTGTTTTTTTACTGAAGATGTTCGGGGAACTCTGCAGTCATCGAATGCTTGCTCATTATGAGTGAGATTTATTGTATTCCTTCTTTTTTGAAGGTTAAAAGAATACAGTCTTTGCTATTCTTAGAAACAGTTATATATGTTTTTATTATTAGAAGTGATCAAGATGTAAAACAATCTAGTTCCTGTTTTGATATTCCAAACTGCATTGGAACGGTTCATATTGACTAACCAAAAGTAATATGGGAATTACATTATAATAGCTGTGTTGTTTCGTTTATATTGATTACTCTTTTCATTGCAATTTATTTGTCAGCAGTTTAAAAATTGGCATATGGTTTTCAAATGATGTATAAAATTAATCTGATTATGTGTCTAAGAAAGACGAGGGATCTCATATGCCTAAACGGGAAAATAGTAGAGCATGCCCATGATTGTTACCTTTCAATAATTCATAAACAAAGTTATTCAGAATTTAAATTGATTATAATAGAGAATTTATGAGGTGATTATTAATACATTTATGAGAATCTTAAGTTTATAAAAAGTCTTTTTTCAGATCAATTTTTATTAAGTTTAAATAGGATGAGTTCTGAGTTCAAAACCTAAATAAGCCTTGACACTGAATATTTTTTATAATAAACATTTATCCTCCAAATCGAAAAGAACTAAATCTAATTATAAGTTGAAATTTACAAGTAATTTTTTTCCGACTTGGAACCACATCAATCCCTTGTCAAGAGATTTAAATAGTATCTGCAAACCCTTAAAAACCTTTTTTTTGAGATAATCATATCATATGTTTCAACTCGAAGTCATTTCAATATTATGGCATTACACCACAAGCTCATCACTCGATGATACTATCATATATAATACAAAACAATACAGTAACAGGTCCTATCTCTTCTTTTCTAAGTCTTTGCAAACACACAACACCCAAGTAATTACATCAAACAGCTATTGTCACGGAATAAATCACATTTTCATAAATAAATAAAGTTAGGTAAAAGAGCCGGGGGTTTTAGTTGTGAAATTTGATTCTTAGTTAAAGTTTAGTTGTGAAATTTGAGATAAGTGAATTGAAAAAAGTTAACAATTAAATCATTTAAAATTGTCTATGAACTTAGGTCATTTCTATGTTTAAGGAAGTGACTTTTACATTCATAGATTTGTTTTCTACTTTTGAGAAATAAACTCGGACTATATATTTAATCATATTGTCTTTAGACGTTTTGCATTTTTAAATAAAGATCCATCTTGTTGTTTGGACCTAATGATAAAAAGTAGTGGCGTTCACAATCAAAATTCAAGAATGAATGTGTTGTCGGTGGCCATAATGGTTCTAGGTGATTAACACTTGAGATTTGGTGTAAATGGAATGCAGAATTTAACCTAGTGGAAGAACTACCATGTGCTAATGGAAAACCAAATATGGTAAGAGAAAGAATGATTTATGAATGATTATTTGAGGTAGATTCATGACTTATGTGCATACTTTAAATGATTCATCTGAAGAAACGATGAAAAATAAATGACCAGAGGATGATTAGATGAAACCCATATAGATTTTTAAATTTGAACAAGAGGTCTGGAATTCATTCTACAAAAATATCATGGTTCATATCTTCCCCCAACGGATTTGATTCTAGGATGTCAATTGATAGTATAAAAGGTAACTTGAATGTTTGTAGGTTGATATTCTATTTGTAAGACTCAATTTGAGAATTTAGGTCAAAGTAGGTGGTCAATTCATCAAAATTATGTGCTAGAACCAAATACTTAGACACAGAAAATGTGAAAAATGTAGCTTTGTAAAAATGTATCTTTGTTGTGCATGTGAATAATGATTTTGTGTGTACCACTAGAGGCTTGAACACAAATCAATAAGAGTGGTAAATTGGATCTAAAACTGATCATAATAACAACATAATTATTTTATGAAAAGTAAACATCACCACTATTAACTATTTAATAGAAAATATGAGTTGTGTGGATCCATAAAGGTGTGTCTCACTTATGGACTACATTCCAATTTATGAAATTAGATTTCATTAAAAATATATTTCTTTCAATATATAATACTTTAATTGATGATTTTCTTAATTTTCTTACATCCACATGGGAAGGAGCATTGATTAAAGGTCAAAAAAATATTAAGGGATCATTTGTGCTCCATCCTACCTTTTTTTTTCTTTGTATCAAAGACCTTTGATTAAAGGTCCTTTAATTGAAAACTTCTATGTAGCCTAGGACTTTGTTAGAAAAAAGGGCTTATTTGGATTTTTTTTTTGTTATAAAAAAAATTCATCATAACACAATTAGTGTAGGCGTGACCATAAGTCTAAGTATTCAAAAAAAAAAAAGTTCTATATTTTATTAATAGTATATATTCATTTTCTATTTTCTAATTGATATAGATTTGTTATTAAATGTAAGAACCTCTATTCAAGACACATTAAATATATCAAAACAATGAGAAAACATAGAGAAAAGGATAAAACTTCATATTGATACCCACTTTCATATATATATATATATATATATATGAAAATTGTTATGTATTTTCTAAATTTTGTAATCTATAACACATAATTCTATAGTAAATCTTATAAATATTTAGATTACATTATCGTCAAATAATAAAATATTTTCTTGCTATAATTGAAAAAAAATGGAAACATTTTCAAAATGTTAAATTTGTAGCCAACTTAAGTTAAAATGTGAGGCACACCTTGAGATTTTCCACCAAACAAGATATTCTCACACACTCATAGTGGTGGCATAAACAAATAATTACTTTGTCTACTCAAAATAGAAAACCAAATATAGTGATTTAGAAGATTACTATTCCCTATTTGGTATGAGATCTTACAGTGACTAAAAAAATCAAATCCCTAAGAACTTGCACTCGTGAATATCAACATATAATCTCACAACCATAATTTTTATAAAGAATATATTTAATAAGAAATAAAAGCCATATACAAATCACATGGACAACTCATACTCATTATATTATTAATTAAAATATAAAAAAGACTTTTTAATATGTAAGAATATAAATAAACATTCATATTCAATTCTTTGTTAAAAGAAATACATATGTAAAAGTTTTCTCCAACGTTTTCTCTATCTCCCTCCTTTAATCACTCATCCTTTCTCCTATCATGTTCCCCTTCTTCTCCACTTTATATTTCCTATCCTACACATACCTCTCTTGTTCTCTTGATATGTTCATCCAGTTCCCTTCCTACATGACCTCTTTTTCTTTTATTTTATTTTACCTTTACCATTTTTTTCTTTCCCATCGAGCATTCTTGACTTTTTCCTCTCTCTAATTAATCTCTCCTCTTTAGGTATTATCTATTGATTCATTCTCATTTCTTAAGTTCATTTAAAAAACCTACTATCATCTTCCTCTTAGCTTTAAAATCTCTTACTTTCTAGGTCTCTTCATTTCTAAGCATGGTCTAATTATCGTCTACTTCCTATAAATAATCACACATCAATTATATACCTTTGATGCATGGATACTTATATTTTTCTATGGCTAATCGTAGCATATAAATATATTACCATAGAGGTAAACCCTTCAAATACATTTGACACTATTTGACTCCTTGGTGGTGTCATCTACACTATTACAACCTATTTGAGACCCTCTATCACTTAAAAAATTTACAACCAACTCAATAACTTGATTCATGCTCATGTGGAACTAATTAACAACTTATACAAAAACGTTACAATACTTCTATAACTATACACTTTTCTACATTAAAAATTAGATTGAGTCTTCTACCATCACTATAAATCTATTTGTAGGATTTTGCCAAGATCAAGGGCACAATGAAAAGCATAAAAGAGACAATAGAATGACAAGAACAAACTGTATTCTCATCAATATGCAAAATGATCAACTGGATTAACCAATACAATGAATAGAGGCCTACTTATATAGGTAAGGCCATATGGATGTATGAGCACACAAATATGACATGTGGCTCAATGAGAAACAAGGGTAGGTAAGAAATACTAAGGGTAGGTAGGAGAAATAATATAATATTCCACAAGAGGTGGATGACCCACCGATTGTGGAGTGTAATAGCAAAATAAGACCACAAAAGGTGGAATTTCTCCTACAAGCTCTATCCCTAAGTGTCTCAAATCCAAACTACGAAGAGGTGCATTATCCTAAGTTAACTTAAGTGAGTGTAATAATATCCAAAATGAATATTTATTTACACCAACACCCCCCCTTAAGTGCAACTTAGGGGAATGAAGACTCAAGTCAACAATGCAAGATGGGTCCCAGCTACTAGGCCAAGATAGGTACCCATGTACAATATGCAAATGCAAGCAAAACTATGCAATGCAATCTCTCACAAACGGAGAAAGGGAGAAAACCTAGTGGGAAAAAACTCCCCCCCAAAAGAGAGATGAATGTACAAAACACTCTCAAAGAAGAAGGACAAAACCTCAAAGAGGAAAAAGTCCCCCCAATAAGAGAGGAAGGAGAAGTCAGCTAACCCCCCCTAATGACACATTCCGCACCCCCAAGAGAGCTCACAACTGCTGGAACTTACTCTTGGTGAAAGGTTTGGTGAATATGTCAGCAACCTGCTCTGCTGTAGGACAAAACTGCAAATCAAGGACCTGCTCCTGAATGAGCTCTCGGATATAGTGCATATGAATCTCGATGTGTTTGGTCCGCTGGTGCTGGACCGGGTTCTTCAAGATTGCAATAGCACTTTGATTGTCGCAATGTAGAACTGTCGGCTGTGGAGTGGTGAATCTAAACTCTGTGAGAATCTATTGGAGCCAAATGGTCTCAGTCGTTGCGTTAATATTGCCTCGATACTCAGCCTCAGTCAAAGAGAGAGAAATAGCATGTTGCTTCTTGCTCTGCCAACAAATGGGGCCCGAACCAAGGTGAAAACTGTAACCAGAGGTAGACTTACGATCAACTAGATCGCCAGCCCAATCGGAGTCTGTGTAACCAACCAAGCGAAGTCCTATGCCTGCTGCATAGTGAATCCCATAGTGATGTGTACCCTGGATGTAATGAAGGATGCATTTGGCGGCTTTCCAATGAAGCTCATGTGGGTCCTGCATGAAGCGAGAAACCATGCCAACTGCAAATGAAATATCAGGGCGTGTATGAGTCAAGTAGATGAGACTACCCACAAGCTGACGATACAAAGTGGCATGAACTGGTGGAGAAGAACAACGAGCCTCAAGCTTGAATCCTGAGCATACTTGGGCTGCGATAGTGTAATCTCGGAAGGTGACTGTGAAATCTCTATCCTGAGAAAGTAGTGCAAAAGACCCAAGTCAGTCATAGCAAATCTATCATGCAAAGCAGATTTGACCCTGCTAATGATGGATGAAGTACTCCCTGTAATGATCAAGTCATCAACATAGAGCACAAGTATCAAGTGAGAGTCATCCTATCGCCAAATGTAGACATTCGGATTGGAATGACACCTGGTGAACCCTACGGAGAGAAGAAAGGAATCCATCTTGGCGTACCAAGCCCTAGGGGCCTGCTTAAGGCCATAGAGAGATTTCTTTAGTTTGCAAACCAAGGAAGTATCCTGGATGAAACCCTGTGGCTGCTCCATATAAATCTCCTCATCAAGGTCACCATGAAGAAAGGCACTCTTCACATCCATCTGATGTACAGCCCAACCATGAGCTGCAGCAATAGCAAGTGTCAAACGAATGGAGTTCATCTTGGCTATGGGTTCAAAGGTCTCAGTATAGTCAACCCCTGCAACCTGAGAGAAACCTTTCGCAACAAGCCGAGCCTTATACTTATCCACACTACCATCTGCTGCAAACTTGGTCTGATAGATCCACTTACATCGAACCATCTTTCTCTCCTTAAGGAGATGGACTAAATCCCATGTGTTGTTCCTCATCAAGGAACTATACTCTACCTCCATAGCTTGGTCCCACTTAGGAACCTCTGATGCTTCCCTAAATGTCTGTGGATCGAAAGCAATAGAAATGAATGCATGTGGAAGATCCTAATGTTGTGATCGAGTTCTCCGTGTATCCGAAGGATCCCCAACAAGAGAACCCATGGACTCAAGTGTCTGTCGAGCCCAACGAGGTCTAGGTGGAGGTGGAGAATGAGGCTCCTCAACTACAAGTGGACCCTGCGGAGGTGTAACCTTGCGAGTCGGAGTTGAGGGAGTCTCATCATCTGAATCACTAACATCACTATCCATAATGAAGGAAGGTGGAGGAGGTAGAGAGGCTAAGCTAGGAGAGCTTTCCTCAAAGTGAACACTCCTCTCAATGAACACCTCATGTGTCTCTAGATCCATCAATCTGTGTGCCTTAACACCCTTAGGATATCCAACAAATATGCAAGGCCGACTCTGTGGTTCCAATGCCTTGCGTTTCTGCGGAGGTATGCGAGCCCATGCTGGACACCCAAAGACTCTGAAATGTCTCACAATCAGTTTCCTACCAGCCCAAGCCTCAAAAGGAGTAATACCTTGCAAAGCTTTGTGAGGAACCCAATTCTGGATGTGTGTGGCACAACTGATAGCCTCTACCCAAAAGGCGGGATCAAGAGAACGTGCATGTATCATACAGCTAGCCATTTCTTTGAGAGTTCTATTCTTGCGTTCTGCAACCCCGTTTTGCTGTGGAGTGTATGCTACAGAATGCTGAATATCAATCCCCTCAAATGTACAAAGATCCTCAAGTCTCTTGTTCACATATTCCCTTCCATTATCTGTGCGAAGAATCTTGACCACTTTCCCTGATTGCTTCTCCACATGAGTCTTGAAGTCCTGAAATATGTCAAATACTTCACTCTTATGAATGAGAAAGTAGACCCAAGTGAAGCGGGAGTAGTCATCAATGAAGGTGAGAACATAGCGGGTCTTGCTAAATGAAGGTGCTGGAAATGGACCTGCTACATCGCTGTGAACAAGTTGAAGAACATCCAAAGCTCTCCAAGTTTTCCCTTTATCAAACTTCTCTTCGGGATGCTTGCCCATGGAACAACCTGAACATACACCCTCTGAAAAACTGATTCGAGGTAGACCTGTGACCATGTCTTTAGTGCTGAGCTGCTGAAGATAGCGGTAGTTGAGGTGACCAAACCGCTCATGCCATAGCTTACTTTCTTAATTTGAATGAGTAAGCAAGGCCCTAGAAGGTGAACTTGGCACAAAGTGGGAGAATGAATAAAGCCTTGAGTTGTCCCACTGCTACCAAGGCATCATCATCAAGTTCCTTTACCACAAAGGAATTTGGTGTAAACTCAACCTTTTTCCCATTCCCATAGTGAGTGATTTGGTAGATGGAGAGAAGGTTGGTAGACAAGTTAGGAGCATAGAGAACATTCTCAAATGTTCCATCATCCATGTCAACTGAACCTTTCCCTTCAACCTCTACTTGTGTGTCAACACCTATGTAAATGTGAGGTACCTTAGATGGCTTCAATGAAGAAAACTACTCCTTTGTAGAACCCATGTGATATGAGGCACCCAAGTCAAGTATCCATTGCTATGAAGAACCTATTGTAGCCGCAAATGCTTGCCCTTTTCCCTTAGACTATGAGGAAGAGGAAGGAGATGAATCCTTCTTTGTGTAGGTGGATGGCAAGTTGATGTTGTTTTTCTTGAGAAGATTGGTTAACTCATCAACTTGTTTTGCGTGGCATCGATGCTCATCATGACCATACTTCTTGCAATATGCACAAGTTGGTTTATCCTTCTTGGAAGAGGATGAAAAATCGCCTTGTGATGGAGAGGATGATTGCCCTTTTTCCTAGTGTGGCTTAGACTTAGAGTGCTTCTTCTTCTTGTTGGAATCTTTGCCTTCACTTCCTTGATTTCCTTGATTTGCTACCAAAGCCTTGGACTTTGAAGACTTGAGAAACCCCATGTTCAACAACTTAGATTGTTCCAATATCAACATTTCTGTGAAAGCATCAAATGAAGGCATAACATAAGAACTCCCCACTGTCAAACGATGAGTTTGGAAGCTAGATACAAATGCTGCATATTTTGGTGCAAGCTTGTCCAACAAGTTGAATATCAATTGAGCATCCTTTTTGTCAATTCCACAATCCTTAAGCTTTGCTCTTAGCTCATTTGCTTTGGTGACATAATCTTGGATTGTATCAAAACTCTTGGGATCCAAGTTGGTGAGTTCATTGTCAATCTGATAGCCTCTGATTTCATCAACTTGTCCATACAATTTCTGAAACATATCCCAAGCCTCTTTGATTGTTTTACACTTCTCTATGTGAAAAATGAGGTCATCTGATACATACTTGCATAAAGTTCCAAGAGCCATGCAATTCTTTGTGAGCCATTCTAATTGAGATTTGGATCAGCCTTAGGATTAGGTGGTGTTGTTATTGTTCCATCTATGTAGTGTGTGAGACCCTTTTCCATTAATTTACTCCATACTTTAATTTTCCATGATGCATAATTATGTGGAGTTAATGGTGGAAACTTATTAGGACTCATTGCAACAAGAATGGAAAGAGCACAAAGAGAGGCACAATCACACAAGACACCCCCCCAAATTCACTCAATCAAAGAACCCCCCCCAAATGTGATGATTTGGCACTTTATAATTAGTGCATATACAATGGACCACTTGCAAAAAATGGCAAAGTGGACTTCTAATTTACAATTTTACAACTGCCTCAATAAGGTCAAAAGAGTCTCAAACTGATAATGCAAGAGATCTAACTAAGATCCAAGCAATTTACAAGTACCTAATAGGCCAAATAAGACCAATATCTGAAAGTACAATTTCCACTCAAAATATCTAAAATCTGATCATAGATTATGAAAGTAGATGAAAAAATAAGCACTTTAAAAAAAAATGATACCTGAAAAAGAGGTCGTATGAGCTCAAACGAGGCCTTTGAAGTTGCAGAATTGAGGATTGGACAGGTGCAATTGAGAGAATCCAAAATTTTTGAAAAACCTATGCACCAAAATCAAAAAATAACCACAACACTACGAAGATCATGAAATTCTAGCCCATTTCAAAAAAAATTGCACCAAAAAAGGAGCAAAAATGAGCAAGATATGGCCTTTCAAAGTTGGACTGTAAAATTGAAAAGCCCAATGGATAGGGGTCAAAATTTTTTCAAAAAATGCTGATGTGGCACTGACATCAAAATTTACTGTGTTAAATTTGATGGCCGTCTGACCGTTGCAAAAACTTCGCCTCCCTGCTGACTGGGCATTCGTACTGTACGGACTGCTGATTGGGCAGGTGACTGTGCAGTACGGACTGTGTGGTGCAGGTGACGTGGTGTATGGAAGTCAACCGTGGGCCAGTGGCTACCTGCCACATGGTGGACGTAGGGCCGCCTGTTTTGGTGGTAGCCGGTGGAGGGAGCGACTGGAGGCGGAAGAGATCGGCGGCGGACCAGGAGCTGTGTGTTGTCGGCGGTGGTGGCTGAGGCGGCGAGAGTACGCATCATCCAGAGTGGTTGGCAGGAGGGATCACGGTGGCAGCAGCAGGTACAGGTACGCGGTGCGGGTCTCAGTTCCAACAAGTATGGTGGTGGCAGAGCAGGTACAGCTTGCAACACCTGCGACACGTAGGTACAAACTACATGGGTGGGGGTATGCGGACCCCCCAAAAACCAGCAAAAATACCTTTTTTTTTTTTGATTTTTTTTTTTATTTGCCTTTTGATTTTTTTTAAAAAAAAAAATTTCAAAAAATAATTTTTTTTTTAAATTTTCGAAATTCGTACGATAATAGCCAAAATGGGGAAAAAAAATTTCTCACCAAAATAGGTCGACTTTATAGTCAAAATTTATGGAAATGGCCTCCCGGATTCAACGGTGATGTCCAAAGTGCTGTATCACGCCCCCAAAAAATGAAGATCCCCAAATCCGAAAATAGAAGCCTTCCATGATGTCTCCAAAAACCAATCAATGAAGCCCCAATAGCTTTGATACCATGTAGGATTTTGCCAAGATCAAGGGCACAATGAAAAGCATAAAAGAGACAATAGAATGACAAGAACAAACTGTATTCTCATCAATATGGAAAATGATCAACTAGATTAACCAATACAATGAATAGAGGCCTGCTTATATAGGCAAGGCCATATGGATGTATGAGCACACAAATATGACATGTGGCTCAATGAGAAACAAGGGTAGGTAAGAAATACTAAGGGTAGGTAGGAGAAATAATATAATATTCCACAAGAGGTGGATGACCCACTGAATGTGGAGTGTAACAGCAAAATAAGACCACAAAAGGTGGAATTTCTCCTACAAGCTCTATCCCTAAGTGCACACTTCCCTAAGTGTCTCAAATCCAAACTACAAAAAGATGCATTATCCTAAGTTAACTTAAGTGAGTGTAATAATATCCAAAATGAATATTTATTTACACCAACACTATCAACAATCTCCCTTGTACTTTCTTAGTCATTGTAATGACCATTATAACTAGCCTAATGATCTCTTATCCTACTATATGTATGGCCAATAAGATAGATGTAGTTCCTTTACTATAAGTAGGCCTACAATGGAAATATGCCAAATGCATCACCATGCACAAGTTTGTTAAATAGAAAAAGACAACTATTTTAGTTGTTACAAGCTCACTCAATGTTTCTATATTATTTATTTTCTTAAATTTTATTTATTGTATGTTGTATATTATGTACCTTAAATACATGAAGCTTACTTGTGTAGGTCATACATGCAACACATGATATACCTTTCTAGTTTTGTGGAGATCTTTACACATATGCTTATGTCTCCTTGTCTCCCAAGGATTTTCAAAATTTACACCACTTGGTTTTATATCATATATATACCCATTTATAAATCACATATGATAAACTCATCAATTCATGTTATTGCATCCTTTAATTCTCATATATTTTATTCTATCATATTGTTCTTTTAAGTTATTTGATATTTCCTTTATTTTATTTTTTTTATCTTGGGTGACCACCCCCATAGAAAAATAGTTGCCTTTTTACAACTAGTTATGCTTTTCTGCTTTTTGGCTTAAGTTCACTTAGAAGTGCTTGTTTCCAATTTATCTTTTGTGCATCTAGTTTGGCTAGAGTTGAGATTTATTTAGCTCCTAATTTTTGCACTTTAGTTCTCATAATTTTAGTTTAGGGCATCTTGGTCCTTTCTTTATAAGCACCTCATTGTACAATTGTAATAAATTCTATATTCTTTACTTTTGCGTTATATAGCATTATTTTGTGCAACTCTATCTTATGGAATGTGTTTTTGTTTGTCGTTTGATCTTACAGGCTTGTGTTGGAAACTTTTGTGTTGTAAAATTTAACATGGTATTGGAGCTCAATCTTTAACTTTAACATGGTATCAAATCATAGATTTGACAAACCCCTTCTCAAGCTTTGAGGGTTTATTTTCTCAAAAGCATTGCATGGTCACCTAATTTGTCTTTTTGTAGAGATTTGGAAGTGGGTAGTTTTTATCAGCTTTGGGAGGAAAATGACAAAAAAAAAACTTTCCATTTCCAAAAAGTTTCTATTTTTGGTAAATTTCTACTTTCATCAACTTTATGTTTTCGAAAAACTTCTATTTTCAAAAATTTTCCATTTTCCCAAAACTTTATATTTTTGTAAATTTTCCAATTTTAAAAAGTTTCTATTTTTAGAAAGTTTCTATTTTTGGAAACCCTTTCAAGCCTCCAAGCCCATTTTTGACATGTAATTGGTTTTCTAGCCATAACTTGCTCATACGACATTTTTTTTTCAACTTCCACATATCGTTGGAAAGTTGGCTTAAAGGGTTATACAAATTTGTAGGTCGTTTGATCGGATTTTTATCCTAGCAACTACAATAAGCCATTGAATTTAGCTCTCTTTTTTGTGCTTTCGGGTCTATAACTTGCACTTTCAGACTCTATTTTTCAAAAACTAGATATCATTAGAAAGGTGGTTTAGTGTTGTATGTTAGTTCTGATACTAATGTAAAGTATAGATGCCAATAGCTAACAAGATGAGAGGGGGGGGGGGTGAATCATACAAACTTAAACTTCCATAAAATCAACAGATTCAACCTTGGTAACTTCTACTCTAGCAACTTAACCAAAAACTACTAAACATGTTAACTCATAAACACATAATCATCATAACACTCATAACACCAGATTTAATGTGGAAACCCAAATAGGGAAAAACCATTGTGGGATTTTGGACCCACTAAGAAATATACTCTTCTAGAGTATGCTCGATTAAAAGTAAATCCTGTTAAAGATTACAAACACATTGCTAGATGTGACCCGGTTAAAGGATTTCCCTTAGATCTGTTAGGATCTTCACTTTGTTAGAAGTTACCTTGTCAAAGGATTTCAAACACTCATTTGGAATGTTACCTTACTAGAAGGTTTACAAATAAGACTGTTAAGTCCACTCCGTTAAGAGATTTTTCGTTAATTACAAAATAACAGTAATACAATATATCTGCAACTTCACATCTAAAATGCTAAAGCAGATTCTTATTTGCTCAAAACAATCTAGTCATAAGACTTATCTTGTCCCTCTGCTGCACTCTCTACTTTGTTATTCAAACAGGTCTTCAAGCTTCTGTGCTCGGTAATCACTATGTAGCATTCCTATGCTTACACTTGCCCACATACATTGTTTATTAACAATTCCTTATTTATAAACAATTGCTAACCGCTTGATCTCCTTGATCACGTTTCCCATGATCAATCTTAGCCATCAGATCTTCAAACTTGACCATGTTCAATGTATCCTTCCGATCTGAAAATGTTTTACCTTGCCTTGAGACTTGCATTCCTATCTTGGAACTTGCACAAGGTTATTGTGGTTCAATCTATGCTATAGATCTTCCTGCCGATTTTCCTTTGCCATAGATCCTTAACAAACTTTATGCACTGCATACCAATCATTCATACATCTCCAGCTAATCATTGTCCTTCATTAAATAATGCTTTTATCCATCCAATGCGCACTGTCATAACTCGGTTTCAACTCGGTAAATACTAAACCTTACTCGGTAGACATTTCACCTTCATTGACCGATATCGATAACCTTAGGGTTTACCGACTAGGTTCCTTAGGGTTTACCAACTAGGTTCTTTGCTTGGTGACATAGTATAGCATTAACCTTACAATCAACAACATATGTAGGATATCAAAATAATCTAAACATCATGATCTCATCATTGTCTAACTTGGTAATAGTTGCCCATTGAATAACTTATTCCTCCTCTTATTCATCACATTCTTTCTGTGTCTTTTATCGACATCTTAATTCTCTTCTAATCAATCTTCTCAAGATATGGCAAGACCATACTGAATCAGATAATCAATTTCTCGACATCAATGAAAAAATAATGTTATAAAGATAGTTATCATCCTTCTTTAGTTATATTAATAATCTTCGACAAACTTCTCAATATCCTTATTGAATATCAACAATCTTTCTTACTATAATGCCAACAATCTCCCCCTTTGGCATTGATGGCAAATCCAACAATTAAATGGTAATACCAACAAGATATTCAAATTGATTCAGACTCAGATTGCTGTTAGACTTCTCTTGTTATCCTTGAGCTATTAAAATCTCCTGAAGTCTTCTCCCTTTTTCATTAGGCTTCTGAGTTGTTGACTTGCTTTTAGTCTTCTCCATTTTTCAATCTTTTCCCGTTGTCATTAGTCTTCTGTTATTTTCATTATTCAGGGCTTTACCATTCAATCAACCATTTAGCCTTCCAACCATTTAGTCTTCTCCCCCTTTGACAACAATGCCAAAAAGTAAAAGAACTAAATCATGATTTCTTCCGTTGTGAAGTGATTTGTCTTGCTGTGTATCATCTTAGTCTCGGTCAGATCAACTTGTCTCTATTCACTATTTCTTGTACACCTTTAGAAAACCTTCTAAAGTGCATAAATCAGCATCAATCCACACATAATATTCTATAGATTCATCGAATTGATGCTTTCACCGAACTCGGTCAGTGAGTAGAAGATAGGGGTAGGACCCCTAACTTGCTTCTGAGATACTCAAAAGTGTCCCTTGGCAATGACTTTGTGAAGATGTCTGCTAATTGCTCCTTTGAACTAATATATTCCAGCACAACTTTCTTCTCTTGAACTTCTTCTCTGAGATAGTGATACTTTATAGATATATGCTTTGTCTTAGAGTGCATTACTGGATTCTTTGAAATGTTAATGGCACTAGTATTATCACAGAATATAGTTACTAGCTCGGTAAATTTCTCATTATACCTTCCAACAGTTGTTTGATCCATGCTATATTGGTACAATTCAATGCTGCAACAACATATTCAGCTTCTGCTGTAGACTGTGAAATACATCCTTGTTTCTTGCTAAGCCAACTTACTATTCTTTCTCCAAAAAAGAAAGCTCCACCACTTGTGCTTTTCCTGTCATCTATGTTGCCTGCCCAATCAGCATCAGTATAAACTTTTAAATCAAAATTATTCCTCTTTTCATATACTAAGCTATAATCTTCAGTGCCTCTCAGGTATCTAAAAATTCTCTTGATTGCTGTCATATGGGTTTCCTTGGGATCTGCAGAGAATCTTGCTACAATACCTACTACATGTGCTATATCCGGTCTACTATGCACAACATATTGCAACTTTCCAATCATAGATTGGTAAAGTGTCTCATCAATAGATGCAGATTCATCATTCTTTGATAGTTTATAGTTAGTAGTCATCGGAGTACTTACTGGTTTAGAATCCTCCATTCCAAATTTCTTCAAGATTTCCTTTATGTACTTGGATTGAGTAATGAAAATCTCATCTTTCATTTGCAGTATCTGTAAACTTATAAAATACTTTATCTCACCGATTAGTGACATCTCAAATTCTTTGCACATTTCATTTCCAAAGTTCTTGCATAAAGAGTCATTTCCACAAAATATAATGTCATCAACAAATATGGCTGAGATCAGTTTTCCATTGTCCTCATCATTCTTTATGTACATATTGCTGTTTTCACTTGTCCTTATAAAACCAATCTTGATTAAGTAAGAGTGCAGTCTCTCATACCATGCTCTAGGTGCTTGCTTCAGACCATATAAAGCTTTGTTTAATTTGCATACCTGATCTTTACTCCTGTCTTCAACAAATCCTTCAGGTTGTTCAATGTAAACTTCTTCTTCTAGTATACCATTCAAAAATGCAGATTTAACATCCATTTGATATACCTTGAAATTTTTGAAAGCAGCATATGCCAACAATGTTCTTACTCCCTCAAGTCTAGCCATAGGTGCAAAAGTCTCACCATAATCTATTCCTCTTCTTCTTGAGCATAACCTTTGCAAACTAGTCTTGCTTTGTTGTGAATGACCTCACCTTTTTCATTTAGCTTGTTTTTGAAAATCCACTTAGTATCGATTACATTTTTGTCCTTTGGTCTTGCGATCAGTGTCCATGTGTCATTCTTCTTGATTTGATCAATCTCTTCTATCATAGCATTTACCCAATCTTCACTGTTAAATGCCTCTTTTACTATTCTCAGTTCAAATTCAGAAATCAGACATGTGTTCTGTCTCAGTTTGTTTCTTGTCATCACTGGATCATCCTTATCTCCTATAACCGGACTTGATGCATGATGTCTTCTAACATATTTGGCTAATATAGGCTCGGTAGGTTCTGTATGATCTTCTTCATCACTCGGTAACTGGACATTATCTTCATTTGCTTCAGCAACTTTCTCGGTAGGACTTCTTGGTTGAACATAAACAAATTCTTCATAATCTTCTGGTTCTTTGGAATTTCCTTCATCATTTCTTTCTAGAAATTCATCAATTTTCACATTTGCACTTTCCACTATTGTGTTAGATGATTTGATCAGAAATTTAAATGCTTTACTTCAAGAAGAATAACCAAGAAATGTTCCTTCTTCACTTTTCTGATCAAATTTTCCATTTTTGTCATCTTTGTGAACATAGCATCTACTTCCAAATATTTTAAAATAACTTACATTAGGTTTCTTGTCATACTAGATTTCGTATGGTGTCTTCATAGTTCCTTTCTTCAGTTGAACTCGGTTCAGGGTGTAAACTGCAGTGCTGATTGCTTCTCTCCAAAACGTTTGAGGTACCCTCTTTTCTATCATCAGGGTTCTTGCACAATCCACAATTGATCTGTTTCTTCTCTCGGCTATCCCATTTTGCTGAGGTGTTCTCGGTGCAGATACTTGCCTCTTTATACCATGATCATTGTAGAATAAGTTAAATTCATTAGAAGTGAATTCTCCTCCTCTATCAGATCTAAGACATTTCAGTTGTCTTCCTATTTCATTTTCAACTCTTGCCTTGTACCATTTAAACATTTGAAAAGCTTCTTATTTTTCTTTTAAAAACATAACTAACATCATCCTTGAGTAATCATCCACAAATAATATGAAATATTTATCACCATAATAACTTTGAACTTTCATAGGACCACAAAGATTAGTGTGTACTAGATTTAAAATTCCTTTAGAAGTGTAGGACTTACTTGTAAAGCTTGACCTTGTCATCTTACACATCTGGCATGCTCAGCACATAGCATTCTTAGGTTTTTCTAGACTCAGTAGACCTCTTACTCGGTGCTCCTTACTTATTTTGATAAGATTATCAAAATTTACATGACAAAACCTTTTATGCCATAACCAGGTATCATCTATCTTTGCATATAGACACTTGTTTCAAGTTGAGTCAAGATGAAATGTATTACCTTTTGTTTGTGTCCCGGTAGCAGCTAACTTTCCATGCTTATCATGAACTTTGACAATTCCTTTCTGAAATTCTATTCGGTATCCTATATTGTTTAGTTTTACTACACTCAACAAATTGTATTTAAATCCTTCAACCCACTATACATAATCACATTTAGCATTGTCAAGAAGTGTTATAGATCCTTTACCTTTTACTGGAAATGGTGCATCATTACCAAATCTTACATAGCCTCCATCATAGTCTTCTAATTTAACAAACTTGTGTTTATCACCTGTCATGTGATGTGAGCATCCACTGTCTATGATCCAAGAATCATTATTATTTATGTGAGATATTAGGGCTTTTTCTTCATACCTGTCTTCATTAGATCCATCTTTAATAGCCACATAAACAACTTCCTCAGTATCAGTTTCATCAGATTTGTCATCGTGGGATTCCTCATCTGGTACTAAACATGTCTTTCTATCTCTCCTTCTAAAGTCTCGGTGTCCTCTGTATTGGTTGTCTTTCTGCCTGTTATCTTGGTATTCACTCTTTTCACTAGATTCTTTGTTAGGGCAGTTAGAAGCCATATGTCCTATTTTATCAGAATTGAAACATTTTAAAGGTAGCTTCCCTTTATACTTACCTTTGCCTCTCGGTAACCTTCTGGCTAATAATGCTTCAAATTCTTCTTGCTTCTTGATTTCCTCATACAGTTTGTGCATTTTTTCCATGTTTTTGTGAAATCTTTCACTTGCTCCACTATGATCCCCTTCAGAGTACTTACTCATTCTATCATTGCAATCATCAGATTCACCAATATGAAAAGAATTGAATGCAGATTCTACTTTATTTACTGAAGACCCACCGCTATCAAAATTACTTAACTCAAATGCATGTAGCTTACCAATAGTAGCATCCAAAGAAACTGGCATGTTAGGTATAGACCTCAATTCATTGATTGCAGAGACTCGAATAGCATAAGCTGGTAGAAGGGTTTTCAACAACTTACTTGTTATATCCTTTTCTTCAATAGTTCCACCTTCTCCTTTAATTTGATTGACAATCTCCTTTAGTCTTGTACTGTATTGAGTTATGTTCTCACCTTCATTCATTCTCATGGATTCAAGTTGTCCTCTTAGACTATCTACTTTTTCTCTTTGAACATGTTCATCACCCCCATACACAGATATGAGCTTAGTCCACATTGCTTTTGCATCATTACAACATTCTAGATCATTAAACTCTGAGTCGGTCAATGCTGATGTTATTTCAATCATAGCTTGAATATGTTCTTGCTTTTCCTTAATCTCTTCCAAGGTCATAGGGTTGGTGTTTGGTGCAATGTAATCATTCTCCAAATAATATGTTGCATATTCTCCAATTCTTGATAAATGCAACTTCATCCTTTTCTGCCATGTGGAGAAACTTGACTTGTTTAGCTTCGGTGCATCCCTTTTATACATCTTCGGATCTTTGCCTCAAGTACCTTTAAACTTTTTCTTCTGGATTCCAAAGCTCTGATACCAATTGTTAGTTTTGATACTAATGTAAAGTACAAATGCCAATAGCTAACAAGATGAGAGGAGGGGGGGGGGGGGTGAATCATACAAATTTAAACTTCCATAAAATCAATAGATTCAACCTCGGTAACTTCTACTTCAGCAACTTAACCAAAAACTGCTAAACATGTTAACTCATAAACACATAATCATCATAACACTCATAACACCAGATTTAACATGGAAACCCAAATAGGGAAAAACCACTATGGGATTTCAGACCCAATAAGAAATATACTCTTCTAGAGTATGCTCGGTTAAAAGCAAATCCTGTTAAAGATTACAAACACATTGGTAGATGTGACCCGGTTAAGGGATTTCCCTCAGATCTGTTAGGATCTTCACTTTGTTAGAAGTGACCTTGTCAAAGGATTTCAAACACTTATTTAGAATGTTACCTTGCTAGAGGGTTTACAAATAAGACTGTTAAGTCCACTCGGTTAAGAGATTTTCTGTTACTTACAAAATAACAGTAATACAATATATATGCAACTTCACATCTAAAATGCTAAAGTAGATTCTTATTTGCTCAAAACAATCTAGTCATAGGACTTATCTTGTCCCTTTGCTGGGCTCTCTACTCTATTATTCAAACAGTTCTTCAAGCTTCTATGCTCGATAATCACTATGTAGCATTCCTGTGCTTACACTTTCCTGCATACATTGTTTATTAACAATTCCTTATTTATAAACAATTGCTAACCGCTTGATCTCCTTGATCACATTTCCCATGATCAATCTTAGCCATCAGATCTTCAAACTTGACTAGGTTCAATGTATCTTTCCGATCTGAAAATGTTTTACCTTGCCTCGGGACTTGCATTCCTATCTTGGAACATGCACAAGGTTATTGTGGTTCAATCTGCGCTATAGATCTTCCTGCCGATTTTCCTTTGCCATAGATCCTTAACAAACTTCATGCATAGCATACCAATCATTTATACATCTCCAGCTAATCATTGTCCTTCACTAAATAATGCTTTTATCCATCCAATGCGCACTGTCATAACTCGGTTTCAACTCGGTAAATACTAAACCTTACTCGGTATACATTTCGCCTTCATTAACCGATATCGATAACCATAGGGTTTACCAACTAGGTTCCTTAGGGTTTACCGACTAGGTTCTTTGCTCGGTGATATAGTATAGTATTAACCTTACAATCAACAACATAAGTAGGATATCAAAACAATCTAAACATCATGATCTCATCATTGTTGAACTCGGTAATAGTTGCCCATTGAATAACTTATTCCTCCTCTTATTCATCACATTCTTTCTGTGTCTTTTACCGATATCTTAATTCTCTTCTAATCAATCTTCTCAAGATATGGCAACATCATACTGAATCAGATAATCAATTTCTTGACATCAATGATAAAATAATGTTATAAAGATAGTTATCATCCTTCTTCAGTTATATCAATAATCTTCAACAACCCTCTCAATATCCTTATTTAATATCAACAATCTTTCTTACTGTAATGCCAACACTGTATCCAAATTTGTTATTATTTTTTATAGATTTTAACCCAAGTAGTTTTTGTTCAATCTTTTTTGTTTTCACTTTAAGACCTATTATTTGGTCATTTTGTCTCCTAGACAATTTATGTTTGTAGGATGATTTCTCTTGGGCTGTTATAAATGTATTTATATCATTGTACCCTATTTGGGCATTTTGAGCATCTTTTGCATGCACTTCTTTGTTTGTAGATGCACTGAGATAAAGTGAAACTCTTGTGTATGGATTTTGGGGATTTTACACATTCTGTTTTGCCTTATTTTCTACATACACTGTATCATAAAGTTCCATGTGGGGTTGTGTATTGCATTTTGGTTTACCACCACACCTTTTTCTGATGAGTGCCCCTCCACAACGACATCAAATCCTAGTGATTATTGTCCCATGTGTGTGTGCATTGGTTGCATACCATTTTTTTAGCTGATGTACTTTCTTGTGCACATTTAGATGTTTAGTCTCTTTGATGCACATCATGGTGACAAACAATTTTAATGGACCTATCATGCCTCTCCATTGTCAGAATTATGGGGGTTTAATATTGTTGGTCCTAATTCTTCCTTGGTTTCTCTTTGGAGTGAGATATGCATTTAGTATTTGTTCCTATGTACTAGCCAGATGTAGTAGTTATATTATAGTGAGATAGAGCTTTTACAATATAAACACTCTTGCATTCCAATTTTGTGGAGGTGACCTTCTATCTTTTGTTTATCAATTTTCTTCAAACTATTGGTACTTTTATCTTTGACTAGTAGTTTGATCTTGCATGGTTAATTAGTGTCATTAGGGTTACTCAAGAAAATTTGAGTGCCATCTATATCTTCGACTGACAAAAGTTTTGTCTTCTTTTTTTTTTTTTTTTCTCCATTGGACTGTTAAAGTAGTGTCATTGGGGGAGCTCATTGAAATTATTGTCTTCTTGATCCTGATCATCAAATCTTAGTTTTAGAGGAGGTTCTTCATTCAACACTTTAACATTAATATGTTCCTATTTTTTTGAGACATTTTCTTAGAGGCTTATTAGTCCTTCATTCTCTTTTTCTCTCTTTTGGAGAGGAGTTTTTTCCTATAGGGTTTTTCTCCTTTTCTCCATTTGTGAGAGATTGCATTGAATTAGTTTTTACATAGGTACCTAATCAGGCCTTCTTGCTAGAATTCATTTATGCATTCATACATTTAGAGATTTATAATCACCCCAAGTTTCACTTAAGAGGGGCTGTTAGGGCACATTTAGCTATTAGTTGCCTTTTTACAACTAGTTATGCTTCTTTACTCTTTATATTAAGTACACTTATGAGTGCTTTCTTCTAGTTTAGTTTTTGTGCATCTAGTTGAGCTAGAGTTGATCTTTATTTAGCTTCTCATGCTTGCACTTTAGTTCTCCTAAATTTAGCTTAGGGCATCTTTTTGGTTTTTTTATAAGCACCTCATTGTATAATTGTAATTAATTCTAAATTATTTGCTTCTAAGTAATACAACATTCTTTTGTGCAACTCTCTCTTATGGAAGATGTTGTTATTTATCATTTGATCTCAAACTTGTGTTGGAAACTTTTGCATTAAAAAATTCAACATGGTATCATAGCTTAATCTTTAATTCAACATATTACACTAAATAAATCTCCTTAATTGTTGCAAGCATACCATCTATCAACATAGAAAATATTTTATTATTATCAATAGATCTGTTAGCTATCCAAGCTCTCTCAGTAAGAACAAGTCACTCAAAAAAAATATTTTTTGTTATTTTGTGTCTCTTAAACTAGTTTTGGAAAGTACAATCCATCTTTCTCTATGACTATAAGTAGAACTATATTAACACACTAAAATGACTATAATTAAAAAACCATTGTATTTACAAGTGGAAAGGAACAACTATGAATTTTTCCAAGCCTCCAATCTATTAAAATCATTTTTTTTATTCTCTTAAAGGCATACTTAAAATACTTTATATTTGTATGACTAACATTGATACAAACATTAAAGAGGAAATATGTGCTCACTTATGTGTCCTCAAAGAACAATTATTTATACATGCAACCTAAAAAAATATAGGGAAAACATTCCACAAGGTCAATCATAAATCTTGGAGAATAAAGGTATTATAAAAATATATGATCATGTAATAATAGAGAAAAGTGAAGAGACATATCAATTAAGAAACTATTAGAATGCCATGCCATTCATGACCTTTCTTTTTTAATCATCTTTTATTTTATTATCAATAAGTATAACCTCAACATATAGTGTGGTATACACGATTTATCAAAATTGATATGTCGATCCTTACTAACATTAACTTGATTCGGTATGATTAGAATCAACTATAAAATTTGATTTGTTTGTAAGGAATTGAAATTTATGATTTATATAATGATCAAATATGAAATGATAAGAAAAAATTACTTAATATTGTCTACTAAAACCTTAAACATATTCATAGTCTTATGAAGAGGAAAAAAAGTAATTCTATGTTCTAATAGTTTTCCAAGAGACATTAGAATAAATATGATCTATAAATGTACATAATAGTGTAAAATGATATTACAGTGGTTTTCTTCCTCGTCATGAGCTTTTGGGTAATGGTTGGTATGGTCAATTATTGTTTGAGTTAAGAATGGGGCTGATATGTGATACTTTGGATGATACCCTAGCATGTATGGAATTTCTTGTGAATTGGGTACCTGCTCAGATTGTGGATAAGGATTTGGTTGTTTTTGTATCTTTGCACTTGCTACTTTCTTTGAGCTTTCAGTTTTCTTCTTCTGCACGACTGGAATTTCCCCTATGGGTTGTTCCTCCTCCGAATGTAGCTAATGATCCCCCAGCTGAAGGCACTAGCACTTGGTTTTTGAATGTCTGATACTTTTCTATGATATCTTGGATATGTGGTATGGTTATTAATGCAGGTATGGGCAAATTTGGTATAGAATTCAGTTTTGACAAGCCAAGATGAAGAATTATTTTTCTCCCCAAATGGTCAAAGAATATGGGCATCTTGGTGCCTTTTCATGATTTTCTCGAGGATATATTTGTTAACATCTAGCTCTTCATTTTTTAATCAGTTGAGATTATGTTTTGTTGGATATAACCATATGATGAACTATTATATCAAGAAAAGTCCTAAGGGACTTCATTGTATCTCTCAAATGAATGGGTTTGGGCGAGATATATGATCAATTGGATATGTAACAACTATTTTGTAAGGGTAGAATAGTTTGGTTTATATAAGGTGATAACCAGAGGTTTACTTGTGGGTTCTTTCTTCCTAGTATGCCTTTTGAACCCATTGTAAAAAAATATAAAATATAATAAAAAAGTTTAGTGGCTTGTCCACTTTTATTGAAAAAAAAATTGTGTAAAATGATGTATAAGAAGTAGCATATGGAGTTTAAAAAATATTTAGAAAAAAATTCAATCAATGTATCAACATCATGTATATATGAGCATAACATGAAGATATGGACGATCTAATGTATAATTTATTAAATTTTAATTACCAGTAAAGTTTTGTACAAATAGTTCTTGAAATGATGTGTATTACAAATAAAGTCATCTTTAAATAAAGAGTCATCAACGTCATCATGATAACCAAAATATTATTACTATGATCATTAAATAAATTATTAGTAAACTGAGTAAAAATGTAGGAAAAGAGTAGTCATCCAAAAGGATTTAGAGAATTTATATAACAGAAAGACAAGAACATTAAAAGTAAGATTATTGGAAATAAGTAAAGAAAAATCTAAATAACAATGTTATAGTCACTGTAGGGCTCTAAAAGCACATTGTAGTAGTATATGAGAGTGTGTGGTATCTTATGAATAATGATTTTTTAATATGGCATCATTAAAACATCTCTTGGATTTGAAGCCTTTAGCCACTTGAGAGGGAAACTATTCTAATCCTAATTTAACCTTTTATTCCAATATATATTGATCATCATGGTAATGCCCCTTGTGTTGTTTTCTAGGTTCCTCCATCTTCCTCTTTTTCTCAAGATCATTCCATTTTTGTGGGCACCATCATGGATGTAATCTATGCACTCAAGGGAACTGGGAGAATAATTCACAATATTATCCAATAAATATGAGAGGGGATTGTGGTTAGTGACATTGTTCATATCCTACACTTTGGCACTCCACCTCTTCACCACCCTTGGGAGGAAATTTTGGGAGACTAGGGAGAGGTTCCACTAGGGAAAAATAAACATTTTCTATGTCTTTCTCACCTTGCTTGGTGTGAATCATAATAGATCCTTTGCTGACAACTAGAACTTTTTCCATTGTTCCCCATCTTAATCTTAGACTTAACATTTTTATCAATGAAAGAAAATAGACTTCCATTACCCTCATTTGATTGTTGTAACCACTATCGAAGTACCAAACTTTAGGGTTTCCTTATTCATCAATGTTGCACATGATGAAGGCTGTGGACTGATTACCTTTAGGCAGATTTGCACTTTGCTTGGATTGATCATTGCACTTTTTCCAGCACTCACTTGCATAATGACCAAACTTATAAGAATAATAGAATGCAAAATTGTTGTTATCATACCTTTTGATTTGAAATATTGGTCTTCTTTCCTTGTCTTGAGCTAGTATGAGAGCTACTTTCTCCCTCATGGTTGCATGCTAATCTTAGGCTAACTCCTCCAGTAATTCCTTATCCAGAGTTGCCACAACCTCTACTTGAGTTCCATCCAGAATTGTTTCTTCCTCTCCTCCTGCTTCCTGCATTGGCTTGAGCTTTGAAAGCTAGCTCTTAGGAAGAAGTTGTAGACCTATTTAGGTAGTGCTCATGGGTTTGAAGAGAACCCTTCAACTCATGCATTATCAATTTAGAGAGATCCTTTTCTTCTTCAATAGAAATCACCATTGCATCAAAATTTGGAGGATTTTCTCCATAATTGTCTACTCCATGATTCCACCATTTTCCCTCAACTGGTTTATTAAACCATTGTCTCTTGTGTAAAAATATGAAATGGACTTGTTGTCCTTCATTTGGAGAGTCAAAATCTCTTTTAAGCATCTAGAGTTTCACTAGTTTGACTTTGTTAGTCAATTTGTAGCTTGTTTGGAGGCTTTCCCAAACTTCCTTTGCATAGTTAGCTACTACTATTTTGGGAAAAATGGCCTCTATCAAGGATTATTCAATAAAACTCAATGTCTTAACATCTTTCATCCTTGTCTCCTTCAATTGGGTCTTTACATTATTTGTGAGGGATACAAACTAAGCTAGGTCAGTTATATCCACAAACTCAAAGACTACAAGCTCTACAAATCATTGAACCATAACACTTCATATTATTTTCCTAGACATCATAACTTTGTCTATTAAAGGATGATGGCTACTAATAATTATTTCCATCATCTCCAACCATGTCTCCTACACAATAAAACTCAACATCCACCTAAACCCACAAGGATTTAGGGCCAAATGGCTTTGATTCCCAAACTTAAAAATTTAAAACTTTAAAATATTATGATACTACAACTTAGTTGCCAAAGAATATCAATATAAATGCACAAAAATAAATCCATATTACACACACAAGCTAGAGATAGGCAAAATTTCCTTTTGTATTAAATCAAAAAGTAAACTATTACAAGATAAACTTCAAACTAATTTCAAACTTCTAAATACAAATTAATTATAAAATACTTGCACTGATCTAGATAGTTGAATCCATTCATTAGCTTCCTGGAGCTTCTATGAACTCCTCAACCTTTAATTGGTATGGAGCTCGCTACTGCTCCTTGCACACACAAACAAAACTTCTGCTGCAACCAAACATATTCTTTTCTCTTTTCCAAGCTCAAAAACTTGTTGCATACATTGACTTCAACTAATTGAATGAAATGACATTCTTCCTTTTTGTCTTGTGACTATCCAATTAATTTTCCTACACAAATTCAAGATTCAAATTAGCCTACTAGCATTAATCTCACCACCAAAACTTAGTTGTTACTGCTGCACATCAGAAGTAAATGGGAGATTAAGATCCCAATGCAAATATATAGGGTTAAAGATACTACATTCGTGCACACAAGATAATAACATAGTCACATGTGATACCATCATATCATAAAATAACTAAATCAACTTAACCACGATCCATATAGGATCCACTTACAATTCCATATTATTAATTTTAAATTAGTTTAAATTTTATCATTCATATCTAAATCAATTTGTCCATATAGATGTCTCCCTAAGTCAAATTCATACACATAAATTGACTAGTCATATGAGAACAAGAATCTCTCACCATATCACTAATTTTTCATGATATTAGAACAAGTTCATAAGGTAAGGATTATAAAAAAATTAAGAGTTAACATCCATATAACAAAATAAACATCAATGAGATAACTATCAAATTGAGCATCATTAATGTTAGAAATGTTACAAGGCTCATGAAAACATCTTATTAACTAATAGAAAAAGTGTTAATGAGTAGGTATAGGTGCTTCAAGGATCACAAAAGTTTGATCCTTGCAATGAATTCCTCTACACATTAGCTCTTTCCACCCATATTCACTAGGGACCTATTACCTTATCTTTACCATTTTGTTCTCATGGTCTTTAATGCTACATTAGTTGCATATGCTTATCTTGGTGCCATATGAACTCACATGGGTATTTTTATCCATTAAGAGCCACATTGCCACTTTTTAACTTCTTTTGATAGGGAAAAAATACTTCGTAGATACTATCTCCATATGATATATAATTATGATGCTTAATCATTTAAAATTTTCTGCATTCTTATCACATGATGTGTTCATTGTTTTTATTTCTTTACTTGATTACAAACTTGCATACTAATTTCTACATCACACTTATGTTCATATACTCATTGTCCTTGTCTTCTGGTTCTTAAATTCTCTCTTATGTATGCAACTAATTGAATGTTAGAGGATATTGTCATTGACGATATAATGTCAAGTTTTTAGGTAGCGCTAGGCTCTACACAAAGATTTGTTAACATGATTAGATAAAGCATTTTCACATGCCATGACTTTCACTCTATGCTTATTTTCATCTTATGACCACTAGGATATATACATCATTACATAATTTTTTAATAGGTAAAATTTCTTATCTATACCCATTTTCTATTATTCCTATTTCTAGGATAATTGAGAATGTTTTTATTTGCTAACTAAATTTTATTTAGAGAGAACATCAAAAAGGATATATATACTTGATCACATTCTGTTATCATCCAATTTTATTTTATGGAACTTCTTTGTATCCTTTAATATTTTTATATACAAAATACATGCATATTTAAGAGTGTTAAATACTTTGATATTTAATATGATTTTAATATTCATGTGCATCATAAAGCATGGGAAAAATATAATGATAATATTTTCATACCAAAGATAATTTTCAATTATTTTCATGCACATTTTGATGAATATTTGGATCTACATGTTCATATCAAGAAATGACACGTCGTTGTACACATTTCCAGGCTCATTCTTATAGGCTATGCCCGTTCCTATACACATATTTCGACATATATTTTCCTTATTTGATAATTTATTACACCCATACACCTTCCCAAATATAGTTGTTAGCAACTCAAATATGTTTGTTTGCCCACATAGGATCGTTTCTATGGTTTTTAAGTCAGCAACATAGTTGTCAAGTTGACCCTTGACTTTCCAAATATTACAATTTTAATTTGGCCACTACTCACATTTATTTTATTTCTCTATGCTAACTAAGCATCCTCTCTCATCCTAGAGCCCTAAATAAACAATTAATATAGAACATTTTGATTCAGTGCACTAAAAGGCTCAAACCCTTGTTGTGATTGAAAGACTTCTGCCTTTGCGTTAAAAAATTCACTAGACATTAATAAAAGATTTCTCTAAATAGAATAACACAGAGTTCAATTATAGATAATTTTGAAAGTATAAAAAAAAATAATGTATTTAGAAAAAAAGAGAAGAGGAACTTAAAAAATTCTCTCTCAAAAGTTAGCTTAAGATGTGGTCTAGATCAGTTATCTATCCTAAAAATGGAATGGGCCCATTACTTCTATTTAAGACAAGATGGTTAACTTTTTAACGAATTTAGTCCTGATGAACTACTTTGCCTAATGCATAAAGCATTCCTCTGTAAATTTATGAATTAACGAAAGCAATGATCGACGGGATATGTTAAAGCCAAACAGCCACAATATGTTTGGAATCTGTATATGTGAAAGCAAGGTTGAATGTCAAAGCGAAAAGAACATTCGGTACGATATTTTGAACTTTATATGGATGTCATGAATAAGAATGCATTGCAGAATCTTACACTAAAAAGGATATACTTTGCCTTATTTCATACTTACCTACATTTGAAGAACTTTACATAAAAAATGGTCCAAGTTCAATGCATCTGATCCTTTTACTCCTGTGTGTCCACTAGATTTTACATCCTATATAACAAACTAGACTATCCTTCTAGTAAGGCATAGAAAGAAGTATGTTCATGTTCTGGTCTCTCTGAGTTCCTCCAACTGCTTCAGGAAAGGAATCTTGTATTCATTGAAGAAATAATTTATTTGCTGAAGAGTTTGGAGGAACTCTGGGAGTCACTGAACATTTTCTCATCATTGATGAGACTTACGGCATTCTCCAGGTAAGAGTAACTAAATCTTTTTTAAGTAGTTTATTGTGTTTTATTTATATCTCTAATTATGGTTTCATTTTAATGTAACGTTTTGTTATCAATTTTATATTGCTACATTAGTAGGCAAATTCTTATTTTATACTGTTTTTCCTCTTTTTGGAGATCCACTTTTTTTTTTCTTAAAATTCTTATGTTCTACTTTTGTTCTCTGCTTTCCGTTCTCTCAGGTCTGAAACTTCTAATCTATATGCTCTCTATATTATAAGGAAGTCATTCTCATTGCAGTAATATTCCAGTCTATTATCTTTGTACAATATAAATACATTATAATAAATGTTTAGTGTATTCTAAAAGTTGAATAGTTATTTGCACAACTTGTCCATTAAAAATAAATAAAAAAATTATAATAGCTTTGTTATATTAATAAGCAAATTTTAATGTACAGACAAATTCTATTAGTAGCAACAAATCCTATTGCAACATTTGTGATATGACTGACCTTTTTGTTGAGAAATTTTTGAAAGTCTATCAATCACTACAAATTAAATCTTTACTATCACAACCCTCCTTTATCACTTTGGAATTAAAATACAAATTCTATTATATTTTTGGATAAACTATTTAAATGATTGAGTGAATATTATTAAATGATAAAATAATAAAACACACACACACGCACGGAAAATATACATTATTTCTTAATTATTAGTTTTTCTCATCCAATTATGGCACATGTTGTAGGAAGAATAAGAAGCTTCTAGAGGATTCTCCACCACCTTGCATATAACTCCTCCCACTAAGTCTAATCAATTTGCATGAAATCCAAAATTGGGAAAGAATCTCTTTTTTTTAATTAAAATTATAGATAGTGGAATATAGGGATTTTTCTTATAAATGATATGGAAGTTTTCAAAGAGAGGGGTTGGTTATTCCATAAAGAAATTCTTCTTCTCTTAAGTAATTTTTTTGTAGTCATATTTCATTCTTTTGAAAATAGCTAAGATTGCCTTGGAGGATTTCTTTCAAGTTTGAAGGATCAAGGGAGGCTAATTGAAGGATTCATAGGGGATTCTACATCAATTGCAAGTATCTAGGTTCTCCTTATTTATTTTATTTTATTTTGAATCATGCATTTTATTCTGCTGCAAATTAGATCTATTTATTTCAGTTTCTTGTTGAAAAATTAGATTTGATCAACTTATTTCAGTTTCTTGTTGAAGAATTAAATTAGATCAATTTATTTCAGTTTCTTGTTGAAGAATTAGATTAGATCAATTTATTTCAGTTTCTTGTTGAAGAATTAGATTAGATCAATTTTTTTTCAGTTCTTGTTGAAGAACTAGATTAGATCAATCTTTATTTTCTCCCTCTAATTCATCTCTCTGGTTTTTTGAATAAAAATTTGAATCTCATAGATCTCGCTGTGAATATTTCTTTGCGTTCTCATTTGATTCTATACATATTTTCCATGATCAGTATATATATATTTTCTCTATGAAAAATTGTTGAAAAGGAGGGATAGGATTCGCTGTGAATAATCCTCTGTGATATTCTCGTTTATTGAATCTGGTTATCTACTCCTCTCTGGAAAACAATAGTTGAAAACCAAGGAATAAATCCCTCTGCGAATAACTCTCTATGTTAATTGCTCCTATATGTAAATCCTTATTGCTTTCATTTTTGTATTCTGGTTTAATTTTTCTCTCTGTGTTATTTACTCCTATAAGTAAATTCTTACTAGTTACATTAATATTTACCTTTCATATACAGGTTATATAATACTTTCTGTGCTTGAATAATTCAAATCTAGAAACTATATATATATATATATATATATATATCCTAGTTGTTAAATTATCACAAGGGAAAATAAATTAAAAGAAAATCATGTTGCAACGCAGTACGAAAAATGTACTGTGAAACGTTTGCATGGGGTAATGGGCACAGGCAGAATTAATAGTCTGCAGGGGGAGTGGTACCGTAATGGTACCCTCCACTAACAGCAGTGGCCGCAAGGTAGTGGAGGGGACCGTGGGGTCCCCCTTCCACTTGGCCCCATTATCAATGCCAATTCAATCTTAAATTTCGGCAATGACAATTGTAGACTTTTTTTTTTATGCACATAAAATCTTAGTTTAAATAAATTCTTTTTATATATATATAATTTTAGTTTAGTAAAATTTTTAACTTAGATAAATTTCTTTTTTGATTTATAATTAGTTTTAGCCACTTATAAATTGTAATTAAAATTATGCCAAATTTTTATAATTAGATTCTTTGATTCACTTAGCAATTAACCCGTATTAAATAACTGAAGCTAAATTCTATTACTGCAAATGTTTTTACGTTGATTTCAATTATTGGTGGTCCCTTCTTCATGCAAATTATACAAGTTCCTCACTAGTTTACATCAAACCATAGAGTAGAAAATAGAACTACATACCTTACGCCTTGATCCCGTACCGAAGCAGGTATGTAGGCAGTCTTGGGACGGAGTTGTCCCTTGTACTTAGGTGTTCGTGGGTGGGGTCTAGGCTTGGTAAAGGAAGGATTGAGTAGGAATACTATTTTGAAATATAAAGATAATTAAATTGGAAAAAGTAATTCAATGCATACTTGGGAGGAATCCCGTATGGATTCGCTTGACTTCCCGAGGCTTTAAGCCAAATTTTGAGGTGGAATTCAAGCTTGTATTATGTTATTCAATTACTCCTAAGGACGGCGACCTCGGTGCACTTTTGTTAGAAGAGTGTAGTACTTAGTGAGTGGCTCAGGACCCGAACTGTCCCGATGAGTCTAAGTCTCTAGCCAGAGCACCTCCTATCCCGATTGGATAGATGCCTACCCCGTATGGGTAGATGCCTATCTCGTATTGGATAGATGAAATCTTATGTCCCGTATGGACAAATGCCTAACCCGTATGGTTAGATGCTCATCCCGAATGGATGAATGCCTAATCCAAATGGATGGATGCCCAGAGTATGCAATTGAATAAAACATAATGATTAAATTAAACAAACAAAGAAAAAAAAAAAAAGAATACTCAATTTTGTTGAGTTAATTATGGTGGGTTATTACATGTGGTATCAAAGCAAACGTTCAAATCTAGGCCTTGTGCTCACTTCAATTTATTCAACTAAGGAAATGTTTTGCAATGATAGAAATTAAATTTTAAAATCCTAAATAAAGAACTAACTACATAATTTAACTTTCAGGTAAAAACCTAGAATGGCTAGAGGAAGAGGAAGAGGAAGAGGAAGAGGAAGAGGAAGGGGTAATGGAAGACATACTAGAACACAAACGGAAGAAAACCATGAGGAAAACCATGAAGAAAACCATGAGGAAGACCATGAAGAAAACCATGAGGAAGATCCTGAAGAGGATCGACACAATCCGAGAAATAACGAAGATGGGGTCCAAGCTATAATTGACCTTCTAACCGAACAAAGATATAAAATCAACTTCTTGGAACAATCACTGCAGGACCTTAGGGAAAGGCAGAATGACTATGAAAATAGAAGTGGTACCGAAAATGGAAATCCTAGTAGCAATCAAGGGAATGTGATGGGTAATAAAAAGGAAAATAACATATTGGAACTCTCTGAGGACTTAAAGAAAATCACCCCTCCTAAGTTCGATGGGAGGCAAATTGGTGAAGGGGTTGAGAATTGGTTAAATGAAATGGAAAAGTATTTTGAGCTAAGAGATTTTAGCGAAACAACCAAGGCTTTATGGGGGTCCTATCAGCTCACAGGGGAGGCAGCCGGTTGGTGGACCAACACCAAGGAACAAAATGGGTATAGCAGGGATATGGTCACATGGGATCAATTTGCTCACCACTTCCGAGATAGGTGGCTCCCTCAATTGTTCTTTGATGAGAAGGTGACAGAATTTCATAATCTACGTCAAGGGCCGCTATTCGTTCAATAATATTGGGATAAGTTTGCCAAATTGCTTAACTATGTACCTATGTACCAGAAAGATGAAGAAGGCCAAGCAAGGAAGTTCATTTTGGGGTTAAATACCAACATAGGGGTAGAGGTTGACATGCATGAACCCAAAAATATGAACAAAGTACTTGAAAAGTCCCTAAGGCAAGAGAGGAAGATTCAAATGCTAGCAGGGTGGAACTATAATGGGAACCACTCATTTAAAAGGAAGCAGGAATTCAATGGAAACACTAATTTCAACAAGGGTCAGAGGAATAATTCTTCCGAAAGAAGGCCACTGCCTAATCAATATCAGAGGAATGGAAATGATAATAACAGGGGCAACTATAACAGGAATGACCAGCAGAACAAGATAACTTATCCAGCCAGGGCCAATGAAACAAGGAATGATCCCCCTAGAAATCAAGGTAGGAGGGGTCCTCTAGGTGGATGCTTCATGTGTGGGGGAAACCATTTTGCTAGAGAATGCCCCAAGATGCAAGGATAGATTAAGGCCAATCAACCCCAACAAGGGCCCCAATGAAGGATTCATGTAGCAGTTAGGAACCCAAGAGGAAGATACTAGAATGTTCCCGTGGAAACTACAGGTACACTATTTGAACAACCAATTTCAATTCTAATTGACACTGGATCATCTGAATGTTTCATCTCACCTAAATTAGTAAACAAATATGCATTAAAGGTTAATCAAATGGAGTCATCATGGATGGTTCAATATGGGGATAAGGCAACTAGGGAAGTAACTAAGTGTTTGCCGAGGGCAAGGGTACAATTTCCTGAGTTTGAAACAAGGGTAGATCTCTATGTGGCACCCCTAGGATTATATGATGTAATTATTGGAATGAGTTGGTTAACAAACCATCAAGCTAATGTGGATTGCTATAGAAAAGTTGTTGAATTTTTGGATGATGGGGGGAAAAGGGTCAAAATCCAACGAATGTTTAAACCCATTAATATAGAAACCATATCAGCCATGCAATTAAAGAAGGAAAGAAGAAGAGGGGGCCAAATCTATATGGTTGAAATTGATGAAGGAAAAGAGGAAAATACACCAACCTTTGAAAATAACACTTTCTTAAAGGAATTTAAGGATGTTTTTCCAGAATAATTACCCGGTTTACCCCCTAAAGGAAGTTTGACTTTTCTATCGAAGTACTACCAGGAGCTGAACCAGTATCAAGGGCACCTTACAGTATGAACACAACTGAATTACAAGAGCTCAAAATGCAATTAGAGGAACTCTTAGCTAAGGGATTAATAAGGCCAAGTGTATCACCATGGGGAGCGCCGGTTTTGTTATTTAAGAAGAAGGATGGAACCTTAAGGCTATGCATCGACTATAGGATGTTGAACAAGGTCACAATAAAGAATAGGTATCCCTTACCTCGCATAGAGGATCTTTTTGACCAAATGAAAGGAGCAGCAGTTTTCTCAAAGATAGACCTTCGGTCAGGATACCATCAACTCATAATTAAGGAGGAAGACATTCCGAAAATAGCCTTCAGGATTAGATATGGACATTATAAATTCATCATAGTTCCTTTTGGGGTAACCAATGGCCCAGCTGCATTTATGAACCTAATGAATAGTGTAATACATGACTACTTGGATAAATTTGTTTTGGTATTTCTGGATGACATATTGATTTACTCTAGAAATGAGGAGAAACATTTAGTACAGCTACAAATTGTTTTGCAAAGGTTGAGAGAACATAAGCTATATGGAAAATTGTCCAAATTTGCCTTCTTTGAGGAAAATATTCACTACCTTGGGCATATAATATCAAAGGAAGGAATAGCAGTTGATCCAAATAAAATAAAGGCAATAGTAGAATGGCCAATCCCTAAAAATGTTTCCGAGGTAAGAAGCTTTATGGGGCTAGTAGGTTACTATAGGAGGTTTGTGGAAGGATTTGCTAAGATAGAAAACCCCATCATCTCATTGCAAAGGAAGGGTAAAAGGTTTGTGTGGACAGAGCAAAGTGATAAGGCATTCCAAATCTTGAAGGGAAAACTAACCTCAACACCCATTCTAAAAGTACCAGATCTGAATGGACACTTCACGATCGTAACTGATGCTTCTATTGAAGGGTTAGGAGGAGTACTTGTCCAAGATGAAGGGGTAGTAGCTTATGAATCCAGAAAGATAAAGACTCATGAAGTGAATTATGCACCCCATGACTTAGAGTTGGTAGTGATTGTGCATGTCCTACAAAAATGGAGACACTTCTTGCTAGGGAAGCCCTTTGAATTGAAGTCAGATAACCAGGGACTAAACTACATCTTTACCCAACCCCACTTAAATGCCAGATAAAGAAGGTGGTTAGAGTTTCTAAGTGAATATGATTTTGAAATTGAATATATTAAGGGGAAGGAAAATAGGGTGGCAAATGCCTTAAGTAGGAGGAGACACTTGATGACTATAGCAACATTCAAAATTTCTTTCAAAAGGCAAGTAATGGATGAACAAGGACATGATCCATGGTATGAGCAAGTCAAATTGACTTTAGAATATGATCCAACTGATCCTAAGATTGAAGGGTATACATTAGATGAATGTGGGTTGCTTAGATACAATAATAGAATCTATATTCCTAATTCAGGGAACTTAAGGGAAGCAATCTTGTCGGAGGCTCAGAATGCCCCTTATTTAGGACACCTAGGAGTTAACAAACTTTATGCAGATCTAAGGAAGTTATACTTTTGGCAAGGAATGAAGAATGACATTGTCAAGTATGTGGCTAAATGTTTGGAGTGTCAAAGGGTAAAGGCAGAACATAGACATCTAGCTGGATTATTACAGTTACATGATGTACCTCAACACAAGTGGCAAGTTATTAGCATGGATTTTGTGTAAGGGTTGCCCATGTCACCTTCTAGGCATGATGCAACAATGGTGGTAATTGACAAACTCACTAAGGTGGCACACTTTATACCAGGAAATCTGATAGATGTTGTACCTACCTTGGCTAGGCGCTTTGTTTAGGAAATATTTAGGTTGCATGGAATACTAGAGAAAATCATATCAGATAGAGATGCTAGATTCACTTCAAGGTTTTGGACCACTCTTCAATCAGCTCTAGGAACTCAACTAAATTTTAGCATTGCATACCATCCTGAAACCGATGGTCAGACAGAAAGGACAAATCAGATTATGGAAGACCTGCTTCGCATGTATTGCATGGACCAACAGAGGAAATGGGAAGAATATCTACCTGTAGTAGAATTTGCTTACAATAATATATATCAAACATATTTGGGAATGGCACCCTTCGAAGCATTGTATGGTAGACCATGTCGAACACCTTTGAGTTGGGATAGTCTTGAAGATAGAGTAATTGTTGGACCAGATATGTTGAAGGAGATGGAAAGGAAAACTAAGGAAGTTAGGCAAAGATTGAAGGAAGCCTCAGATAGGCAGAAAAGTTATGCAAACAAAAATAGAACTCCAAGGGAGTTTGAGATGGGAGAGAAAGTCTTTCTAAGGGTTAGGCCACACAAGAGTTCCGTAAGATTTGGGAAAAAGACTAAGCTTGCACCTCATTATGTTTTACCCTTTGAAATATTGGGAAGGATTAATCCATTTGCATACTGGTTGGCCTTACCTCCCTAGTTGAGCCGAATCCATGATGTCTTCCATGTATCTCTTCTTAAAAAGTATGTACTTGATGAGAAACACATTTTGAATTGGGATGCTTTACAGGTCTAGGAAATGGGAGGAATAATGATAGAGCCATTCAGAATCTTGGAGAGGTGCTAGTGCTAGTTGCGCAACAGAGAGGTTGATTAGTGCAAAGTGCAATGGGACCAGTATGATGAAAAGAATGCCACGTGGGAAGATAGTAAGGAGATGCAGCAGTTGTTTCCTTTTTTGTTTAAAACATAAACTATAGACTCTTTTGGATGCATTCAATAAGTGCATTAGGACGATGCACAAATTAAGGGGGGGAGGATGTCACAACCCTCCTTTATCACTTTTGGATTTAAAATACAAACTCTATTATATTTTTGGATAAACTATTTAAATGATTGAGTGAATATTATAAAAGGATAAAATAATAAAACACACACACACACACACGGAAAATATACATTATTTCTTAATTATTAGTTTTTCTTATCCAATTATGGCACATGTTGTAGGAAGAATAAGAAGCTTCTAGAGGATTCTCCACCACCTTGCATGTAACTCCTCCCACTAAGTCTATTCAATTTGCATGAAATCCAAAATTGGGAAAGAATCTCTTTTTTTTAATTAAAATTATAGATAGTGGAATATAGGGATTTTTCTTATAAATGATATGGAAGTTTTCAAAGAGAGGGGTTGGTTATTCCATAGAGAAATTGTTCTTCTCTCAAGTAATTTTTTTGTAATCATATTTCATTCCTTTGAAAATAGCTAAGATTGCCTTGGAGGATTTCTTTCAGGTTTGAAGGATCAAGGGGGGCTAATTGAAGGATTCATAGGGGATTCTACATCAATTGCAAGTATCTAGGTTCCCCTTATTTAGTTTATTTTATTTTGAATCATGCATCTTATTCTGCTGCAAATTAGATCAATTTATTTCAGTTTCTTGTTGAAAAATTAGATTTGATCAACTTATTTCAGTTTCATGTTGAAGAATTAAATTAGATCAATTTATTTCAGTTTCTTGTTGAAGAATTAGATTAGATTAATTTGTTTCAGTTTCTTGTTGAAGAATTAGATTAGATCAATTTTTTTTTAGTTCTTGTTGAAGAATTAGATTAGATCAATCTTTATTTTCTCCCTCTAATTCATCTCTCTGGTTTTTTGAATAAAAATCTGAATCTCATAGATCTCACTGTGAATATTTCTTTGCGTTCTCATTTGATTCTATACATATTTTCCATTATCAGTATATATATATTTTCTCTGTGAAAAATTGTTGAAAAGGAGGGATAGAATTCATTGTGAATAATCCTTTGTGATATTCTCATTTATTGAATCTGGTTATCTACTCCTCTCTGGAAAACAATAGTTGAAAACCAAGGAATAAATCCCTCTGCGAATAACTCTCTGTGTTAATTGCTCCTATATGTAAATCCTTATTGCTTTCATTTTTGTATTCTGGTTTAATTCTTCTCTCTGTGTTATTTACTCCTATAAGTAAATTCTTACTGGTTACATTAATATTTACCTTTCATACACGGGTTATATAAAACTTTCTGTGCTTGAATAATTCAAATCTAGAAACTATATATATATATATAGTTATATATACATTTATCCTATTTGTTAAATTATCACAAGGGAAAATAAATTAAAAGAAAATCATGTTCCAATGCAGTACGAAAAACATACTGCGAAATGTTTAAATGGGGTAACGGGCATAGGTGGAATTAAGAGTCCGCAGGGGGAGTGGTACCGTAATGGTACCCTCCACTAACAGTAGTGGCCGTAGGGTAGTGGAGGGGACCGTGGGGTCCCCCTTCCACTCGGCCCCATTATCAATGCCAAGTCAATCTTAAATTTCGGCAATGACAATGTTAGACTTTTTTTTTTATGCACATAAAATCTTAGTTTAAATAAATTCTTTTTATATATATATAATTTTAGTTTAGTAAATTTTTTAACTTAGATAAATTTCTTTTTTGATTTATAATTAGTTTTAGCCTCTTATAAATTGTAATTAAAATTATGCCAAATTTTTATAATTAGATTCTTTGATTCACTTAGCAATTAACCCGTATTAAATAGCTGAAGCTAAATTCTATTCATGCAAATGTTTTTACGTTGATTTCAATTATTGGTGGTCCCTTATTCATGCAAATTATACAATTTCCTAACCAGTTTACATCAAACCATAGAGTAGAAAATAGAACTACATATCTTACGCCTTGATCCCGTGCCAAAGTGGGTATGTAGGCAGTCTTGGGACGGAGTTGTCCCTCGTAATCAGGCGTTCGTGGGTGGGGTCTAGGTTTGGTAACAGAAGGATTGACTAAGAATCCTATTTTGAAATATAAAGATAATTAAATTGGAAAAATTAATTCAATGCATACTTGGAAGGAATCCCGTATGGATTCGCTTGGCTTCCCAAGGCTTTAAGCCAAATTCCGAGGTGGAATTCAAGCTTGTATTATGTTATTCAATTACTCCTAAGGACGGTGACCTCGGTGCACTTCTGTTGGAATAGTGTAGTACTTAGTGAGTGGCTCAGGACCCAAATGGTCCCGATGAGTCTAAGTCTCTAGCCAGAGCCCCTCCTATCTCGATTGGATAGATGCCTACCCCGTATGGGTAGATGCCTATCCCATATGGGTAGTTGAAATCTTATGTCCCGTATGGACAAATGCCTAACTCGTATGGTTAGATGCTCATCCCAGATGGATGAATGCCTAATCCAAATGGATGGATGCCCAGAGTATGCAATTGAATAAAACATAATGATTAAATTAAACAAACAAAGAAAAAAAAAAAGAATACTCAATTTTGTTGAGTTAATTATGGTGGGTTATTACATTTACCTCATTATGTCCCCACCCAACCAATCATAAAATATGTGCTAATGTCATCCCACGGTCTTTCCAGCACAGGCAATAGATCATATGTCCATATTTTGACCCCCTCTTTGGCATACTAACAACCACTACATCATTGTTGAATTTTATTTTACTTCACTTCTCATCCTTTCTATTAATACCTCTAATTAACTAAAGCTTTTATCAAATCCAAAATGTCTAATCAATCTAGGATAGTGATTTTCCTCCATTAGTTTCTCCATAATCAACCTTGAGATATGTATAGTTATCCTTTCAATAACAATCTACTTTGTATGAAGCTGTTTGTCCACAATCTCCTATCTATTCTTGTCAGACAAGTGCATATTTCTCCTACATCAGATTTGAAGTCTAAATCATCCTTATACAATCCCATGACATCAAAACAACCTAGTTCAACCCTCATCTCCATCAACATTGCTAGTCTCCTATCAAGACACCTACTACCGTTCTTGAAAAATGCTTGAGAACAAAATTATATCCATGTGGGAATTCCATTGATCTTGGTTTAGTTGTTAATACACTATAGAGCATGGTGATCCATGTAAAGAACACATTCCTAGGGTGTAGATAATGTGTTTTTTGTCTACTGCCTACAATTTAGCATATAACTCTTGGCCATAAATGAAATACTTCCTCTTGGAAACATTAATATTTTTACTAAAATAAACTATGGATAATGCCTCTTGGGTGAACCACTCATGATTTCCTACTTCCATCACAATCCATTTGAAATAATTTACAAAATTTTGCAAAGCTAGCAAAGGCTCTTCAAAGACATTCTTCTCTAGGATCTCAAAACATAATATGTTGATATAATCTACTTAAAATCTATTTGATCACTTCTTGTAGTGTTGATAGGTGTACATATCACATGGATACTTCAAGCCTCATGCACACTCCTATTAAATGCAATTCATTCCACTATGGATCTTACTTTTTCTAGTTCCATTTCTCTCATCTTAATTCAGAAAAAAAAAACTCAAATAAACCATATTACTTCATGTAGTAACTTCTCCTTCTTGAGCCTTTACAAAATGCACATAATATGAATTGAGTTTTCTTTTGTATTCCTAATAAAAAATTGAATACCATCAATAGTAAAAATTAAGTTTTTTCTTAAGAATGGTTTGAACACTTTGTTTAATAACCACCTATATGTGATAGGTGCATTTATCAAATTGAAGGCCATCATTATAGCCCCTCCATGATTACAAAAGTGGTTCTTCATTCAACACTATATCTTATCCTAATTTTATGGTATCCACTTTTAAATTAATTTTATTAAAATACTCATCCTTTCCCAATTAGTCCATGCAATCAACCATTCTAGGTGAAGGAAATCTAAGATCTGCATGCATCTTCTTGACACCTGGATGTGCCGAATAAGGTGCACGATGGGCCTCAGTCATGATCAAAGTGCGAAGACCCTCCAAAGGAGGTACATAGATCCAACCAAGATGACGTAGAATGCCATCCGCCTCAAGACTATACCCAGCGAATCTACCCTCTAAGGGCCTTCCGGACTCCAACACGGCTCTAACATCCTGATACCAAGAGTCCCGAGGAAGAACTCCAAGAATTCTCTGTCTCAAGTCCACTCCAAGGGACAAAGCTGAAACTTCATGCCGCCTACGACTCAAGGCATCAGCCACTACATTCTCCTTCCCCTGAATATATCGAACCTCAAAATCATACTCGTAGAGGAATTCCATCCACCTTCGCTGTCGAGCATTCAAGTTCGGCTGCGTGAAGATATATTGCAAACTGCGGTGATCACTATGCAGCTCAAACCGACGCCCTAACAGAAAGTGACGCCACCTAACCAACGCATGCACTACAGCTGCCAACTCCAAATCATGAACTGGATAGTTCAACTCGTGGTCCTTGAGTTTGCGAGACTCATAGGCAACCACACGTCCATCCTGCATAAGCACCGCACCTATACCTTCTAAAGAGGCATCTGTGCATACCATAAACTCTCTGGATGGATCAGGGACTGCCAAAATCGGAGCACTGACAAGGAGTTCCTTCAAGGCACGAAACACTGACTCACACTGCTCTGACCAAACAAACTTCTTCCCTTTCCTCTGAAGAGAAGTAATCGGGTGACCTATACGGGAAAAATCCTTAACAAAGTGGCGGTAATATCCGGCCAATCCCATAAAGCTCCGAACCTCTGAAACATTGGTCGGCGCTGGCCAATCCACGATGGCTTGGATCTTCGAAGGATCCACAGATACACCCTCTCCTGAAACCACATGACAAAGATATTTCACCTCAGTCTGGAAGAAATCACACTTCGCCAAATTGGCATAAAGCTGATTCTCCCTCAAACACTGCAAAACTAGACGCAGGTGACCCTCATGCTCTTCCATAGATCTGGAATAAATCAATATATCATCCAAGAACACAAGGACAAAATGATCCAGGTATGCACGGAAAACCCCATTCATGAGGCACATGAAAACTGAAGGCGCGTTTGTCAACCCAAATGGTACTACTGTGAACTCATAGTGACCATAACGAGTGCGAAATGCTGTCTTATGAACGTCTGCATCATGAATGCGCAACTGATGGTACCCGGATTTCAGATCAATCTTAGAGAACACCATGGCTCCCTTCACCTGATCGAAAAGATCGTCAATACGAGGCAATGGATATCGATTCTGGATGGTTACCTTATTCAGCTGTCGGTAATCAATGCATAACCGAAGAGAACCATCTTTCTTCTTTACGAAGATAACAGGCGCACCCCAAGGAGAGACACTAGGACGAATGAATCCCTTGGCCAACAATTCTTCCACCTGCAACTTCAACTCACTCAACTCCTGAGTAGTCATCCGATATGGAGCTCTCGAAATAGGTTCTGCACCAGGAACCAAATCAATGCGGAAATCTATGTCTCGCTTCGGAGGCATACCAGGAATCTCCAAAGGAAACACATCAGCAAACTCTCGAAGAATAGGATGACCATCAAGAGCGATTTCTCGACTCTCTCCCTCATCCATATCCTCAAGAGTCACTGCAAAAAGCGGACATCCTCTACGCATACACCGCTTAAGTTGCATAGCGGAAATCATACGTAAGGATATCGATCTCTGAACTCCAACGATCCCCACTTTCCTGCCATGGTCATCTAAACACTCTACTGTCTTCTGACGACAGTCCACATGAGCACTGTGAGATGATAACCAATCCATCCCCAACACTACTCCATAGGATCCCAAAGGAATGACACGAAGGTCAACAGAAGTCACAAAGGGACCTAGATCCAACTCACAACTAGGAACAAAGGCATCTACGACCACGCGCACCCCGGTAGCCAACTCTACCTGCCACCTATCCGCCTGCTTAGCAGACGTGAGTCCACACTGCTCCACAATGGATGAAGAAATAAAAGAATCCAATGCACCGGAGTCAAAAAGTACTGAGATAGGGATACCACACAACACACCTGCGGCCTCAATAACTGTCCCCTGATGCTCAGCCTGGCGGTTATCAACCGCTGCAAACACTCTGTGGATCCTACCGGCATCCCCTACTGTAGGCTCTGATGCAACTGGCCCCTGATTCCCTGTCTGGTGGATACGCTGAGGACACTGCACGGCTATATGACCATACTGCCCACAAGAGTAGCAAGCTCCTCTACCAGGTCCTCTACCTCCAGTCGGCCCACTAGACTGCTGAAAGCTTCCCCTACTATAGGCCTGTGATGCACTCTGAGAAGACTGTCCTGGAAAACCCTGTTTGCTCCTCCGCCAGTTCCTGTTTCTTTTATGAGGAGGGTTGCCACCCTGCTGGCCCTGAGACGGTTTCGGTTTCTGCTGCTGCGGTTGCTGTTGCTGCTGCTGCTGCTGTCCACCCTTAGCGGGTGCCTGAGGAGTCCTGAATGGTGCCGCTGACTGGGACTGATTCCCACGAGCTCTGTTCCCACTGGAAGGAACACTCCCTATCTGAACTCCTGCCTGTCCACCATGTGCACGGATGAGGTTCTGCTCAACCAATCTGGCTTTCGCCACCGCTGCCTCCACTGAAACTGGCTCAAAAACTCTAACCCCTCCACTAATGCGGTCGTTAAGACCTCTCAGGAAATGCTGTACGAGCATAGCCTCATCGTTGCCAATCCCGGCATATTGCTTCAGCTCATAGAATCTATGCTCGAACTGGTCAACTGACATACCAAACTGCCGCAATGAATAGAACTCATCTGCCCGAGTCTGTCTCCACTGCGGTGAAAGAAACCGTGCTCTGAACCTCTCTAAGAAGATCTCCCAAGAAACAGTATTGATATTCAGACCAATCTTCTCCTCCTCTAACTTCCACCATATGGAAGCAAAATCATCGAGACGCATGATCGCACATCTCGCTCGGGTGTTGCTACTGTATGGGAACATAGCGAAACACCTATCCAAACTAATCAACCAAGTCTCTGCCTCGAGACCTGTGCCTCGACCATCGAAGAAAGGAGGGTTGGTCCTCAAAAGATCCTTGATGTGACTCGAGGGAGCTGAATCATGACCAACTGGAACCTCTCTCCTCCTAGGAGACCTCTCTCTCTCTCTCTCTCCTCTGAAACATGCTGATACGACTCCCCAACCTGAGCATGGATGGGCTGCTCACCTTCAGGCCTGGGGCCTAGCCTAGCTAGAACTTCCTGAAACATCTGCCTTAGCTCTTCCCTTTCGGGAACCGGCTCTTCTACATGCGGTAATTCCTGATGCACTGACTGTTCCTGATCCACACTCACATGAGCAGGAGGTGGTGAAGGACTATGGCGGTCTGAACCTCGGCCCCGTCTCCCACCTCTACCTCTATTGCGGCCACCGACACGGCCAACACCCCTAGCTTTCCTAACCATGACCAAAACTGCAAAAGAGAAAACGGTTCAGATCAATGACAAGGATATAGCAAGGGAAATCCAAACACTAAGATCTACACACAAGGTCAAACTGAATGGGCTCACTACACTCCCAGAGTACCCAATGTTGAAACGTGGGCTCTGATACCAAATGTAATGCCCCGCCAGGAACCCTAAAGGATAGCAACACAACAAAGCAACTAAAAAGGCGCAATAAATTTTTTTTTAAGATAAAGGGAAATAATCATAACCTTGCTCCATAATTAACATAAGCGGAAGACTAACATTACATCCTAAAGGGTTACCAACGAAGATTACTTCAAAAGATAGGCTTACAGAATTACAACATACATACTTCCAAAGATTCATTTATACAAATAGGAAAGATAACTGAAACAATATACATCCCATGACTTAAATTACAATATTCCTTAAAATTACATGGCTTCCATAGAACAATAAATTACAATTTTTACAAGTTGTTGATACAATGACCACACGGCCTCAAAGTACGAAATCAAGAATATAAGTGCTACAAGAAGCACGAACCAAGATGCACTGGCGAAGCCAATCCTCGTGTGAAGGTAGGAACAAGGCATCCGATGGGAAGTGGCACTACCACCCGACCATGTGATCCCATAATGGAACCACCCCACCGTGCTAGGAGATAGCAGACGACCCTCAAGCAAGCAAGAAAAGAACAACAGTACAGATGACTCCGCAGTACACAAGTGACTCGACTCACAAAACACTAGCGACCCTAGAGAGAGAGTGTCATCACATGGCTTAACATGGTTACCCTAGGAAGGTCTCCATAGGTCCCGGCCCCCATCATGGGTTATCCTGGTAACCTCTCCCGAACCCCCGGCTCCATCTAAGAATCATGCGGACCCTACCATCCTTTCGTGAAGACAAGGTGGTAGGTTTGCCATTCCAGGCCTTCCCAAACACCTTGAGCCTATACAAGCACTCAACCGTGTACGGGGTGTATTATCTTAATTAAATTAATAACTACCCACCCCCTAAACAATTATTAGTTTATCACTTAATAGCTGACTTTCGAGGGGTTATCCTGCCATCCACTTTGGGTGCGGCCCCCGCCCGAAAGCCACTCTCTCTACTAGGTCACTAACTGGATAAGGCTATCTATGAGAACTCTATGGTGGACTACAACCATAAATTATCCAGACATAACACAGGTGTAGGACTCACAGTCACAAACCCAGAGTTAACCATAAGGGACATATCACATAAAAGCCCACTTCCTCAAGGTTTGAACAACGACACCTGACCAAGGGCAAACATTGACAACATATTGACCATTTTAAACATAATGCGACGACATTAAAACGACTAGACTGCAATGATAAAAACACTACAAACAATCTTTCTTTGAGCAGTCAACATTTAAATCAAATTGAACCAATGTATACAAGCTATTATAAAATAATTCCAAAATAACATCTATTTGACGAATACAATCCTCATACAACTATTTTATAATACTTGGATAACAAACACCAATATTAAATTTAATCTGACTTTCCTTAATCCCAACATTACCACTAACCTCTAAATCATTTGATTTATTTTCACGATACCAATCAATTAATCCCCATTACTAAATCAAAAGAATTACTCATTAATCTTAACATCATCGTAAACTATATTTAACACATTATTATTATTTAATATTAAATAATAACATATTGTTATTATTGTTAAAATAACAATATATTATTGCTTAATACTAAAACGAATAACGCGCATAGAATTTATTAAAAACCTTTAACATATTATTGTTATTTAATATTACATGATAACATATTATTATTTTTTTTATAAAATAACAATATCTTATCATATAGTATTAAATATACCATAACACTAACCATATTACTTACCACTAACTTAACTTTTTATCGTTTTCGTTTTTTTTAAAACTAACAAAAAAAAAACATTAAAAAAAGTAATTTTTTTAAACCCCCGTGGGCCCCCACGAACCCACAGGCAGCAAGCGCTGCCTTTCCCAAACTGGGAAATGCAGCGAGCTGCATTCCCAGCTTGGGGAAAGCAGCGCTGCTGCCTTTTTCCCACGCTGGGTATGCAGCGAGCAGGGGGAAAGGAAGGGAAAGGGGGGGTGCGTGGCTGGGTCGAGCCCAGCTCCCCGCCACCGCCCCCAACACAATTTAAATTTCAATTTAACAAATTAAATTTTATTTAATTTAACAGTTAAAAACCTTTACAAATAAAAACGACAGAGGATTAAATAGAACAGAAACTAAAGACACAGACAGAGGTGAAAACCTCTGTCAAACACAATAAATAAAATTAAACTCCCAGCCATCAAGTTTATCAACATACAAACAAACAAAATTAACTTAAAAGGAGTCACAATTTTACCAGCAATCACCAATTTTCTGAGACAAAACAGGGGCATTAATATTTCATTCAAATTTGCCCAGTTTGCTTTAAAAGTTTAATTAAATGGGAATAGACTAAATCCCCAAACCCCAATTGAAACTATTTGTTTCAAATCAAGCATGAACAAGGAATTTTAACTCATAACTATCATTTTTAAAACTGGAAATTTTTAGGGGAGATATTTTATGAATGCTTGGCAAAATTTTGCCAGCATAACACTACCAAAATCCATCAAATTCCTAATTACAAACAGCATGATAAACCAAGAAATTTCTTTTGATTTCCAAGCAAGAATCCCAACTGGTTCACACCCAAATCCACCCTTCAAGCCAAGTTTCCAAAATTTCTTTCTCCTCCTCCAAAATAAGCATGACCCCCAAAATCTCCTCCAAAATGGCTTAGTAAGAAAAATCTCTTAACCTAATTTTCTAGGTTGCCCAAAATTTCTATTAAAAAAAAACATTAAAATTCCCCATTGACTTTCTTTTCTTTTTCTATTTTTCTTTTTTCAAATTTCTCAAAACAATAAATGAAAAATTCCCTTTTTTGAAAATTACATTTTCATAAGTAGCAATTTAATCAATTTTTCTACTAAATAGGAAAGAAATGAGTTAACTTAATTGAATATATTTAAAAGCAATTAACTAATCTATTCCATTTCTTTCGTTGGATCTAAACACGATTTCTTTTCCAAATAAGCAACTAACAGTTAAAATTTAATAACTAATCAATTTCGCTTGATTCAAAACATAAGGCATAATAAGGAATGAATCGCTCAAGTCAACAATAATGACAACTTAAACTTAAATAATTAACCGAACCACCAAGGCACGCAAATCGAGGAAAAGTAAAAAGACTCGAAATTCAGACAAAAGGGATGAACGACCGACTGACGGCACTCACAATAACAGACTGAGGTAAGGACTAGGGTCAAAAGCTATCTCCTCCACTCCCATCGGACATATAAGGCACGCTCAGACCTGTGAAGCCAGGTGGAGACGATACCCCGTACCTACCCGGTACTTGTACCTGCAATATCCTGCATCACCGAAGCACACATACATGCATATAGATATAGAATACACGGCACGCACACCGATGAAGGAGAATCGCGACGTTCCCTGTCTCATCGAAACGAGTGAAGGAAAATCGTCCCCTTGCATCCAATACAATAGCAAACACGCAACATATATATGACACATCAACTAGATAAAGTAAAATGTCAGTACGAGCAATAATCCACGAAACACTAGAAATCACCAATACTGAATACTGAAGGTAACTCATGCATCCAATATCCAGATAAACATGATATAATATCAAATACGTCTCAAAATGACGAGCAATCAAGTGCCAACTGAAAAGTAAACTGAAACACAAAATCAGTCTAATAAGTCCGATGAAAACGGGGTACTACAGATTTCAAGTCTAACACAAGTTGATATCACTATGTCAAAAATTAGCCTCCATCTTGATCACAATTTGATTACATCTAGTTATTTCATCTTTTCCATTTCTCCTTCTCTCAACTTGTATTTCCTTTCACATGTGTTGCATGTCCTTCATCTTTGTTTGGCTAAATTTCACTCTTCTAGGGTCATCTATATTTTTGTTCTTGAAGTATTCGTTATTATTATAAATGAATCTATCAACTTATTTAGTTCTTGAATTCTTGAAAAGCTGGGTATCTCCATCCTCACTTCTTTCCCATTGTTAGAGATATATCTTATTAGCCTTATCTCTCTTTCATCCATCTCTAAATGCATATAGATCTTCATCTTCTTGTCACCTTGCATAAAATCATTTTAATTCACTTTCAATATTATATCTTTCATGAACTTTTTCCCTTTTTCCATCTCTATATAATTCATCAATGCTAAGATTTAAACTCTTATTATGACCTATACTACTTCATCTATACTAATATTTAGTTTTTTTTTCTAAAACAAACCTCTATCTTTATTTTCCTTGAGGAATCTTGTTACCCTAAAAATTTCTCTTTCACACCTCTACAACATTCATGTTGTGGGAACACACTCACAATTATTGCTCCCATGTTCATCATCCCATGTTCTTTATCCCTACACAAAATGATTAATCTATGCATTTTGTTGGTGGCCAGCTCCCCCTTCCTTTCCTTAAATATTTTACACTATGTCATTTCCTACATATGGGTGTCTCTTTTCTCTCTTCTATAATTAAAAAGTACCATTTTGACTGGAAAATGGTGGCTCTTTTATCTTTTAAATCACATGTAGCCTCATACTTCTGTTCTTTTCTATTTTATTTTGTAAACTTTTTTTCTATTTTTGGTTACTCTATATTACTGGTTCACTCCAAAATTTTGTATGCAACACCTTATAATATAAATCATTTATTTAAATTACATCAACATTTTAAGGTAGTTATCTATATTTTTTAACACATTTCTTAAATTATCTACATGAAATTTTTGTTTATACATTTTAATAGTGATTAATAATTATAAAAAATATGTATTACACACATACATACATATACATACATACACATACACATATGTATACATATACATAATACATATACATATACATATACATATACATATACATATACATATACATATACATATGCATATGTACATATACATATACATATACATATACATATACATATACATATGCATATGTACAAATATACATATACATATACATATACATATCCATATATATATATATATATATATATATATATATATATATATATATATATATATATATATATATATATATATGTATATGTATATGTATATGTATATATATATATCTATATATATAGATATCTATATATATATATAGATATAGATATACATATACATATCCATATATCCATATATATATATATATATATATATATATATATATATATTTGTACATATGCATATGTACCATATATATATGTACATGTACATGTTACACACACACATATACATATATATACATATATATACATATATACATATACATATACATATACATATATATGCATTTCTACGTGTGTGTATATATACATGTATATAGATATAGATATATGTATATGTGTGTGTGTGTATATATATACACACACACATGTATATATATACATATAAATGTATATCTATATATATATTTATATACATATATATACAAATACATATACATATATATATAGATATGTATATATATATAGATATAGATATGTATATGTATGTATATATATACATACATATCTATACATACATATATATATATATACATACATACATACATACATATATATATATATATACATACATACATACATATATATATCTATCTATATATATATACATACATACATACATACATACATACATATATATATATATATACATATATATACACATATATACACATATATGTGTATATATATACATATATATACACATACATACAAATATATATATATATATACACATATATATACATACATATATGTATATATATATAGATATTAATACATATATATATATATATACATACATATCTATATCTACATATATGTATATCTCTCTCTCTCTCTCTCTATATATATATATACATACATGTACACATATATATATATATACATATACATATACATACATGTACATATACATATATACATGTACATACATGTACATATATACATGTATATATACATATGTATATATATACATATACATGTACATATACATATATGTACATGTATATGTACATATATACATGTATATATACATATGTATATATATATATACATATGTGTGTATATATATACACATATACATATATATATGTATATATATATATATGTATGTATATGTATATGTATATGTACATATGTATATATGTATATGTACATATGTATATATATGTATATGTATATGTATATGTACATGTACATGTATATCTACATATATATACATATACATGTACATATACATATATGTATATATATGTACACACATATATCTATGTACATACATACATACATACATACATACATACATATATCTATATGCATGTATGTATGTATGTATGTATGTATGTTATTTACATTCACATTTATTAATGGTTAAGTATAAGGAAGTATAAGGTCAAAAGGAGGCCTTAAGTGGTGAGTTTTTCCCTGATACAAATTAAACTTGATCAAGTTAATGACTACACAAGTAGGTAGCATAATTAATCATAATATATCAAATTATGATGCTTTAGCAAGATTTAATGTAGTTTTTGAGTCAATAAATTTTGATTAGAAAACAATATAGTTGAATTCTAATAGAATATTTAACTTGGCAACTCACTTAAGATGCCTATGCTCAAAATATAAAGATGTGATAAGAAAAAGAATGCTAGTGTTTGAAATAAAATATTATTATTTGAATGGTTAAAATTAAGAGAGATACATATTCAAAGAATATAAACTTATTTCATGGTTTTATTTTCATATGTTTACATTGAAATAAAATATTATTATTTGAATGATTAAAATTAAGAGAGAAATATTCAAAGAATATAAACTTATTTCATGCCTAGTGGTTTTATTTTTATATGTTTATATTCTAACATATACAATATGGCTTTTTTTTTTTGGTTAGTAATATGAACATTTATGTCCATGGGTTATTGCCCCCATCTCCACGTGCATAGCCTATTTATCTTCTTTTACATGCATAATTCATAATATTCACAAAAAAGTTAAAATAAGGAGAAAATATAAGAGTAAATTATGTTATTCTTTTACTTATCATTTTACTCACTTTGGTCCATTTATCGTGAATAAAATGACTAGTGTATATATTTCATATCTTTTTATAAATTTTGCAAAAAGCAATTAAATCCAACTTCATAAATTCCAAGAGTGGAAACTTGATCTTTAGTTGTCACATCTCTTAATATTGATATCTATAGGTGTATAATTCATACTTTGATTAAGATGTATAAAAATTACATATTTGACATTTGAAAATTCATGCACTCAAATACATACCTATGGATTTGGCACCGAACCTTTTGAATTCAAATTTAATTATAGATCTAAACTAATATCTTTTCTATTTCCTACCTTGAGCATGAAGTATTTGATTCGTATCTATGATATTTAATAAAATGAAAACATAATTTATTTTAAGCATCATCTAGTACCATATAAGATCGTAGAGCATCAATGAAACATCTTATGGCATCATGAACTACTATTTCAATTGCATTACATCAAAATCCACTTCAACTAGAAATTCTAAATATTTCCTTAAAATTCTTTTGAAGTTGTATAGGGCTGAAACTATCAATCCACTATTGAGTATGCAAGTATAGATATTATTTTTCCATTAAAGGATCTCATTTTATATTTTATGGCATGTTTCTAGATAGGGACCTAGTGCTTTGATGCTTGTGAAAGTTGTGGATGAAAATGGAAATCTTGTAACATTCTTTTCAATAAAAAAATAATAATTTAAAATTTGATTATATACTCATTTTAAGCCTCATAAATATAGTTGTGCTAAAAGGAAAATAAGTATTTGGTTTGTATAAAAAATAAATGTTATTATATGAATTCTTGTAGTGTAATTTTAAAAATGGTGCATTGCTTCAAACCTATAAGTAAAAATTATGAATTCTTTTAGAATTAGATCAAAAAATGTTAATGAAGGTATAGATTCATTATAAAAAGTGACAAACTTGAAAGAGTCCCATCTTTTTTAAGAGAATTTTACAAAAACTAGCATTTTACACTAGAAAAACACAAATTTGTTTGGATGGTCTTAGGCATGTTTGACATTCCAAATTTGTTGGAAATTTATTGTCTTGAGCATTGTTAGTCACCTACCTATTACAAGCCTCTCATTGGATATTTATTTCAAATCATCATCCCTTTGTTCTCTTGATAAACAATAAGAAGAGTTTATGGTGGTAGGTAAGTTTGAATTTTGAATTTGAGTAAGAAATTTATGAAGAATAAAATGAGAAAAAAAAAGAAGGAATATTATTTAAACAAAGATTGAGTTTGTATGCAATGGCAATTTTGTTGAGTTCTAGGAAAAACAAAATAAACTTTGTGTAGGAGCAAAAAATGTTGAATGAAGGGAGTGCAGTGTAGTAGTGGGAAAGAAGTAGTGGGCAAGAAGAAGTTAGTGTATAGCTTTAGACGTGTAAAGGAAAAGATAGAAAGAGTTAGCAGTAGAAAACTTTATTTAATGAAAAAAAATGATGTCTAGGAGAATAAAATAAAGATGATTATGGTTGCAAATGATTTGTGGGAGCTAGTGGTTAGTGGGTTCACATATGTGACTAACCCAACTCAGTTTGTAGACCTTACTAACAACCAAAAGACCTAACAAAAGGAGACACAAAGAAAAGATAAAAAAATCCCTCAATTTGATCGAAATAGCCTTAATAGAGTTAATATTTCTAAGAATAGAAGTAGATAACTATGCAATGTAGGCATGGTAAATCCTCTAAACAAGTTACAATGGGATTGATAAAGTTAGGTTGGTGAAGCTTTCGATACTTTGAAGAGATTTTGAGACTCTCCAAATGAAGGACAATGACTCCATTTCAAATTTTCAAACAAGATTCTTTGGTTTGATAAACTAGTTGACGACAAATGGTGAAACCATGAAAGAGTAGAGGACTGTGGAGACAATTATTAGAAGTTTTTCATTTAATTTTAATGCAGTAGTGATTTCCATTCTCAATATTGATGGTGGATAAGTTGATGGGTTCACTTGAAACAAATGAAAAATGCCTAAATAGGTTAGTAAGTTCTTCCAAAGAATAAGATTTCAATCTTAGGCCAATGCAAGAGGAAAGAGGAGAGATAGAAATAGCTCTGGGTGAAGCTCAAGAGATAGAGGTAGAGGAAACTCTAGTTGAGGAAGTTCTCCAATAGACAGCTCAAGACGATTACATAGCCAAGAGGGGGGAACTAGCTCTTAGTCCAGCTTCAAAGCCAAGAAGAACAATAGTACCTTGAGTTAGAAGAATGATAAGAGAAATTTAGAATGTTAGTATAGTCCTAAATTTGGTCATTATGCAAGTGAATGGTAGAAAAAGTAACACGATGAGTCAAACTAAAGTGCAAATGTGCTTGATGAAATGGAAGTTGAAGTTGATTAGTCTGAGGCCTTCATCATGTGTAACATTGGTGACAAGGCAATGCTAAAGTTTAGTATTTGGACAGTGTATGTAGCAACCACATGAGTGGTAATTAAAGTTTTTTTCTTTTATTGAAAAAAATATCAAATCTAAGATAAAAATGGAGCATATTGGAATAGTTCCACTTGTTCACAAAGGGTTTGTTATGATCCGCACCAAGCAAGATGAGAAGAAAGAGATAGAGCATTTATTTTTCCCTTGGTATTAAACACAATCTCTTGAGTGTTGGACAAGTGATCCAAAGAAGTTGGAAAGTGTTGATGGAGAAGGGCGAATGTGTCATATTTGACAAGAATGAGGGCAATAATATTGTTGCAATAGTACAAATGATAGAGAAACAAATGTTTCCTTTCAGAATACAAACATGTTTTTCCTCTTAGTCCATATTTGCACCTCCTAGGTATGGAAAATGTATAGTAGTATAACAACAATCAGTCTTCAAGACTACCATTCAAGATCCCTTCATACTTTGACATGAAAGGTATGGAAATCAAGGCTATATTGGTTTAAGTCTTTTGTCCAAGAAGGGTATGGTTAGAAGTTTCCCAACCATTGAAGATCCTAGTGGTAGATGTGAAGCTTGCATTTTAGGCAAGAAACATATGCATCCCTTTCAACCAAGCAACTCTAGAAGAGCCAGGGCACCATTGGAGTTGGTGAATGTTGATTTGTGTGGCCACATGCAAACCATTTCTATGGGGAAGAGTTGATATTTAATAACCTTCATAGATAATTACAAACAGAAGACACACGTGAGTCCATTTTATTACAGCATAAAAGTGAAGCATTTGAGAAGTTTAAGGTGTTTAAGGCCTAGGTTGAGAAGGAAAATAAACACTTCATCAGGGTCTTAAGGTCAAATAGAGGAGGAGAGTATACCTCTACGAATTTTGTAAATTTTTGCAAGCATCATGTCATCAAGGAGGAGTTAACAACTAGATATACTTAGCAGCAAAATGGAGTGGCTTATAGGAAGAATTGGGCCATCAAAGAGATGTCAAGAAATATGTTGAAAGCCAAGAGACTCCCAAATAAGTATTAGGGTGAGGCTATAGAAACAAAAATTTATTTGATAAATAGAAGTCCCACAAAGGTTGTTCGTGAGGAGATTCCACTAAAGGGATAAACAAAATGCAAGTGAATGGTAGAGCACTTGAGAGTATATGGCTGGGTGGCATATGCATTTGTGTGAAGAGAGAAGACTTATAGATTAGATGATAAGAGCAAGAAGTGTATCTTCATGGGCTATAGTGAAGAGTCTAAAGCATATAGGTTGTATAACTGAGTCACTAACAAAAGAGTGATCAGCAGAGATGTTGAGTTCATAGAAAATGAGTCATGTGATGACTGGTGGACACCTCTTTGGGTATCTCAGTTAGAGTGCCTATTGATGATGAAGAAGGGTATGAAGAACACAAAATATTATGTTACAACAAATATAGATCCAAACAATCAACTCCAAAGAGTCTAGATTTGAACATAGGATGCCAGACAGCTCCGGACAATAGACATGTAGTTAAACAAAGTCAATTTTGTATGCTCCAGCAAAGGAGCATGAAATTCTGAGCAGCTCTAGATCAATTATGATTGGGTGCAGCTCTAGATCACAACAAATAAATTATTTGTATAAAATATTGTATTCTGAGTTGAAAATCAGTTTGTAAATATTATTTTGTGATTCATAGAAAATAAAAATTTTTCTCCAGGTCTGTTTGTGGTTTGTAGTTTGTAGTTTGTGCATGGTCAATTGATGGGCAAACAAAGCAGCATCTAACAAGTGTATGTTTTATCTTAGGCAATCTAATGGCCATGATCTTTTATATATTGTCATTTTAGAGTATTTTCGTCAGTGACTCACATTTTGGGATATTTTTACCCACAATGAATTTTTTTCCTGTCTTTATCTACAATTTGTTATATCTCTCTTTACTTTGTATTATTGTTTTAAACTAGTTTTGTGCTGATAAGTTCGTTATTACTACGCTAAAAATTTACTCTATTTTAAATTTCATAAAATATTATTTAGATTACTTGTGGCCATTCTGTCTTGCGCATTTAGATGTATATGAAAACGAATAATTATACATTCCACAACCTTTCCCTAAAAGAAAGTACCCTCAGTGGTCCAGATTCAATGTATCTTTTCTTTACTGTTTGACCGATGTACAATATCTGGATTCTGTACAGAAATATGGTCCAAGTTCAATGCATCTAATCTTCTAGTCTGTGTAGCCTTCCTCTTATTTAGATGCATACTACGATGGAAACTGATCATGTGTGTTCTAATCCGTCAGAGTTCCTCCAGATGCTTCAAGAGAAATGGGTAATCTTTTTATCCCATAAAAAAATTCGGGGAACTCTGTAGTCACCGAATGCTTTCTCATTATGAGTGAGATTTATTGTATTCCTTCTTTTTTGAAGGTTAAAAGCTTTCAGTCTAGTAGTTTCTGTGTTGGTATTCCAAATTGCATTGAAACAGTTCATATTGACTAACCAAATGTAATATGGGAATTACATTATAATAGCTGTGTTGTTTCTTTTATATCGATTACTCTTTTCATTGCATTTCATTTGTCAGCAATATGGTTTTCAAATGATGTTAATAATTAAATTTAGAGATAGTGGCAGAAGGAAGCTGATTCCGTGTCTAAGAAAGACGAGGGATTTCATATGTCTAAACCGGCAAACTGTCACAACCCTCTTTTATCACTTTTGGATTTAAAATACAAACTCTATTATTTTTTTTTTAGATAAGCTATTTAAATGATTGAATGAATATTATAAAAAGGATAAAATAATAAAACTCACACACACACACACATGGAACATATACATTTTTCTTAATTATTTATTTAGTTTTCCTCATCCAATTATGGCACATGTTGTAGGAAGAATAAGAAGCTTCTAGAGGATTCTCCACCACTTTGCATGTAACTCCTCCCACTAACCCCATGTCCCCATGCGGCTGCTTATGAGCATTTTCTGCTTAAATTTAAGCAGCTAGAGTGTTCCCATGTAAAATTCTTATTAAGGGAAAAGGATAAATTGGAATCTTTCGCTATTTTAGTGGAGTAGCAGCTGCTTAAAAAATGAAAATAAGCTTTGAAAAAAAGGGGGGGCTAGAAATAAACAATGGTTGCTTATTGAAAAAAAAGACACATGGCTTCACCATATTTTTTTGCTCTCCTATTTACTTGCCTAAAATTTTGCTTATGAATTTTATTTGTAACAAATATTATCAATAATTTCATAACAAAATAGTTTAAGAAGATTGCATATAAATAAGCAGCCATTTGACTATCCATGGAGCCACTTGCTCCACAAATTGCTCCTTAAAAAGTTGAGCAGCTGCTGCTAGCCAAAATAAGCTAAGCAGCAGTATGGGGACATGCCCTAAGTCTAATCAATTTGCATGAAGTCCAAAATTGGGAAAGAATCTCCTTTTTAATTAATTTCTCTAGATAGTGGAATTAAGAGATTTTTCTTATAAAATTATATGGAAGTTCAAAGAAGGGAGTTGATTACGTTTGGAAGGAAATTTTCCCAAGTTTTTCTTTGGTAGTCTCATTTTGTTGCAGGGTTACTACATGTGGTATCAGAACAAAGGTTCAAATCTAGGCCTTGTGCCCACTTCAATTTATTCAGCTAAGGGAATGTTTTGCAATGGTAGAAATTAAATTAAAAAAAAAAAAAAAAATCCTAAATCAAGAACTAACTACATAATTTAACTTTCAGGTAAAAACCTGGAATGGCAAGAGGAAGAGGAAGAGGAAGAGGAAGAGGAAGAGGAAGGGGAAGGGGTAATGGAAGACGCAGTAGGAGTCAAAGGGAAGAAAACCATAAGGAAAACCATGAAGAAAACCATGAGGAAAACCACGAAGAAGACCATGAGGAAGACCATGAAGAGGAATGACACAACCTAGGAAATAACAAAGATGGGGTCCAAGCTATAATCGACCTTCTAACCGAACAAAGAGATAAAATCAACTTCTTGGAACAATCAATGCAGGACCTTAGGGAAAGGCAGAATGACTTTGAAAATAGAAGTGGTACCGAAAATGGAAACCCTGGTAGCAATCAAGGGAATATGGTGGGTAATAGAAAGGAAAATAACACATTGGAACTCTCCAAGGACTTAAAGAAAATCACCCCTCCTAAGTTTGATGGGAGGCAAATTGGTGAAGGGGCCGAGAATTGGCTAAATGAAATGGAAAAGTATTTTGAGCTAAGAGATTTTAGCGAAACAACCAAGGCTTTATGGGCTTCCTATCAACTCACAGGGGAGGCAGCCAGTTGGTGGACCAACACCAAGGAACAAAATGGGTATAGCAAGGATACGATCATATGGGATCAATTTGTTCACCACTTCTGAGATAGGTGGTTCCCTCAATTGTTCTTTGATGAGAAGGTAATAGAATTCCATAATCTACGTCAAGGGCCCCTATCTGTCCAACAATATTGGGATAAGTTCACCAAGTTGCTTAAGTATGTACCTATGTACCAGAAAGATGAAGAAGGCCAAGCAAGGAAGTTCATTTTGGGGTTAAATACCAACATAGGAGCAGAAGTTGACATGCATGGACCCAAAAACATGAATGAAGTACTTGAAAAGTCCCTAAGGCAAGAGAGGAAGATTCAAACACTAGAAGGACAAAACTATAATGGGAACTACTCATTTAAAAGGAAGCAAGAATTCAATGGAAACACTAATTTCAAAAAGGGTCAGAGGAATAATTCTTCTGAAAGAAGACCACCTCCTAATCAATATCAGAGGAATGGAATTAATAATAATAATAACAAGGGCAATAATAATAGAGGCAACTATAACAGGAATGACCAGCAGAACAGGATAACTTATCCACCCAGGGCCAATGAAACAATGAATGATCCCCCTAGAAATCAAGGTAGGAGGGGTCCTCCAGGTGGATGCTTCATGTGTGGGGAAAACCATTTTGCTAGAGAATGCCCCAGAATGCAACGATAGATTAGGGCCAACCAACCCCAACAAGGGCCCCAACAAAGGATTCATGCAATAGTTAGGAACCGAAGAGGAAGATACCAGAATGTTCCCATGGAAACTACAGGTACACTATTTGAAGAACCAATTTCAATTCTAATTGACATTGGATCATCTGAATTAGTAAGCAAATATGCATTAAAAGTTAATCAAATCTAGTCATCATGGACAGTTCAATATGAGGATAAGGCAACTAGGGAAGTAACTAAGTGTTTGTCGAGGGCAAGGGTACAATTTCCTGAGTTTGAAACAAGGGTAGATCTCTATGTGGCACCCCTAGGATTATATGATGTAATTATTGGAATGAGTTGGTTAACAGACCATCCAACTAATGTAGATTGCTATAACAATATTGTGGAATGTTTGGATGATGGGGGGAAAAAGGTCAAAATCCAAGGAAAGTTTAAACCCATTAATATAGAAACCATCTCGGCCATGCAATTAAAGAAGGAAAGGAGAATAGGAGGCTTAATCTATATGGTTGAAATTGATGAAGGAAAAGAGGAAAATTCACCAACCTTTGAAAACACCCCCTTCTTAAAAGAATTCAAGGATGTTTTTCCAGAAAAGTTACCCGGCTTAACTCCTCAAAGGAAGTTTCACTTTTCTATCGAATTACTACCAGGAGCTAAACCAGTATCAAGAGCACCTTACTGAATGAACACAACTGAATTACAAGAGCTCAAAATGCAATTAGAGGAACTCTTAGCTAAGGGATTAATAAGGCCAAGTGTGTCACCATGGGGAGTGCTAGTCTTATTTGTTAAGAAGAAGGATGGAACCTTAAGGCTATGCATCGACTATAGGATGTTGAACAAGGTCACAATAAAGAATAGGTATCCCTTACCTCGCATAGAGGATCTTTTTGACCAAATGAAAGGAGCAGCAATTTTCTCAAAGATAGACATCTGGTCAGGGTACCATCAACTCAAAAAAAAGCAGGAAAACATTCTGAAAACAGCCTTCAGGACTAGATATGGACATTTTGAATTCACAGTAGTTCCTTTTGGTGTAACCAACGCCCCAACTGCATTTATGAACCTAAGGAATAGTGTACTACATGACTACTTGGATACATTTGTTTTGGTATTTCTAGATGACATATTGATTTACTCTAGAAATGAGGAGGAACATTTAGTACACCTACAAATTGTTTTGCAAAGGTTGAGAGAACATAAGTTATATGGGAAATTGTCCAAATGCGCCTTCTTTGAGGAAAAGATTCACTACCTTGGGCATATAATATCAAAGGAAGGAATAGTAGTTGATCCAGATAAAATAAAGGCAATAGTAGAATGGCCAATCCCTAAAAATGTTTCAGAAGTAAGAAGCTTTATGGGGCTCGCGGGTTACTATAGGAGGTTTGTGGAAGGATTTTCAAAAATAGCAAACCCCATCACCTCATTACAAAGGAAGGGTAAAAGGTTTGTGTGGACAGAACAAAGTGATAAGGCATTCCAAATTTTGAAAGGGAAACTAACTTCAACACCCATTCTAAAGGTACCAGATCCGAATGGACACTTCACAGTTGTAACTGATGCTTCTATTGAAGGGTTAGGAGGAGTACTTGTCCAAGATGAAGGGGTAGTAGCTTACGAATCTAGAAATCTAAAGACTCATGAAGTGAATTATGCACCCCATGACTTAGAGTTGGCAGCGATTGTGCATGCCCTACAAAAATGGAGACACTTCTTGCTAGGGAAGCCCTTTGAATTGAAGTCAGATAACCAGGGACTAAACTACATCTTTACCCAACCCCACTTAAATGCCAGACAAAGAAGGTGGTTAGAGTTTCTAAGTGAATATGATTTTGAAATTGAATATATTAAGGGGAAGGAAAATAGGGTGGCAGATGCCTTAAGTAGGAGGAGACACTTGATGACTATAGCAACATTCAAAACTTCTTTCAAAAGGCAAGTAATTGATGAACAAGGACATGACCCATGGTATGAGCAAGTCAAATTGACTTTAGAATATGATCCAACCAATCCTAAGATTGAAGAGTATACATTAGATGAAGATGGGTTGCTTAGATTCAATAATAGAATATGTATTCCTAATTCAGGGAACTTAAGGGAAATAGTCCTATCGGAGGCTCACAATGCCCCTTATTCAGCGCACCTAGGAGTTAACAAACTTTATGCAGATCTAAGGAAGTTATACTTTTGGCAAGTGATGAAGGATGAAATTGTCAAGTATGTGGCTAAATGTTTAGAGTGTCAAAGAGTAAAGGCAGAACATAGACATCTAGCTGGATTGTTGCAATTGCACAATGTACCTCAACACAAGTGGCAAGTTATTAGCATGGATTTTGTGCAAGGGTTACCCATGTCACCTTCTAGGGATGATGCAATAATGGTGGTAATTGACAAACTCACTAAGGTGGCACACTTTATATCAGGGAACCTAACGGATGAAGCACCTACCTTGGCTAGGTGTTTTGTTAAGGAAATATTTAGGTTGTGTGGAATACCAAAAAAAATCATATTAGATAGAGATACTAGATTCACTTCAAGATTTTGGACCACTCTCCAATCAGCTCGAGGAACTCAACTAAATTTTAGCATGGCATACCATCCTGAAACCGATGGTCAGATAGAAAGGACAAATCATATTATGGAAGACCTACTTTGCATGTATTGCATGGACCAACAGAGGAAATGGGAAGAGTACCTACCTTTGGTAGAGTTTTCTTACAATAATATATATCAAACCTCTTTGGGAATGGCACCTTTCGAAGCTTTGTATGGTAGACCATGTCGAACACCTTTGAGTTGGGATAGTCTTGAAGATAGAGTAATTGTTGGACCAGATATGTTGAAGGAGATGGAAAGGAAAACTAAGGAAATTAGGAAAAGATTGAAGGAAGCCTTAGATAGGCAGAAAAGTTATGCAGACAAAAATAGAACAGCAAGGGAGTTTGAGGTAGGACAGAAAGTCTTCCTAAGGGTTAGGCCACACAAGAGTTCCATAAGATTTTTGAAGAAGACTAAGCTTGCACCTCGTTATGTTGGGCCCTTTGAAATATTGGGAAGGATTAATCTAGTTGCATATAGGTTGGCCTTACCTCCCCAGTTGAGTCGAATCCATGATGTCTTCCATGCATCTCTTCTTAAGAAGTATGTACTTGATGAGAAACACATTTTGAATTGGGATGCTTTACAGGTCCAGGAAATGGGAGGAATAATGATAGAGCCATTCAGAATCTTGGAGAGGCACCAGTGCCAGTTGCACAACAGAGAGGTTGATCAGTACAAAGTGCAATGGGACCAGTATGATGAAAAGAATGCCACGTGGGAAGATACTAAGGAGATGCAACAGTTGTTTCCTTTTTTGTTTTAATTATGAACTATAGACTCTTTTGGATGCATTCAATAAGTGCATCGGGATGATGCACAAATTAAGGGGGGGAGGATGTCACAACCCTCCTTTATCACTTTTGGATTTAAAATACAAACTCTAATATATTTTTTTTGGATAATCTATTTAAATGATTGAATGAATATTATAAAAAGGATAAAATAATAAAACTCACACACACACACACATGGAACATATACATTTTTCTTAATTATTTATTTAGTTCTCCTCATCCAATTATGGCACATGTTGTAGGAAGAATAAGAAGCTTCTAGAGGATTCTCCACCACTTTGCATGTAACTCCTCCCACTAAGTCTAATCAATTTGCATGAAGTCCAAATTTGGGAAAGAATCTCCTTTTTAATTAATTTCTCTAGATAGTGGAATTAAGATATTTTTCTTATAAAATTATATGGAAGTTCAAAGAAGGGAGTTGATTATGTTTGGAAGGAAATTTTCCAAAGTTTTTCTTTGGTAGTCTCATTTTGTTGCAGGGTTATTACACAAATTGTAGAGCATGCCCATGATTGTTACCCTTTCAATAGCTCATAAACAAAGTTATTCAGAATTTAAATTGATTATAATAGAGAATTGATCAGGTGATTATTAATACATTTATGAGAATGTTAAGTTTATAAAAAAGTTTATTACAGATCAATTTTTATGAAGTTAGAAAATACAGATACAATAAGGTATAAAGGATGGTTTTGAGTACAAAACCTAAATAAGCCTTAGACTGAATTTTTTTTTTATAATAAACATTTATCCTCCAAATCAAAAAGAGCTTAATCTAATTATAAGTTAAAAGTTACAAAATATTTTGTTTTGACCTGTAAGTTCCCAAATACCACATCAATCCCTTGTAAGGGAGATTTGAATCGTATCTAGAAACCCTAAAAACTTGTTTTCTGAATGCATTTCAAATATTAGGGCATTATACCACAAGCTCATCATCACTCGATGACATTATCATATATAATATAATGCAATACAGTACCATACAATGCAATACAATACAATACCAGGTCCTATTTATTCTTTTGTAAGTCTTTGCTCGATCCCATCTCATTTTTTTTTTAAGTATCAAAGACCTTTGATCAAAGCTCCTTCAATTGAAATTTTCTATGTAGCAACTATGTGGCATAAATTCCCTCAAAACTATATTTTAGGACTTTGTTGGAAAAAAATGCCTGTTTAGATCATGTCTGTTTATTATAAAATAAATTCATCATGATACAATTAGTGTAGATGTGGCCATTAGTCTAAGCATTCAAAAAAATATGCTTTATATTTTATTATTAGTATATTCATTTTTCTATTTTATAATCCATATAAATTTGTTATTAAATGTAAGAACCTCTATTCAACACACATAAAAAATATCAAAATGATGAAAAAAAATAGAAAAGAAGATAAACTTCATATTCTTGCCCACCTATATATGTGTGTGTGTGTGTGTGTTGGCATTATTGGATGAATTGATTATGTGTTGCATTGATGTTTTGTCATTGATGTCAACACTAGTTGTAGATCTAGGGTTACCGACAGAAGAGACTATCTGTTGGACACTTCCGACATGTTTGGATCTATGGAATGTGATTGGTTACATGTGATACATGCTTTTGGAGCATGTTTTGGTCAGTTGGCATTGACTTGGTATTAGATCCTATCATACACTCTTATAAACCCTTACCGGCATTGGTTTAACGCTTTATCGATAGAGCTTTCACTAAGGAATCTTGACAGGATGCATAATTAGTGTTGGTGCAGCTTCTACATGGATTTCAGGATGTTGAAGATGTTCTTTGATTATGCTTCAACTACTTGGAGACATTTCTTTGGCATGGTGGACCCAGAATAGGTCCGGTACCTATCTAGGTCATGGATCGATATCATGATAATGTGTACTCTACACGTTACCAAGATGTTTCAGGAGGATTTATAGATTTGTTATTGTTGTTTTGGTCTTAAGCCGACATGGCATATGTAATATGGAATTATGTAACGATCTTATTGTAATATCCTTTAGGTGGCCGACCTAATTGGTTTAGGTCTTAGGGTTTGTATAAAATGATGTAAGATCTCATTGTAGATCATGGGGATTATGTGTCGTTGTCTTGGAATGAATATCATATGCGAAGGATATTTGGTCGATCATAGGTGATTGAATTGGGATTAAGAAAGAGGTCAAAGGCCTTTGGTATTGAGCTTAACCGGGACTATAATCAGGCATGGTAGATGCTATTTCTAGAAGTTCACTTTATTGGATTATTGTCCATTTATCTTGAGATGGTTGCAACCTCTCTGTAGTCAGTGAGACTCTTTTGTAATGAGCATCACACTCCAGGAAGTGTGCCTTCCTGCATGTGCAGGCCCCTCATTGTATCACATACTTTCTACAAAAGTATCATGTGACTCTGGGTAGGCTTCCCACTGTGGTTTTTCCCTTTCTAGGTTTTCCATGTACAAATCATGGTGTTATGTGATATGGGTTCTTTGCATTGATTATCTCGTTAATTGTTAAGTTGTATTGTTTACCGGTATCTGTTCCTATCGGCATCTGTATGTGCTTTACCGGTACTTGATATATTTTAAGGTTGTATTGTGGATTAAAAGTTATAATATGTTAACAACTGATTCACCCCCCCCACCCCCCCTAATTTGTTCACCGGTTATCCTAACAATTGGTATCAGAGCGTTGGCCCTCTTTTGTAGAAGTTGAACCACTTGAGGTACATCCCATGGCAGCTAACACTTCTAATCCACCAACAACTATTTTCAGAAGAGAAATCAGTAAGCTTGATGGAACAAATTATGGGATATGGAAAATTCGAATGGAGACTCATCTTAGATGTCTTGGCAAGAATGTTTGGGAGATCACTGAGAAATGATACACACCTTATGATCTGGCATTTGGCAATCTTGCTCTTGCAGACTTGGATAAGAATATTGAAAATGACTGTAGAGATAGAGAAGCCCTCTTGTGTGCACACTTGTGTGCACTTATTGATAAGAAAATCATGGGATTAACTGATAAATCATTGGCTAAGGTTATGTGGGATAAATTGCAAACTTTGAATCAAGGTGATCCTACTGTCAAAATTCCTAAACTTGATGGTTACTAGGTAAGATATGAAAACTTGAAGATGGAAGACAATGAAAGAATTGGCATGTCTATAGAAAAAGTAAATGAGATTGTTATGCGAATTCAATGTTGTGGAGGATTTCTAAGTGAAGATGAAATAGTTTCCAAAGTCTTGAGAGCCCTTCCACTGGCTTACAAGATGAAGGCAACTACAATTAATGAGTTAAGAACAATGGAAAACATTGTAGTTAATAGAGACATTTTGATTGGGAAATTATCTTCTTTTGAGCTTGAAGAATTTGGATCTTCTGGAGCTGTAAAGTCTGAACCTGCTTTGCATGCATCATCATCATCATCATCATCATCTATCGGAAAAAGTGATTGGAAAGCCCTATATGCAAAAAAATTGGAAGACATAAGGAAAGAAGATGAAGAACTTGAGCAACTTGAAGCCTTATTTGCTAGAAGAGTACCTAAAGGACCAACTGGAAGTATGAAGGAAAAACACCTTTTAAATATTTTGCATGTAACAAGATTGGTCATTTTGCATCTAGATGTCCTAAAAGGAATTTAAGGTTTGAGGAAAGAGTTAAGAAATCTTTTAAGCCTAACTAGAACAGATATAGATTCAAGAAAAGTAAACAATGCTACATAGCAGATGAGGAAGGAGTAACTGATGACTCTAGAGATGAACCGATAGAAGATTCTGCTAGTGGATCCAACAATGGAAAGGAATGGGTGTTCTATGCTTTGAAGGAAGATGAACTGGAACCAGCTATCAAAAATGAAGAAAAGGCACTAGTAGAAAAAAGTTGAAGATAAGGATGAATGGGTAATTGATAGTGGATGCTCACATCATATGACTAGAGATAAAGGGAAATTTTTGTCCCTGCAAGAATACAATGGCAGTCAAGTTAGATTTGGAGATGACAAAGCATGTATGATCAGAGGTAAAGGTATTATTTCTCTGGATGGTAAGAATAATACTAATAATGTCTATTATGTAGAATGTTTAAAGCATAATATTTTGAGTGTTGGTCAATTGGTTGATATGGGTTTCAAACTTTAGTTTAAAGATAGAAAATTCAAATCTTTAATAAGATTGGTTTGGAGATTGCAATCGATATTCAGAATAGAGGTAATATATTTCACTTGAACACTAGTAATAAGACATGTTTGATTGCTCATATTGATGAGAGTTGGTTATGGCACAAGAGGTTGTGTCATGTAAATATTGATTGTATTGTTAAGATCAGTTCAACTAAGGCAGTTAGAGATATACCTAAAATTATGAAGCCTCATAATCTGGTATGTAAGGAATGTCAATTGGGAAAACAAGTTAGAAGTTATTTTAAGAGTATACATGATAAATCTAATGATGTACTTGATTTGATTCACACTGACTTGTGTGGTCCAACAAGGACTAGAAGATTTCAAGGTGATAGGTATTTGATGTTGATTATTGATGACTATTCTAGAATGATGTGGGTGACTTTTCTAAGGGAGAAGTCTGAAGCTTTTGAGAAATTCAAGATCTTTAGAGCAAAGTTTGAAACAAAAACTGGATTGAAAATCAAATGTCTAAGATCAGATCATGGTGGTGAGTTCACTTCTCATGAATTTTATAGTTATTGTGAGACAAATGGAATTAGGAGACAATTATCTGCACCTCAAACTCCTCAACAGAATGGAGTAGTTGAAAGAAAGAATATAACCATTTTGGATGTAGAAAGATCTATGAGGATGGAAGCCAAATTGCCTCATATCTACTGGAGAGAAGCAGTGAGTACAATAGTCTACACATTCAACAGAGTTCACATCAAAGGTGAAACCGATAAGACCCCTCATGAACTATGGTTTGGACATACACCTATTGTTAAATATTTCAGAATCTTTTGAAGTAAATGCTATATCAAAAGAGAAGATTCAATTGGAAAGTTTGATCCTAGATGTGATGAAGGGATATTTCTTGGGTATTCAATTCAAAGTAACGCATATAGATGTTATAAAAAAATATTACATAAAATTGTGGAAAGTGCTAATGTGAAAGTGGATGAATAGTACATAAATCATTCTATATCATATGACAGGAAACCAATAGTGGAAATGATCATAACTGAATTGACAATGCCTCAACCGATACAGGAAATTGAAATAGTTACATTGGCACAATCAAAAAATTCAACTGTGACAGATGATTAGAGCAGTGAACTTGAAGTTCAGAAGACACCAAGATATGTAAGATTAAATCATTCTGAAGATCAAATCATTGGAGATAGGAACAAGGGAGTTGTGACAAGAAGAAAACTGACAAATGAAGAGGTATGTCTTATTTCTCAAGTTAAACCAACAACTGTTATTGAAGCTTGTAAGGATAAACATTGGTTAAAGGCTATGGAAAATGAATTTGATAAGAAAGAGAAAAATGAGACTTAGTGTTTAGTTCCCTAGCCTAAAAATAAGAATGTTATTGGAACTAAATGGGTTTTTAGGAATAAAGTGAATGAGGATGGTCAAGTTGTAAGAAATAAGACTAGATTGGTTTGCAAAGGATATTCTCAAATGGAAGGAATTGATTATGGTGAGAAATTTGCACTTGTAGCTAGAATTGAAGCTGTTAGACTATTTCTTGCCTATGCAGCTATAGGAACTATAAGGTTTATCAAATGGATGTTAAATGTGCATTTTTGAATGGTGAACTTGAGGAAGAAGTTTACATTGAGCAAACTGATGCATTTTCAAGTTGACAGATGATAAATATATGGTTTGCAGATTGAAGAAAGCTTTATATGGATTGAAATTGGCTCCTAGAGCTTGGTATGCAAGGTTGGATAAATATCTTTTGAATCTTGGTTTTACTAAAGGTAGTGCTGATAGGAATTTATATAATAAAGTCACTGATAATGATATTCTGATTATTGAAGTATTTGTTGATGATATCATTTTTGGAGGAGAAGATAAATTGTGCATGGAGTTTGCTAACAACATGAAGAATGAATTCGAAATGTCCATGATTGGTGAGATGAGATTTTTCTTAGGTTTGAAGATTACTCAAACTGACAAAGGGAATTTTATCTGTCAAACTAAGTATCTGAGGGAGTTGTTGAAGAATTTTGGTATGGATAATTCCAAACTAGTAAGTACTCCTATGGTGACAAGTGAGAAAATATCAATCAAGGATACTTCTAGATCTGTAAATCCGACAAGGTATAAGTCTATGGTTGGTGGACTATTATATCTAACTCAGAATGGACCTGATATTATGAATGCAATAAGTATTGTTTCAAGATATCAAAGTAATCCTAAAGAAAATCATGAATGTGCAGTAAAGAGGATATTTCAATATTTGCAAGGAACAATAGAATATGGTTTATGGTATTCTAAAAATGATGATTTCACTTTATGTGCATATATTGACTTAGATTGGGCAGGAGATATTGATGACAAGAAGAGTACTTCTGGTGGAGCTTTCTTTCTTTGAAAGAAACTGATTTCATGGATCAACAAAAAATAGTCGTGCATTTCTTTATCTACTGCAGAAGCTGAGTATGTTGCAACAACAACTAACTGCACTCAAGTCTTGTGGATGAAGCAAATGTTGAAGGATATCAAGGTAAATTATAATGAACCGGTAGTTATCTACTATGATAACTCTGTAGCTATTGACATGTCCAAGAATCCAGTATTTCACTCTAAGACTAAGCATATTTCAATAAAGTATAACTTTCTGAAGGACAAGGTAGAAGAAATGGATCTCAAATTGGTTTATGTGAACACTAAAGAATAGATTGTAGATTATTCACTAAACCACTATTTAAGTATTCATTTGAGTATTTGAGAGACAGGTTAAGGGTTTCTACCCCTCCGATAGAGACTTGATTGATGCTATTTATCATCAGTCTAGCATGCATTACCAGAGACATTATTCATTCCGACACTGATGAGTGGTGCTACTACTCAGGGGGAGTAGGCAGCTTGGAGTTTCAGAGGTTTAAATGATTGCTTTGATATTTTGTCCGATTTCTGGCATTGATGTCAAATGGGGAGAGAAAGTGATGTGAAAAATAATAAAATTAGAACTTTACAGAGATATCTTTCATAGGGGGAGAGTTACTGATATTCAGGAGGTTATTGTTTGTCTTCCACACAGGGAGACTTGTTTGGCATTTTTTTTGGTACTTAGATGTGTAGACGTATAAAAATGACCATATTCCTAAATGAATATTTTATGTTCATTTCTCTATTTAATTAAATCCAATTTAATTAAACTACCCACATTCCTCTATTTAATTAAGTAAATTACTCAATTTATTTAAATTAAATTCACTATACCCATTTAATGAATAAATCATTTTATTCAATTAAATCCCTTCTATCCACTTTTAATTAAATTCAAATTTAATTAAATAATTATCCTAAATTAAATAAATCTAATTTATTTAATTTCCCCAAATTGCAACCAAATTGAATTAAATTACTTTATTTCAATTAAATCCTATTATCCCTCCATCCACTTGCATTTTCCTACATCTCCCACTTGCCTTCCTAAACCTATTTCTAATTTCTTCTAGACCCTTCTAATCGCTTCTAATTAGCCTAACCCATCTTCTAAACTTTTTCACATCCCTAAGCAAGGGGAGGTCACTTCTCAAAACCTTAAAGTCTTTGATAACCATTAAAGGCTTCAAAACTTCAACCACCTAATATCCCCAAAGTCTCCCAAACCATTAATGGTTAATTCAACCCTCTTACATGGTTAGAGACTTTTTGCCTAACTTAACCTTCATCCAACCCAAGGGTCTCATCAAGCCTTTAATGCTTTGACCATGATTATCTCTTAATCATTTGCACAAGAGTTTATCCTTGGATTAACTCTTAATCTAATGGGTAAGCCTAACTTAAGCTTAACCCTTATCTCTAGATAACCATAAGGTCTTCTCAGGCATTTAATGCCTCCAACCCCTTCTCTCAACCCAACCCTATGTTGACACTTGTCACCATTTCATTGGTACAAATTGCAAACATGGATCCCCAACTTTCAAACTCAACCCTTGATTATATCTTTCAATCCTAACCATCCATTACCCTATTTTTGCTATAAATAGAGCTCTCATTCCTCCATTTTTAGAGATCAATCCAAGTTTGTAGTATCATACTTATGCTCAAATACATTCAAGCCTTCATTCCATATATGCTCATCATTTTAACCTCTCTTTTAGATAGAAATTAGTCTAAATATGCATGTTTAGAATACTTTCTTTATCATTTAGCTCAATCATAGACTAAATATATCATGTTAGGATAGTATTCATGCTAACCTTGTCATCTTATAATTAGTTTATTGCATTCTAGAATCATGCATAGTTTAGGGTGCATTTCATTCTAAAATCTATCAAAGCATCCCTTGTTCTTGCATTTGCCATCCCTAAACCATTTTGCTCAGTGATCTGAGAGAAAAAATATTGGTTTGAGGGACATTGTAAGATAGAGAACCATGGGACCAACCTTGGGAAGCTGAGTAATACTTCATTACTCCATAGATTGCACCAAGAAGTCTTATGTGTGTGTGTGGACAAGTATCTTGGAACATTTTTCACATATTGAGTTCTATCGGCCCACTTTTCCTGCATACATTTCTGGCACCCACCGTGGGGTAGACCCCATATATCAAATCAATTTTTAAATTTAACCACTTTTGCAGGCATGCGGGAAAAATGAATTAGTGCATTAAGTTCACTGTTTAGCGCATCTGGTTAATAGCCTAGCGCATTCAGTTCACTGTTTAGCGCATTGAGCCCATCATCTAGTGCATGAAGTCCATATATTAGTGCATCGGATTACTGTTTTCCTGTAGGTCTCAGTGTGGGAGAAAAATAGAGTAGCGCTTTCGACACACAGAGTAGCGCATCATGAAAACAGTGTAGCGGTTGAAACTTTCTTTTAGCGCATTGAGGTTATATTGTAGCGCGTATAGTTTGTTCTATAGCGCATCGCAGACAGAAAATAAATTATAACCGAAAGTTAAAAATTAGGCTTGTGAAGCCCACCATGATGATTTGATTTTTTTTTTCTGCTAACTGACTGTGTGTAGGTTCTAATATTTTTATGCAGGAACAAAAGGAATTAGTCTAGTTTTCTTTGCTTTCTTTCAAAGTTAGTAAAAAGAACTCACCTTTCTTTTTTCTTTGCAAAAGATTAAAATAAACCTCATCATTTCATTTGGATGCATAAAATGAACTTAATGCCTTCCTTTTTGGTGTTTTAAAAGAAAATTCATCTTTCTTTATTACATGGTAAAAAGAACAACAAAGGAAACCTTTCATTCCTGCAAGTTAGGAAAAACACTTCAATTTGGAAGCTCTAAAAAGAACAAGCAAATTTACTTTTAGCAAGGTTAAAACAAACCTCACCTTCCTTTGGTGTCTAAAAGGATCCATTTTATTTTGCAAAGGAAAAAGAATCTCATCTTCATTTTGTGCAAAGCAAAGAGGGAAATTCTTCCCCTCTCAACTTTAATTTTGTTGGCCAAATCACAATTTTCATTTTGTTGACCAAATCATGATTTACTTTGTTGACTAGGCCTGTTTTACAAAGGTTTTCAGAAATACACATTTTGCTATGAAGGGTTAAAAAGAACATCATGCTTGTTGGAGCCACATCTCCAAATAGAAGTTAGAAAATCATTGTCTTGAAGGCTAAAAAGAACAACTTGATTGCTTTGTCTCGAAAGTGGAAGGAATATGCTCTCCCCTTAACTGGGTGATAAAAAATCCAAACCACTCTTATAGCTTTTTGTATTTCAAGCATAAAACCTTTAGTAGACCTACCTTCCCGAGGAGTTGGAATCAACTCTTAAAGCCATTTATGGCCGGTGTGAAGGGAACAACCTAAGTGGGGAGCAACTTTGATGCCAAGAATTTCAACCCACTATAATCAAATGTGGAAAGTGACGAAAGTCCTTTACAATGGTTGCGCACAGCGATTAGCCTTCCCCCACTATCCTCGAGATACGTAAAGTCTTTGTTTTAAAGGTAGGGAAGCCTCCTGAGGGAGTTTATCACTGATGACCAAATAGGAAGTCTGATTACGAACCATAGAAATAGAGGCTTTGAACCGAGTCAGTAACCAGACATTGATAACATCATAGTGCAAGGGTGGGGAAGAATCCACCCCCAAGATTACTCATCATATATCTCCCAAGATAACTACTCAACTGTGAAGCGATTCACTTTGAGTTAATTTTTGGAAAAAGGCAAAAAAATGGGCCCCCTCTAGGGGGTGACATGACTGTTTGAGCTGACAGAGTATCGAGACTAGTGGGCTATGATGTTATTTATGACCTTTGAATAAAGAGTCTTTCCGAAGTGCATTATTCATATCCAAACCTGTTAAAACATTGGGGATTTGAACACATCCTCGCAGAACATACACTTTTTGTTAGATTAGGCAAAATGGTTGTACTTTTTGTGTCGTGCTTGCATTTACTACATAAAATCATCCATCAAACTTGAAAAATTCACAACAAAAATCCAAAATTTACAAAAAACCAACCAAAGGAAAAATCAGGACAGTTTAGCGCATAAGAGAAACTTCTTAGTATGTGAGGTACTTCTGATAGCGCATCTAAACATCAAGTTAGTGCATCGAGACCAAACAGTAGTGTTTTATCCCCAGTCAAACCAGTATTGAAGCATTTAGCACATCAGAGAAATAGTCTAGCATGTGGAAGCATCAGCTTAGCATGTGGAAACAAAACATTAACGCATCAGGTTCAAAAGTTAGCATGTTACAGGCCCAGGCTAGTGCATAGCTTTTTCAAAACAAATAGAAAACAATTTTTGAATAGTCAAAACTTTAGTGCGTGTCTAGAGGCAGCCTAGCACGTGCGGTCATTATTTTAGCGCGTGGAGTAATTTTGGTAGCTCATGTAGTCTTTGTTTTAGCACGTGATCAAAAACGTATAAATAGAGGGAAAAACCGTGAGGAATTTAAAAATTTTTGAAAACATTTTCAAAAGCCTCTCATTATCAACAACATTTTTCATGAAAACAGAGTAGCGAAAACAAACCGTTAAGACTATTTCTTGAGCTAAATTTGTGTCAAAACAAACGTTGTAAAAATCCTAAACTGATCGCATGATAAAACATGTCTATCTTATAATAATCCGAAAACCTCATCATCAGTATCAATAGAATCCTTTACCATCTTACGGATTTTATCTCAAAAACACTTGTTTAAAATTTTCAAGTTGCCAAATCCAGTCTCCATATTGAGAGACTTTTATCCATATCATTTGACACGCTTTGTCATGAAGGGGCATCTAAACCTTCACTTTGATAGAGTAAGATTTGAAATTTTCCAAACAAGATCAACTGAATCCAAATAAATCAAAGGAAACCATTGATCACTCATGCATGACTAATCCCCATATTCTGAGAAGAAAGAACCTTTATCGTAACATCACGTTGAAGAAACAACAACCTAGTTTTTTCAAATTCATCAAGAGAAATATGTTTTTATACATCAATTGTCAACTCTTCAAATCTCATCGGGTATTCCTTCATCATGTCAAACGTTATATCCAAAACAAATCCAACGAATTTGACAAAGAATCCTTAAAAACAAGAGCTTACTATCAAAAGTCTGCTTTATATCAAATCATAAACCACGGAGGAAAAATCAATCTAGCATTCTTGCCCGACAAGTGTATCACTTATAACACATCTTGACCAGAACCACCCACCCCCGAGCAACACATCGAAGAGGATTTTGTCCCTTTCATCACTGAAAGTTTCTACTAAAATGCCTGTTACTCGCTCTCAAAGAAACCAACAAAGCGAGACACATGCAGAGTCTAGTATGAATTGAAGATTGTTAAATCCTTTTGAAGTTCCACACTTAGAAGAGACTGAAATCTCTAAAGCACTTCTTCTGGAATGTTAGGAAAACCCTTCATTCCAAAAACTTGTTGAAAGGCTCATGGAAAATGACAAAGAAAAGTATCTGCTCATGCTCACAAGTAAAGGCGTTAAACTTCCTGAAGATTTAGACACAAACATCTTTTAAACTGGATCTCGACAATATGCGTATCAAGAACAACAAAGAGAAGAAGAAACTCACATACCTGAGCAACATATTCCAGAACAACGTATACCAGAAATGCGTATACCTGAGCTAGAAACTCTAGAGCAAAATATACCATTTAACACACCTTTTCAGCTAAGAACTAATACAAGGGAAGAAATTTCCCTCGACAAGATAATGCGCCTTTGGTTGCTCTTACTCAACAAATGCAAATGTTACAAAGGCAAATACAGGATATGCAACAAGGGACAATAGTGCGATACTCTTTAAATGAAATCTGTCCTTATCCATTTGACAGAAGATTGAACATGGTGCCTTTTCCTCCAAACTCAGATGTTCCCAAGTTTGACAAATATGATGGAAAAAGTGATCCCCGAGATCACGTTCAAGAATTTTGCACCATGAGTCTTGAATTTGCTCATAATGACACCTATCTGATGAGGTTATTCCCAAGAAGCCTGGGAGGGAAAACAATGGAATGGTTATCCAAAATTACACAACCTATTAGATCATTTGATGAATTGGTTAACAAATTCATAACCCAATATTCCTATAACATCCAAAATGCCATAACCATGCTAGATGTCTACAACACTAAACAAAAGAACAACGAAACATTCATGATATTCCTTCAGTGCTGGTGGCGTATGGTATCCAGATATCCTCGAGATATTCTCGAAAAGGAGAAAATGGAAATCTTCATCGATAACTTGAATGGTAAAATGAGTTACAGACTAAAACTTCAATGCATACCATCTTTCGCTAAATTGATTGAAAATGGCATTCAAGTAGAAGAAGCATGTGTCAAAAAGGGAACACTCAAATTCTACAAGGAAGGAACAAACTCATCAAACTACAATAACCAGAACAACAACAACTTAGACAAATCTCAATTTTGGACTCGAAACAAAAACGAAGGCAACAATGAATCATATGATCCCAAATCCAAGCAACCAATGCTTGCATTATCTGGAAATCCTCAAAATATGAAGAATCCTAAAAATAATGCTAACACATATGCACCAAATATCGATCAAGGACAACTCAACACAAACAACACCAATGATGCTCCAAGCAAAAACATGAATCCAGGACCTAACAACAATCCACGCAACAACACGAACAATTTCCAAAAGCGTATTTTCACACCACTGGGGCAATCACTAGAATCAGCATTCAGAGAACTTTTGGCAAACAAGATTCTTTCTTTGCCTCCAATCAGTAACTATGAACCCCAAATCAAACCACCTTGGTGGAATGATTCACACTATTGTGATTTCCATCGTAACAAGGGTCATCGAACAAATGATTGCATGAGATTGAAACACATGGTACAAGACATGATTGATCGAGGTGACTTAACAGTGGATGGTCTCAAAACAAATGGTGATCACGGAGCCTTTAAAAACCCTCTCCCCAATTACAACAAAGATGGAGCTTCAACCTCGGATGATACACGCGGAGCTCGTATCAACCATATCTATAACAACACCATAAACCACATATCATCTGAAGATCATCAAGTAAATGTCATCACCATCCGAGATCAGCGTGATCATGAATCTGTCAATGTAACAACCCGAACTCAGAAATACGTCTTAAAAGGACATACTGCACCTACAACTACTACACCAAAAATCCAATATGACTTGGTTAGCCAACTACGCAAAACTCCAGCTTAGATATCTATACTAGAATTGTTGAAACTATCACCAAAGCACAAAGACATATTGGAACAAGCACTATTGGAAACCAATGTACCTCAAAATTTGGATACAGACAGATTTCAAGCCATGGTCGCCCATATGACAGGACCTCATAACCTCACCTTCTCAGAGCATGACAATACTTCCTTGAGTCATCCACATAATACTCCTCTCTATATAGAAGTCATTGTTTGCAAACACCAAGTAAAAAGAGTCTTAATAGATGGAGGAACCAGACTTAATATATGTACTTTAAAGCTTATCCATGCATTAGGCTTCTCAGAAGAGTCTATTGATCCCTACAAAAAGATTACCATAAAGGCATATGATGATGAGGAAAGGTCCTCTAAAGGAACTATGATATTACCTATTCAAGTGGGACCAGTGCAAAAAGACACTATTTGTCAGGTCTTAGACATAGATCTCACCTACAATATTTTGTTAGGGTGACCTTGGATACATGAAATGCAAGCAGTACCTTCTACATATCACCAGTGTATCAAATTTCCATATGATGGACAAGAAATCTCCATATCTGTAGATCACAATCCATTTCAACATTGCAACACAATGGGGGTAGCCCAAGATAGTTTGGTTCCTCATAATAGGGAAATGTAGTGATTTTTAACATCAGATCTACAAATAGTAACGCCCAACTCCTTATCTAGAGATCTCAAGCAGCAAATGCAAATCAAAGACCAAGGTATAGGAGAATACTCTTTGGAGCCTTTATGTTTGACCAAATTACTAACATCACCTAGATCTCATGGATTGCCTACTACATCAACACATCTGGCCACTCAACCCATCACCAAATTTGATGGTACCTTCATCCAATTAGGCACTCTCGCGCGTGAATTAGAAGACAAGGATGTTCTTAGCTGGTTATACAAAGATGAGGAAGAAAATAATAGAGCAGCTGCTCTGGACATTGTTCTACCAACACACCTATATGGAAAAGGATACTTAATCATGCAGCAAATGGGATATGATGATAAAGGACCTATTGGGAAATGCAAGGAAGGAGTCACTGAACCTATAGATCTTCCTGCATAGCCCAGTAGAAACAAAGTAGGATTGGGTTGTAAGCTCACTTTCCTATTAAGAAAGCCGCCCAGCATAACTACAAAACCTCAATGGAAAGAGAAGAAGAAGTACAAAGAAGAATTCTGGCAGGAAGCACTCTTTGAATCAGCAGAAACAATCTACAAGGCACGGGAACGTCAAGATTAGAAGTTACATCAGGGAAAGCTTCTAAGCCACAAGAGGGCCATATCTGCAGTAGTAGCTCATATTCCAACACCAATATCTCAAGAACAAATCATGTTATCTCCAGATACCATTATTTCTCCTCGAGGAAGCACAGTCTATGAACAAATAAGAAAGTAGAAGCCGGACCTGACACAGAATCAATAAAAACTATCAAAATGGTATCCATCATCAAAGATTTGTTTTCACCATACAACATACCTGTTTATAGCGCTGATAGAATCTAGGATGATGCCTCTGAGATAGATTCCAATGAGTATGAATGGGGTACCTGCTCCAATGCTACTACAAATATCCCTGATAATACTAATTCCATATCCCTTTCTCAAGATGAACATAACGCAGAAGATATACCTCTTGAATTTGGACCGCAAAATATCTATGATGCTAAGGAAAGCAAACAGAAACATTATGAACAAGTCTATGCGGAAGATAATACCATTGAAGACCTCAACAAAATCTTGGACTTCTTTAAAATCAAGAACAATCACGATGAAAACTCTGTCCTAACACTTATAGTAGCAGAACTTGATCCACCTAATGATTCCTTACCGCTTGTCTTTCCTGACCTCATTGACTGGGATGAACTTGAAATCCATGACATACCAATCTTCCCAGATGATGAATCTATTATCCATTACCTATGTACCGTAAATCTGGAAATAGGCTCTACCAGTGAACAAAGTAACGATGTCTGCCAATCAGGGAGTGCCAAGTCTCTTAGTCACAAAAATAAACCAAATAAAGGATCTGATGCTAAAAACCAGTTAATGGCAGCTCTAGATCATAAAAAAGTAAAAATAAAGGACGCATCTGAGGGTGAAAACCTTTTTAAGGCATCTAACGATGGGAGACTTGACACTCTTCCTGAGCATTTTCTTGAGCAATCACCCATATTGATTGAGCCCACTCAATCAATCAACATTGGTACCACAGAAGCCGTCAGAAACATACACCTTGCAGAATCTCTGACAGCGGAAGAAAGATCAGCAATCATCATTTTCTTTAAAGAAAAACAAATTAACTTTGCTTGGTCATATGTCGATATGCCCGGAGTGGATCCACATTTAATCATGCATCACTTGTCCATCTCTTCAGGAATTAAACTAGTCAAGCAAAAGCTATGAAAGATGAATCCATAGGTAGCACTCATGGTCAAAACTGAACTAAAGAAACTATTAGATGTCGGATTCATCTGACCCATTGACTATGCATAATGGATTTCCAACATCGTTCCAGTATCAAAACTAGATGGTAGTATCAGAATATGCACTGACTTCAGAGACATCAACAAAGCTTTTCCAAAAGATGACTTTCCTCTACCCAGTATCGACATAATTGTAGATCTCACAACAGGCCATGCAATGCTCTCACTAATGGACTGTTTCTCAGGTTATAATCAAATCAAAATAGCTCCAGAAGATCAAGATAAAACCGCGTTCACCTATCCTTGGGGAACGTACTATTGGAATGTTATGCCTTTTGGCTTAAAGAATGTAGGGGCCACTTATCAAAGAGCAATGACAACAATATTCCATGACATGATGCACACATTTATGGAAGACTATGTGGATGATTTACTAGCTAAATCCTTCACTAGAGCAGAACATCTTAGCATCCTAACAAAGATCTTTGATCGATTGGAGAAATTCCAAGTCAGGCTCAGCCCTAAGAAGTGTGTCTTCGGGGTTACATCAGGAAAGTTACTAGGCTACATAGTCTCAGCTAAAGGTATTGAAGTAGATCCAGCAAAGGTACAAGCCATTATGGACATGCCACCACCAAAGAATATTAGTCAACTCAGATCTCTACAAGGATGACTTCAATCAATCAGGCGATTCATCGCTCAACTAGCTGATAAAAGTCTACCATTTAACCATTTGCTACACAAAAATTTACTATTCAAATGGGAGACCAAGTGTGCAGAATCTTTTTACTAAATCAAACAGTACCTGATGAATCCACTAGTTCTGGTACCACCATTCGTAGGCAAGCCTCTTATCCTATATATCTCCACAACAGATATCTCGCTGGGGGCACTATTGGCACAAGAAGATCAACAAGGAAAGGAACGAGCCATATATTATATCAGTAGGACATTGAATGGCTATGAACTCAACTATACATTCATTGAAAAGGCTTGCCTAATAGTGGTCTTCGCATCTCAGAAGTTCCAACATTATATGCTAGCACACACCATTAAGCTAGTCGCAAAAATTGATCCTCTCAAATATCTACTCAACAAGGCAGCTCTTATAGGCCGATTGGCTAAATGGGTCATGATTCTCAATGAATTTGACATACAATACACAGAAAGATGAGCCATCAAAGGACAAGCAATTGCAGATCAGCTGGCTGAAGCATCGCTACCAAGAAAACAAACCATGGCGATTGAATTTCCAGACAGGGACGTTCTTTCTCTCTCTACCAAACAATGGACCCTATACTTTGACGGATCCTTTACACAACATGGTTCAGGTGCTGGCATTCTATTCATCACTCCTGAAGGACACACTATACCAAGATCATATAGACTTATGTTCCCATGCACAAATAATGTGGCTGAATATGAGGCATTGGTTATAGGCATCAAAATGGTCGTAGAATGGAAAATCACAGAGTTAAAGGTCTATGGAGACTCACAACTAGTTGTCAATCAAATCAACAACAACTATCAGACAACGGATGACAAGCTACTACCCTACAAGCGAATGGTGGATGACTTCAAACAGTATTTTGTGCACATCACCTTCAAACAAATACCAAGATTGAACAACAAAGTAGTCGATGCAATGGCTACTATCGCTTCATTACTACAAATTCCAGAGCAACAAAGTCATTATGAGTTTCTGGTAGAGCAACTGTTCTCCCCCGCCTATGACCACTCTGAATCCCATGTTATCTATGCCTTGACTGGTTCAGAATCTCCGTTATATGGACCCATATACGACTACCTCAAGAACAATATCTTACCAATTGACCAATCCCGTAACCAAAAATGTAACTTTATCCGACAAGCTGCCCGTTACACTCTTACCGCTGATACCTTGTATCATCGAGGTCTAGATGGTACTCTTCTTCACTGCCTTGATTGTAATGATTCTGATTCTGCTTTACATGAGCTTCACGAAGGTATTTGTGGCACACATTTGAGTGGTACTACTCTTGCTAAAAAGCTTCTACGAATGGGATACTACTGGCCTACAATGGAGAAAGACTCATACCACTTCGCCAAGAAATGTCCTAAATGCCAGATCCATGACAATCTAATACATGCACCAGCATAGGAACTGTAGCCATTTACAACATCTTGGCCCTTTTTGTCAGTGGGGACTAGACTTAGTTGGAAAAATTCATCCTTCATCTTCAAATGGACACAAGTTTATTATAACATCAATAGAATACTTTACCAAATGGATCGAAGCAGTTCCCATGACCACAGTGACTGGGAAACAAATTGCCTCTTTTATCCTAAATTATCTGATTTGCAGATATGGTATTCCAAGTTCAATCATCACAGATAATGGATGACCTTTCAAAAACCAAGATGTACAAGAACTATGTGAAAAATTCAAAATCCAACATCGGTTTTCTACACCATACTACCCATAGGGAAATGGTCAAGCAGAAGTGTCCAACAAGACAATCTTGAAAATCGTAAAGAAAATAGTGAATGATGCAAGCAAAGATTGGCACGTACAACTCAATCCAACACTTTGGGCATACCGAACCAGCATCCGCACACCTACAAGAGAAACACCATACTCATTGGTATATGGATCAGAAGCCATTTTACCCCTGGAGGTAGAAATCCCATCTCTCAGAGTCTCTTTCAAAGGTTTAATTCCAGATGAAGAGTACCGAGTTAACCGACTGCAAGAACTTGAACTATTAGATGAAAGACATCAGCATGCTTATACTCATCTCAAAACATATCAACAACGTATGTGCAGGAGCTAAAATCACAAGGTCATTCCCAGAAACTTCAAAGTTGGTGACCTAGTCCTCAAAGAAAATCCAAGAAATCAGCAAGATCGAGAAAAGAAAAGGAAATTTGAACCTAACTGGTTGGGTCCCTATGTCATCATATTAGTCTATGGATTAGGTGCCTATCAGCTAACAACTTCAGAAGGGGATGTGCTCGACGAACCAACTAATAGCATCCATCTGAAGAAGTACTACACTTAAGTAGCCTAGTGCACGGAAAAAGCCAAAATAAACAAAAAATTAGAAAAAAAAAAAAAAAAAATCCAAAAAAAGCAAAAACATAAAGTACAATAAAAACAAATAGTGAAAACCTGGTAAATAGGCGCTCTTGTGAAAGAACGGCTCCTTTATCTATCTCCATACCATTTTATTCGTCAAAACACTATCGGCCATCGCCTGACACTTAGCACATATCCATTTAGGACATACTTAGCGTAGTCACTATCCTGGGTTATCCATATAAATCCTCTTACCACATTCCACCATGACTTTGAAATCACTGTACATATTCACATCAAGAGGCACACTCAGCTAGGGGCAATAAATCGTCTAAAACTTGCAAACATTCAAGACATCAAAACTCAGAAGCATGCATCCAACAACCAAAACTACGCTTCATCGCAAAACAAAACAAAACAATTCATAGAAATACCAAGGATGGATGATTTTCTGAAGTACTAAATGTTGCATTATCACGTAAAAATCTGGACTATTTTTGCATTTTTGAACTTTTTCCATTATTGGATTCTCTTCCTTTTTTCTCACTAAATGCTTCAAAGCTAGAGATCATGGGGAACTTCCAATATTTTTCTTAGTCTTCTATCTGGGAGGTGATCAATTGTATTGTGTGAATACTTGCCTTGAGACGTGATACATCGAATATCACTGAAGACCCGATTCCACTTCACGCATACAAATGATTAAATCTTGTCTGTTTATGCAATACGCACTCAGGTCATCCTGGTTCAATTATACCTTGATGCTTGTGCTATCTTGCAAAATCAAAAATCATGTAAATTTTTCTCAGGTCATCATGGTTCAATTATACCATTATGCTTGTATAAATTTTCAACATATCCTAAACAAATCAATGCTCAATGATGATACCTACAAAGAAAGCAAACAACATATGGCTATATCGGATGGCAAATGTAGAATGAGGATGCTACCAAAAACAATTCATTACATATCATTTTACAAATTAATTGCATCTCATTTTAAACATAATTGCATCTCATTTTAAACATAGTTGCATCTCATTTTAAATATAGTTGCATATCATTTTAACATAATTGCATATCATTTTACATTTAGTTACCTATCATCATCGTACATCTCATTTTCAAGGTACATCTCACAGCATATCATTATCATACATCTCATTTTCAAGGTACATCTCATAGCATATCATTATCATACATCTCATTTTCAAGATACATCTCATAGCATATAAAAACATACATCCTGCATCATACATTTAAGCATGGCATCATAATCACATAAACGAAAAGAGCACATAAGCACATCCATCCATATAACACACCACATGATCAAAGAAAATGGTGCCATATATATATATCTCAAAAAATTATCAAAATGTACAAAATATATCATCACTGTGCCCAATACAAAGAATGCAATGATAAAAAATACAACAGAGACCACGTCTCTCAAGTATGGCTATCCCCTGACAAAGATGGTCTCGCTTCAGATGTCCCCACCCCTGGATCTCCAGGAGGGTCCTGTCTCGGTGGCCCTATCACACCTTGGCTCTCGGACTGTGACCCAATATCTCAAGATCGACTAGATCTCGACTGTGTAAAGCTCTGTACTCAACAATCCCTGGGTATCGCAGCCTCATAATGCCACCGGTAGTACTCCGCCTCCTGAGCTCTCAATGCTAGCTCTCTCAGGGTGTCTCTCATCGGACCACTCGTCGCTGCTCTTTGCACACTGGCTACAAGCTCTTCCGCTCGCCTCCTCCGCTCTATCTCTCTATCCCGCTCAGTGGTCAACTGTGCAATCTGCCACTAATATGTCAAAACCTGTGCCTGCAGCTGCTGAACAGTCACCTGCAGGGTCCGAATCTGAGCATCTTCAACATGTGTAGGGACCCGAACCTGTAGCGGTACCTATGCAGGGGCAACCCCTCCCACTCTGCCTATCCTCGGTGCTGGAGGTGGGAGCACATCTGTCCTCCTCCTTTGCGCTGGTCGCCTCACCTCATTAGTGCCCCCCACTGCAGCTAACACCTCCCCCACTCTCCCCTCTCCACCAGCTCCAATAGCTAACCCACCTCTCCTCCTGTCTATTGCCCCTTGTCTAACCGCTCTCTCCACACCTCTATCTCCTCTCCTCCCTCTATCTCCCCATCTCCCTCTGGCTCCTCTCCCTCGTCCCCCTCCTCCATCATCTCCATCATCCTCATCATCTCCCTCTCCCTCCTCATCATCATCATCAAATGCTGGCCGCATCTCCTCGAGATCAGATATCCTGGCCACTGCCCGCGCAACAAATAATCTAGCGAACTCATCGGTCATGCCTGCATCTAGAATCTCTGGGGCATAATCCCATATCTGGCCTGCCAACCCGACAAAATCCTCCACCGCCACTACGCTATCAATGGTCAAGCCCCAATCGGCTACGTCCTGCCTCCATCGTGCATATAGGCAAGCTCCCTGAGGAATACACTGCTGGCGACCAAACTGTCTCAAAACTTGGGTCACCACAAACCTCTCGATGACAAATGGGGTCCTCCCGATCAGATATCTCATCATAAATACAAAGGGCATCTCCAGCCCATCCTCCACCCACACCTCACAACCTGTATACAGTCACCATGTGATCGTATCAATATCATCCAGTACTTTCCTCCAATGCTCTAGTTTGCCCAGCTTCCACTGGACAACTCGACTCCTGTATCCGTACACATATGTGCATCCCATGGGCCTATCTCTGTCTGCTAATGGCCTCGCTGCTGGAATGTGCTCCCAGCACCATACCTGTAACAGTGTCACGCCAACTGACAAACTGCCGTAACCGAGGTATACCACCTCATGCAGGCCCCTGTACAGATGGGCCAGCATAGCTGATCCCCATGAAAACCTCCGGTCCTGTGTCACCATCTCCTCTAATACCAGCCCCCATCCCATAGAGAATCCCTTTGACCTACGATCAGGATAAAGAAATCCACCAATGAACCCTACCAGTACTGATGGAAGGGGTGCATAATCCAGGTCTAAGAACTCTTACCATGGGATCTCATAACCGCAAACTGTCTCATCGTGAAAGATGCGGCACAGTGCCTCTATACCATCCTCCTCTGACTACTCATATGGTAGTAGTGCACCTACTATAGGAATACACACGATCCTGTAACAGTCCTCTGGTGTGACTGTCATCTCTCCAGTAGCAAAATGAAAGGTGTTCGTGTTGCTGTGCCACCTCTCTGCAAGTGTTGTAAATAGCCCCCAGTTCACAGTGAACCGAGGCATATCTAATAGGGATGTCAAACCGCATCTCTCAATAATATCGAGGTCAGCCTGGGTCAACCATGGTATCAATGTCCATGGCCTCAGAAATTGCTCTCGCGATTGAACTACACCCAATTGCTCCTATCAACAAGCAAAACAAATCCAACATTAGTTTCCACATCAAAACAAAGATATCCAAAATCAAACTCACATCAACAACATGAAACAATTTGCTCATCTACATCAAGTTCAAAATCCTGTCATTTTCATATCAAACTTGTAAAACAACTCAAGTTCTCAAAAACCATATCAAAACTTGTAACACAACTCAAGTCTCCACAATCACATAAACTTGTAAAACAGCTCAAGTTTCCCACCCATATCAGCTTGTAAAACAACTCAAGTTTCCAACCCATATCAACTTGTAACACAAATCAAGCTTCACACATTGAACTTGACATAGAGTGCACAAATAAATCATATTTTGATCAACACACCACATTGATATCTATGCATAACTTGAAATATTGTAAATCAAAACAAGTTATATTGACACTCATAGTGGACAAATCCATAAAATCATGACAGCACGACACAACAAATTCACCAATCACCTCATCTTGCAAAATTTTTCCAAATGCACTAAAATAGATTCTCGCTGCGCTAAAATCCACCCACGCGCTAGGCTGTTTTTCCTACATGCTAATCTATTCACCCTATTTACTAGACTAACTCTACATGCTAATCTTTTCCCTCCATGTGCCACTTAACCTACCCTATGCACTAAAACCTATCCACGTGCTAACCTACACCTCGCTGGCACTACCTGTGAGACCCTATGCGCTAGGTCTACCCTACGTGCTAAAACCCCTTACCCATGCAAACCCCTGTAGCCCCTATGCGCTAGGTCTACCCTATGCACTACCGTGCTAACCTGACACGCTACTCTACATTTGGCATGCGCTATTTTAACTCTCTGTGCTAACCTAGACTTTCTATGCGCTACCCTATTTTGTTTCGGACGCAACCCTAAAAATAGACTTGATGCGCTACCTAAAATTTCATATGTGCTAATCTATGACTTTGACGCGCTAAAATGCTAAAACCAAATTTTAAAAATAAAAAAATGACCAAAAATGACCAAATCAAAAATCAAAAGAGGGTCAAAAGTGTTGACTTACTGGTGGTCCATACATTGCAGGTCTCCGGTACCTTTGAACGCGCTCAAAACGGTGCCTGGAATATGGAATAGGCATTTTGACTTTAGACCAAATTCTCTTTCTCCAAAGTCAACAATGCACAAATGAATAAAATCAAAGCCCTTTTCCCCTTTTATAGGAGGAAAATGAAATTAGGGTTAGCAAACCGGACATGTAATGTGGTCGCAGTCTCCCCTATACCCTCCATAATGTACATTATCGGGAGATGAATCAATTTAACACATTTCACATAGACAAAATCATACACATCACACACAACTCATCAAATCCAATCAACATTTTCAAAATATTGATTCATCTCCCGAGGGGGCATCACCATCAAAAATCAAATCTGGGGCATCACGCATCAAATCAAATCTGGGGCATGACTTGCAGATCATAAGAGCGACACAAAAATTGCATTTGATCATAAATCATGATAACGCATCATTTTCTTTGAAATAACATGTGCAACCACGTCACTTCAAAGAGGCACAAAATGTAGACGTATAAAAATGACCATATTCCTAAATGAATATTTTATGTTCATTTCTCTATTTAATTAAATCCAATTTAATTAAATTATCCACATTCCTCTATTTAATTAAGTAAATTACTCAATTTATTTAAATTAAATTCACTATTCCCATTTAATGAATAAATCATTTTATTCAATTAAATCCCTTCTATCCACTTTTAATTAAATTCAAATTTAATTAAATAATTATCCTAAATTAAATAAATCTAATTTATTTAATTTCCCCAAATTGCAACCAAATTGAATTAAATTACTTTATTTCAATTAAATCCTATTATCCCTCCATCCACTTGCATTTTCCTACATCTCCCACTTGCCTTCCTAAACCTATTTCTAATTTCTTCTAGACCCTTCTAATCGCTTCTAATTAGCCTAACCCATCTTCTAAACTTTGTTACATCCCTAAGCAAGGGGAGGTCACTTCTCAAAACCTTAAAGTCTTTGATAACCATTAAAGGCTTCAAAACTTCAACCACTTAATATCCCCAAAGTCTCCCAAACCATTAATGGTTAATTCAACCCTCTTACATGGTTAGAGACTTTTTGCCTAACTTAACCTTCATCCAACCCGAGGGTCTCATCAAGCCTTTAATGCTTTGACCATGATTATCTCTTAATCATTTGCACAAGAGTTTATCCTTGGATTAAGTCTTAATCCAATGGGTAAGCCTAACTTAAGCTTAACCCTTATCTCTAGATAACCATAAGGTCTTCTCAAGCATTTAATGCCTCCAACCCCTTCTCTCAACCCAACCCTAGGTTGACACTTGTCACCATTTCATTGGTGCAAATTGCAAACATGGATCCCTAACTTTCAAACTCAACCCTTGATTATATCTTTCAATCTTGACCATCCATTACCCTATTTTTGCTATAAATAGAGCTCTCATTCCTCCATTTTTAGAGATCAATCCAAGTTTGTAGTATCATACTTATGCTCAAATACATTCAAGCCTTCATTCCATATATGCTCATCATTTTAGCCTCTCTTTTAGATAGAAATTAGTCTAAATATGCATGTTTAGAATACTTTCTTTATCATTTAGCTCAATCATAGACTAAATATATCATGTTAGGATAGTATTCATGCTAACCTTGTCATCTTATAATTAGTTTATTGCATTCTAGAATCATGCATAGTTTAGGATGCATTTCATTCTAAAATCTATCAAAGCATCCCTCGTTCTTGCATTTGCCATGCCTAAACCATTTTGTTTAGTGATCTGAGAGCAAAAATATTGGTTTGAGGGATATTGTAAGATAGAGAACCATGGGACCAACCTTGGGAAGCTGAGTAATACTTCATTACTCCATAGCTTGCACCAAGAAGTCCTGTGTGTGTGTGTGGACAAGTATCTTGGAACATTTTTCACATATTGAGTTCTATCCACCTGCTTTTCCCGCATACAAAATGTTTTTCACATCTAGTGCTGCCATCAATGCCAAAGGGGGAGATTGTTGGCATTATTGGATGAATTAATTATGTGTTACATTGATGTTTTGTCATTGATGTCAACACTATCTACTATGGTTGGTTACCGACATATAGGTTCTGGTTACCAGTAGAAGATCTAGTGTTATCGGAAGAAGAGACTATCTGTTGGATACTTCCGACATGTTTGGATCTATGGAATGCGATTGGTTACATGTGATATGTGCTTCTAGGGCATGTTTTTGTTAGCTGGCATTGGCTTGGTATTGGATACTATCATACACTCTTATAAACCCTTATCGGCATTGGTTTAAGGCTAACCGACAGAGCTTTCACTAAGGAATCTTGACAGGATGCATAATTAGTGTTGGTGCAACTTCTACATGGATTTTAGGATGCTGAAGATGTTCTTTGATCGTGCTTCAACTGCTTGAAGAGATTGCTTTGGCATGGTGGACCCAGAATAGGTCCAGTACCTATCTAGGTTATGGACCGGTATCATGATAACATGTACTCTACACGTTATCGAGATGTTTTAGGAGGATTTATCGATTCCTTATTATTGTTTTGGTCTTAAGCCTACATGGCATATGTAATATGGAATTATGTAATCATCTTATTGTAACATCCTTTAGGTGGCCGACCTAATTGGTTTAGGTCTTAGGGTTTGTATAAAATGATCTAAGATCTCATTGTAGATCATGGGAATTATGTGTCATGGTCTTGAAATGCAATATCATATGCGAAGGAGATTTGGTTGATCATAGGTGATTGAATTGGGATTAAGGAAGAGGTCAAAGGCCTCTGGTATTGAGCTTAACCAGGACTATAATCAGGCATGGTAGATGCTATTTCTAGCAGTTCACTCTATTGGATTGTTTTCCATTTATCTTGAGATGGTTGTAGCCACTTTGTAGTCAGTGAGACTCTTTTGTAATGAGTAGTATGCTCTAGGCAGTGTGCCTTCATGCATGTGCAGGCCCCTCATTGTATCACATACTTTCTGCTGAAGTATCATCTGACTGTGGGTAGGCTTTCCACCGTGGTTTTTCCCTTTCCAGGTTTTCCATGTACAAATCATGGTGTTATGTGATATGGGTTCTTTTCATTGATTATCTAGTTAATTGTTAAGTTGTATTGTTTACCAGTATCTGTTCCTACCGACATCTGTATATTCTTTACAGGTACTTGATCTGTTTTAAGGTTGTATTGTGGATTAAAAGTTATAATCTGTTAACAACTGACTCACCCCCCCCTCTCAATTGTTCACCGGTTACCCTAACTATATATATATATATATATATATATATATAATACAATGTTATGTATTTTCTAAATTTTGTACAATTCAAAACAAAATTCTATAGTAAATCTTTCAAAATCCTTGGTTTACATTATCTTTAAATTCTAAAATATTTTCTTGCTATAACTGAGAGAAAATGGAAAGATTTTCAAAATGTTAATTTTGTAGCCCAGTTAAGTTAAAATGTAAGACACAACTTAACATTTTCCATCGAGCAAGAAAGTTTTACAATTGAAAAATTATAAAACTGAGTTTCTTACCTCTTGGTTGCCTTGGCATGGTGGATGGATTTGGTCTTCAAAACCCTGTTCACGTATCTTATGCTCCAAAACCCTCTCAAACAATATATTGTGTGGTTGCGGGTGAAAATGACCTAGTCCACGTGTAAAGCAGAAAATCGTGAGCGAACCCTAAGTGCTCCCTCCACCACTCCAAAGGGGAAAGGGGGGTCACTAGGGTTGACGGTTTTCACTTAGGAGAGAATTTACATTCAAAAGAGGGGTTGAAACCCACAAGATCCAATCCCACACAATGCAAGATTGGATTCTAAATGATTTTCAAGGGTTAAGACAGCAAGGCTACCCTCTTTTGTAAAGAATGTAGATAGAAGGATTAAGCTAGGAATGCATGAAAAGTGAGAAAGATTCACTTATAAACAAAGATAGGAATATAGGATGAAGTTGCGGACCTGGAATTAGCAGTAAAATGTCGAGATGGTGCTATCCTGCAAATTTGAGCGAAAGTTGACGGGACGATGGCGCCCGGAGTGCACACGGTCCTCCGAAAAATCCGCGAAACGAAGGGGGATCTGTTCGTCTCTGCACAAGGATTCCAGATCTTCAATTTCAGCTGCGTACCTGCAACCTACACACAAAAAAGTGAAGATGATTGGGGGGTTAGGGATTAGGGGTTTTCCCTTAGGTCAAACCCCGGTTTTGGAATTAACCAAGAAATGAGAAATGCTGTAAATGTAAATGATTGTAATGTAAAACAAGTACTAGTACCTTGTCATAAGAATGTTTGTATTCTTACATGCGAAGGTGTAGATGTTGTTGTATGTTGTATGTTGTATGTGATCTCCTCTTCAATGGTTGAATCCTTGTCTTGAATGCAACACTTAGCCTTGAATGGAGACTTAGAATGATCAATTGCTTGAAGGAATGCTTGAATGCTTGAATGTTTGAGTATCGTTTCCACCTTTTTCCATCTTACCAAAATGGGAGAGGAAATGTAGTTTATATACTTGTCAGTTAGGGTTGATAGACTGATTTTCTCGACCTTAGGCCGACCAGGAAAGATTATTTTCCAAATTGCAAACAAAAAGACCCGAGGCCCCAAAAGAGACCGGGCCCAAAATAGGGCCAGGGACTAGGGCGCTGGGCGCCATGGTCCTGGGGGACCAGGGCGCCGGGCGCCCTGGTCCTGAAGGACCAGGGCACTGGGCGCTCTGGTCCCACCTCCCGGGACAGTAGGGTGCAAGGAGGATCAGGCCAGGGTGCTAGAAAAATGTAGTTTTTGATGTCATGGACAAGTTTCGGGGTCTCCATTCAGGTTCAGTGTTGCGTTGCCATCGTGAAGACCCAAATGTGGTCGAAATTGCAAGTGTCGCAATTTTAGGACGCTACATTTAGCCCCCACTTTAGCGGGAGTATAAGCATACGCTCATACTTCCGGTAAAGTACAAGGAAACAACATTGACAGACTTTCACCATGTCAAGGAGGCAAGATACACCAAGCCCCCAGTGGACTAAGGATCTTACAGCTTCGATTGACAAAGTAAAAGGGAAGATCACGAGGGAGAACCATGAGTGTCAGTAGTAAGGTTCCCTCACTATGAGTCATGTAAGAAAAATACCAAAAATTTTCAAGGCAAAGCTAAGTTTGCCAAGAAATTTTCAAGTATCTTGAAGAGATAGACGGGTGTATGCCCCCCTACATTAAAGCAATCGCACACGCCTCAACAGAGGTGATTGCTTTAAGGTAGTGATACACGTAAGAAGTGAGAAGGGAAAGGAGCACGTTATCACAAAGATTTAGCCCCCAAGTGTGAGATAAACCCAAGGATAATAGACACAAAACACAAAGCATGAGCTAACTTCGCTTTCCTCGGGGTCAGTATGTTGTATGATAATTCATGTATATCATATGTATGTATGCATAATTGTTCTTCATTCCCTAATCAAGGAAGGTCACCTAGAAGAAGGGAACACATGTGTCTTTTGAGTCAACATGAGAGAGACCAAAAGAGGTCGCAATGCTTTGCATCATCCTCAAGTAGACAACACTAAGGACAACAAATAGAAGAATGAGAATAACACATAGAAGAAGTAACAAAAGAGAGGAGGAGAGAGTCTGCTATGCTAATGAAACTAGTCTAGCACGTCATCTACCCCCCGATCTTGCTGATCAATGTTTCGGGAAGGTAGGGAACATGCTAGAGGAGGAACATCCAACACAGCAGATGGAGCTATCACAAGATCCAAACAAGGGCTATGTTCATGTTCCAAGCCATGTTGTTCTTGTCTAGGAGCTAGGATAAGTGCTTTAGAAAATTCATTAGATAGATGGTTATCAACATCAACAAGTTCATATTCACTATCAGAAGCAAGAGAAGTAACATTTTCATCATGAATAACATTTTCATCTATATCATCATCAAGATTTATAAAAATAGGATCTTTAACTCGCACAGGATCAAGACCATCATGCATCTTATGTTTAGGAGATTTTGGCTTAATTTTCGGCTGAGGAGAAAATGGAATAATTCTTGTTGAAGGTGTTTTTGGAGATTGCAAAGTTTGAGAAGCAGCTACTTGAGCTCTAAGACGACGCTTTCATCGGCGTTCACGTGCAGAACGATTTCGTCTAGTCTTAGTAGGAAGTGGAGAAGATTGAGGAGGAGGGATGTTCTCATCCTTATCACTTGGGTGTTTAGGTTGTGGTCTCTTAGGCTGAATAATAGGAGAAGAGGAAGGTCTCTTCTCTCTATAAAAGGAAGGAGGAGGGACTGCTCCATATAAAGGAGGGATATTTGGTTTAGGAAGGAGACCAAGTCCATCATGACGAGGAGGTATAGGTCTACTTTTAGAAAGTTTATTAGATATAGACATAGTCACATCCATAGGAATGGGTTGGGAATCTTCTTGAGGAAAGACATTAGTTTTATCTTTCAAAGGAAGAACTTCCTTCTCAAGAATGATAGGAATATCAAGTTTGGGTGTTCTAGGTTCACTTAGAGATAGGATCATATCTGTTTTCCACTTTTGATAAGATTTGAAAAGATGATCACTTCGCGGAGGAAGAGATTGGAATTGTTTAGGCCAAAAATAATCATTAGGAACGCTAGAAGTTCTTTCAGCTGGTTTAAAGAGACTATGATTGATAGTAACAACTTCACCATTATGGGGAAATTTCAAACACTTATGTATAGGAGAAGCAATAGCTTTCATGGAAGATAGCCAAGGATAGCCAAGCTTCACACGAAATTGTTCGGAAGATGGAATAATAGCAAAGCTTACATCAAGGGATTTGTTATGGACCTCAATAGGTAATGTAATAGAACCAATTGCAGGAGAAGAAAATGCATCAAATAATTTCACAATCACATCTGTTTTGTCATAGATCACTTGATTCAATTGCAAAGTAAAAAGAAATTCTTTAGTGATAACATTAACCATGCACGAAGGATCAATAAACACTCCACGACAAGGTGTATTCTTGACTTTTGCGACTATGTATAAAGGATCATCAGGTGCCCTAATAGTTTCACTAGAATCAAATGTGATGGAAGGTTCTTTAGGGTTTTCTTGCTGCTCTACAAAGTTAATCACATTCGGAGTCATAGACACAAGACCATCAGATGAGAAAGAGGAATCATTAGTCTCAATCACATTAGAGGTATGAGAAGGTAATGGATTAGTAAAAATCTGAAGATTTTGGTTAGGAGGAGCTACAGATGTGTTGCCTTTATCATTCACTCCTGAAACAGAGATAGTATTATTATCAATCAAATCTTGAATTTTACCCTTTAAAGCAAAACATTTTTCAGTATCATGCCCAGGTTGACGATGAAATTGACAAAAAGATTTGTTATCAAAATAGGGTGAATTAATCTTTGTAGGATCGATTTGCTTTATAGGAGGGAGAGTAAGCACATTTTGTTCCAATAACTTATTCATAATACTATGCAATGATTCATTCAAAGGAGTAAACTTTCTTTCTTTCTTGAAAAACTTAGAAATAGGAGGCACACCTGATGCTGCATTCACATTGTTGTTGATGATGTTTTCATTGAATTTAATGGTCTCTCTGTTCGGTTTAAACTTTCCAAATGGTTGTTGACTACTATCACCCTTATCACTCGGAGCCATAGGATTTGCTTGTTCCATTTGACTCACAGTCAGTTGATAATTGTGAAGAGTTGCACACAACTGTTGGAAAGAAGTAAACTCAGAAAATAGAAGTTTGTCTCGAATATCTTTTTGTAAATTAGAAATAAAGATTCTTTGAATATCATTGTCAGGCACTGGAAAAGAAATTTGAGCATACAAATGCTTATATCTACCAATAAAATCAGTCACTTTTTCTTTAACACCTTGTTTACAATGCATTAAATCAATCAAAGAAACTTTAGGACTTATATTGTTTTGAAATTGTTGAATGAAAGCATTTGCAAGTTGTTCGAAAGAAGTAATAGAATAAGAAGGCAACAAGCAATACCATTGTAGGGCTTTATCTCTTAATGCTCTAGTAAATAGTTTTGCAAGCAACCTTTGGTCATAAGCAAAATTGGTACATATTGTTTGAAAAGTCTTAACATGTGTTAGAGGATCACCTTTACCATTATAAAGCTCCAAATGCGGGATCTCAACATGCTTAGGAGGGATAGCTCGAACAATGTCAAGAGAAAGTGGGCTTGCAACATCAAATGTGGGCACACTAAACTTAGATTGATTCATAGAGGCAATTTGTTGTTGTAAAGAAGAGACAGTTTGTGCAAGATTGTTAATGGTCGCTTCAGTCGAAGAGTTCATATTAGATGTGTTAGATTGTGATGGAGGTATTATGTTATTGAAAGAAGGTATTGATTGAGAGTAAGGTGGCGGGACACTATGATAGTTAGTCATAGGAGATGATTGGAAAGGAGGAACACTACAAGGAGGAATGGAATGATTGAATGAATTGCCCCCTTGCGCCGGGTTCATTTGTGGAGATGTAATAGGGATACTCATTGAAGGAATGAATGAAGAAGTTAGATTGAATGAAGGAAGAGGGTTAATTGAAGAGGAAGGATTGCCCCCATGACTGGTGATCATAGGTGGAATGTCTTGTATAGAAGTAGTCATTATGTTTGATGTAAAGGTAGGTATGCTAGCAATAGAAGTTGTTAAAGGAACAGAATGATTGACTTGAGTGGGAGGTTGTGTATAACCTAAAGTTTCAGCACAACTCTTCATAGGCATCACATTCGAATCCACAATGTGTGCAATACCACGCAAAATATCAATTCCATTCTTATCACTTTGAACCATACGTTTTAGACCCTCAATTAATGAAAGAGCTTGACTATCGGGATACTCTTGAGACATCCATTGCTGAAAATAACCAAATTGGTTATCCAATTTCGAAAGTTGTTCTATAGAAACCTCATGGAGAGCTTCTTCATCATTAGGAGGATTAGAGGAATTACCCGTGTCCTTGTTAAAAAGGCTATTCAAATTAGGTTCCATCTCCTCGGTAATTAAACCTCAGAAAGACTTAATTCTAAGGCTTCGTCTAACGGGAATAGTGTAAGTAGGGCTTATTGTTGTAAAACTCATGCACTAGAGAGGAAGAGAAGATTTTGAATTTAGAGGTAGCAAATTTCAATAAAATCAGCCAATCTCCTAGATTTAAGCTATTAAATGAAATCATGACAATCTCCCGAAATTTCAGATAAAATGTCAGGGACCGTGGCGCTCGGGGTGCACACGGTCCTCGCAACTTTTTTCAAAATTTTCAGAGATGAAAGTTATGATGATTTTAAAGCTAACCTGAAAAAATTGAGTGATTTTACGATCTGTGGATAGGCCAAATTAAAGTTGCAATCTCAAAATTGAACCCTACCCAGATTGTTGGAAAATGCACAATTTGAATTTTGAAAAAGAGAGGGAAACTGAAATTTTGAATTTTATGATTTTAGAGGGAATACCAAAAGCAATGCAAGTTTTGAAATTTAAAAGTTGACTCAATTTCGCGCAAAATTCAATTTTGAAAGCGGAAATCAAAGTTGTTGTAATTAAGCACTTAATTTCAAAAGTCACAAATTGCAAGAATTTGAATGAAGCACTGAAATTTCGAATGAATGCCAACACACCTTTCAGATTTAGGACAGTAAGAACACAATTTTGACACAAAATTTCAATTTCAATAATTTTTGAATGATTAGAAGCCTTAATCCAAGCAATCACTAGATCAACTTTCACTGTAATTTTGAAAGTGTTGTAATTGATAAAATCAGCCAAAATTCTGGATTTTAGCAGAAAAATATAGTAAGATCTAACTCCTGAAATTTCGGAAAAAATGTCAGGGACGATGGCGCTCGGGGTGCACATGGTCCTCGCAACTTTTTTCCAAATTTTCAAGGATGAAAGATATTATGATTTTATTGCAGAATCCAAAGTTACAGCTGATTTGGAAATGTTTTGATCAGTGCAATTGTCGGTCAACGGTTGAATCAAGAGGGTATTAAAAATTAGAGTTTTGACACTTAACCGCTTAATTTTCGGAATTAAAGCACAAATATGAATTGACAATTTGTAATAGAAGGGTAGATCTGAAACAAGCATTAACAATTAAACATTTCACAAGCTCAATTACTAAAAAGAAAATTTTAGGGTTTTTATGCAATTAACCTCTAAAATTTGCAAAAGATCAAACATGGAAATGTAATCAAGGAAGCCAATTTTTCAGATCTAACCATGAATAATCAGAAAGGATGTTCACATCGGGTTCACCAAAATGTAAAGTAGAAAATCGCAAGCGAACCCTAAGTGCTCCCTCCACCACTCCAAAGGGGAAAGGGGGGTCACTAGGGTTGACGGTTTTCACTTAGGAGAGACTTTACATTCAAAAGAGGGGTTGAAGCCCACAAGATCCAATCCCACACAATGCAAGATTGGATTCTAAATGAGTTTCAAGGGTTAAGACAGCAAGGCTACCCTCTTTTGTAAAGAATGTAGATAGAAGGATTAAGCTAGGAGTGCATGAAAAGTGAGAAAGATTCACTTATAAACAGAGATAGGAATATAGGATGAAGCTGCGGACCTGGAATTAGTAGTAAAATGTCGAGACGGTGCTGTCCTGCAAATTTGAGTGAAAGTTGATGGGACGATGGCACCCGGCGTGCACACGGTCCTCCGAAAAATCCGCAAAATGAAGGGGGATCTGTTCGTCTCTGCACAAGGATTCCAGATCTTCAATTTCAACCACGTACCTGCAACCTACACACAGAAAAGCGAAGACAATTGGGTGGTTAAGGATTAGGGGTTTGCCCTTAGGTCAAACCCCGGTTTTGGAATTAACCAAGAAATGAGAAATGCTGTAAATGTAAATGATTGTAATGTAAAACAAGTACTAGTACCTTGTCGTAAGAATGTTTGTATTCTTACATGCGAAGGTGTAGATGTTGTTGTATGTTGTATGTTGTATGTGATCTCCTCTTCAATGGTTGAATCCTTGTCTTGAATGCAACACTTAGCCTTGAATGGAGACTTAGAATGATCAATTGCTTGAAGGAATGCTTGAATGCTTGAATGCTTGAATGCTTGAATGTTTGAGTATCGTTTCCACCTTTTTCCATCTTACCAAAATGGGAGAGGAAATGTAGTTTATATACTTGTCAGTTAGGGTTGATAGACTGATTTTCCCGACCTTAGGCCGACCAGGAAAGATTATTTTCCAAATTGCAAACAAAAAGACCTGAGGCCCCAAAAGAGACCGGGCCCAAAATAGGGCCAGGGACCAGGGTGTTGGGCGCCATGGTCCTGGGGGACTAGGGCGCTGGGCACCCTGGTCCTAAAGGACCAGGGCGTTGGGCGCTCTAGTCCCACCTCTCGGGACAGCAGGGTGCAAGGAGGATCAGGCCAGGGTGCTGGAAAAATGCAGTTTTTGATGTCATGGACAAGTTTTGGGGTCTCCATTCAGGTTCAATGTTGCGTCGCCATCGTGAAGACCCAAATGCGGTTGAAATTGCAAGTGTCGTAATTTTAGGACGCTACACCATGTACATGTTTATTACAACATAAACCCGGTACATGTTTTTTCTTCGTTTAGTCTTGGTAAAACAAGCCTAAATGCGTATGTGCTATTTAAAATTTAAAATAATATGTGCATGTTATTAGAAATTTTGAAGTTTTTTTTTGATGTGTCCACTTTTTTGCACACCATCTTGGTGCACTTATCCATATATATATATATATATAGCTCAATGGGGATGTGTCATTCTTAGCACTAGTGGTATAAATGAATAAGCACTTTGTCTATGCAAAAAAGAAAGCCAAATATAGTGATTTAGAAGATAGTTATTCCCTATTTGGTATGAGATCTTACAATGAATCAAAAATCAAATCCCTAAGAACTTGCACTCATGTATATCAACATATAATCTGACAACCATAAAGTTTATGAAATAATATATTTAATAAGAAATAAAATCCATATACACATCACATGGACAACTCATACTCATTATATTGTTAATTAAAATGTAAAAGGACTTTTTATATGTAAGAATTGAAATAAACATTCATATTCAATTCTTTGTTAAAAGAAAAATAAATGTAAAATTCTATCCAATGTTTTCTTTGTCTCCCCCCTTTCACCACGCATCCTTCTCCTATCATGCACCCCTTGTTCTCCACTTTATATTCATTATCCTACACATACCTCTCTTTTTCTCTTGATATCTTCATGTTTCCCTTCTTAAATGGCCTATTTTCCTTTTATTTTCTTGTCCCTTTACCATTTTTCTCTTTCCTGTTGTGAATTCTTGTCTTTTCCCTCTCTATAATGTATTTATCCTCTCTATGTATTATCTATTGCCACGTACTCATTTCTTATCTTCATTTAAAAAACATACTATCATCTTCCTCTTAGCTTTAAAATCTCTTACTTTCTAGGTCTCTTCATTTCTAGACATGGTCTAATTCTCATGTGTTACTATCAAAAATCACAAATCAATTATATACCTTTGATGCATGGATACTTATATTTTTCTATGACTAATCTTAGCATATACATATATTACCATAGAGGTAAACCCTTCAAATACATTTGACACTATTTGACTACTTGGTAGTGTCATCTACACTATTACAACCTATTTGAAACTCTCTATAACTAAAATATACACAAAATCTCTTTGGATATTATGTATATAATTAATCACTTCAAAAATTTACAACCAGATCATTAACTTCATTCACACTCATGGAATTAATTAACAACTTATACAACAACATTACATTCCTTCTATAACTAGACACTTATCTACATTAAGTCTTCTACCGACATTATAAATATATCAAGAATCTCCCTTGTACTTTTTTAGTCATTGTATTAACCACTATAACTAGCCTAATTATCTCTTATCCTACTATATGTATGCTCAATAAGATAGGTGTAGTTCCTTTACTATAGGTAAGCCTACAATATAAATATGCTACATGCATCACCATGTACAAGTTTTGTTAAATGGACAAAGGCAACCATTGTAGTTGTTACAAGCTCACTCAATGTTGCTATATTATTTTTTTTCTTAAAATTTATTTAATGTATTATGTATATTATGTACCTAGAATAGGAGAAACTTACTTGTCTAGGTCATACATGGAACACATGATATACCTTTCTAGTTTTGTGGAGATCTTTACAAATATTCTTGTCTTCTTGTCTCCCAAGGAGTTTAAAAATTTACACCTCTTGGATTTATATCATATATACAACCATTGATAATTCACATATGAGAAAACTCATGAATTCATGTTATTGCATCCTTTAATTCTAATACAGTTTATTATATCATATTGATATTTCCTTCAGTTTTTGTTGATCTTGGGTGACCACCCTCATAGAAAAATAGTTTCCTTTTACAACTAGTTATTCTTTTTTGCTGAAGTTCACTTAGGAGTGCTTGCTTCCAATTTAGCTTTTGTGCATCTAGTTTAGTTAGAGTTGAGATTTATTTAGCTCCCCATGATTGCACTTCAGTTCTCCTAAATTTAGCTTAGGGCATCTTTGTGCTTTCTTTATAAACACCTCATTGTACAAATGTAATTAATTTTGTATTCTTTATTTTTGAGTAATATAGTATTCTTTTGTGCAGCTCTCTCTTATGGAAGGTGTTTTTGTTTTTTGTTTGATCTTATAGGCTTGTGTTGCAAACTTTTGTGTTGCAAAATTCAACATGGTATCAGAGCTCAATCTTTAACTTCAACATGCTATCAAATAATAGATTTAGCAAATCCCTTCTCAAGCTTTGAGGGTTTATTTTCTCAAAAACATTGCATGGTCACCTAATTTTTATTCTTGTATGGATTTAGAAATGGGCAATTTTTATCATCTTTTGGACAAAAATAGCCAAAAAAACACTTTCCATTTCTAGAAAGTTTCTATTTTAAGAAAATTTCTATTTTTGCTAAATTTCTATTTTCAAAAACTTAATGTTTTCAGAAGGTTTCTATTTTTAGATTTTTTCCCAAAACATTCTATTTTTGGAAAGTTGTTATTTTCAAAAAGTTTCTATTTTTGGAAACATTTTCAAGCCTCCAAGCCCATTTTTTACATGCAATTGGTTTTATAACCATAAGTTGCTCATGCAACATCTATTTTTCAACTTCCACATATCATTAGAAATTTGGTTCAGAGGGCTATTCAAATTTATAGGTTTTTTGATTTGATTTTTCTCCTAGAAACCGCAGTAAGCCATTGAAGTTACCTATCTTTTGTGTGCTTTTGAGGCTATAACTTGCACATTCAGACTCCATTTTTCAAATACCAGATATCATTAGAAAAGTGGTTTAGTGCTCTATCCAAATTTATTGTTATTTTTTATAGATTTTAACCCAAGTAGTTTTTGTTCAATATTTTTTTCTTTCTATTTGTAGGATGAGTTCTCTTGGGTTGTTATACATATATTTATAGAAATGCACCCTATTTGGGCATTTTGAGCATCCATTTCATGCACTTCACATTGAGGTAAAGTGTCACTCTTGTGTATGGCTTTTGGGGATTTTTCACATTTTGTGTTGCCTTATTTTGTACATGAACTATATTATGAAGTGCCATGGGGGGTTTCTATTTACTTTTGTTTTACCGCCACACCTTTTTCTAGTGAGTTTCCTTCCATGACAACATCAAATCCTAGTGATTCTTGTCCCATGCATGTGTGCATTAGTTTCATACCCTTTTCAGTTGCATGTACTTTCTTGTGCACATTTAGATGTTTCTTCTCCTTCATGCACTTCATGGTGACAAACAATTTTAGTGGACCTATCATGCCTCTCCCTTGTCAACATTATGGGTGGATTCTAATGTTGGTGCCAATGCTTCCTTTGTATCTTTTCGGAGTGAGCCATGTATTTAGTATTTGTTCCTATGTACTAGCCAGATGCAATAGTTGTATTTCGGTGAGATGGATTTTTTACAATATAAACACTTTTGCATTACATTTTTGTGGAGGTGACCTTTTATCTCTTGTTGATCAATGTTATTCAAACTATTAGTACTTGTATCTTTGACTAGTAGTTTAATCTTGCAAGGTTGAGTAGTGTCATTGGGGTCACTTGTGAAGATTCATGTGCCATCTGTATCTTCAACTAACAAATATTTTGTCTTTGTTTTCCATTTGATTGTTCAAGCAGTGTCATTGGACACACATTAAAATTATTTTCATCTTGATCCTAATCATTAAATCTTCATTTCTGAGGAGGTTCTTCATTCAACAATTTGACATTTATTGTTTAACAGTTGTCTACAACTTCTTTGTGCATTGAGGATGTTCCTATTATTTTGGGATATTTTATTAGAGGCTTCTTAGTCCTTCATTCTATTTTTCTCTCTCTTTTGGAGAGGAGTTTTCTCCTACTAGGTTTTTTCTCCTTCTCTCTATTTGTGAGAGATTGCATTGCATTGGTATGAACATGGGTACCTAAATAGGCCTTCTTGCCAAAATCCATTTATGTATTCAAGCATTTATATTTTTATACTCACCCTAAGTTTCACTTAAGAGAAGTTGTTAGAGAATATTTAGATATTAGTTGCCTTTTTACAACTAGCTATGCTTTTTTACTTTTATGCTTAAATTCACATAGGAATGCTTCCTAGAACTAATTTAGCTTGTGTGCATCTAGTTTAGCTAGACTTGATCTTTATTTATCTCCTCATGCTTGCAATTTAGTTCTCCTAAATTTAGTTTGGGGCATCTTTGTTCTTGTTTTATAAGCACCTCATTTTACAATTGTAATTAGTTCTATATTCTTTGCTTCTAAGTAATAAAACATTATTTTATGCAGCTGTCTCTTGTGGAAGATGTTTTCATTTGTCATTTGATCTCAGGCTTGTGTTGAAAAATTAAACATGGTATCATAGCTCAATCTTTAATTCAACATATTACACTAAATAACTCTCCTTATTTGTTGCAAGCATACCATCTATCAACATGAAAAATATTAATCTTAGACTTAACATTTTTATCAATGAAAGAAAATAGACTTCCATTACACTCATTTGATTGTTGCAACCACTATCCAAGTACCAAAATTTAGGGTTTCTTTATTCATGAATGTTGCACATGAGGAAGGTTGTGGACTAATTACCTTTAGGTACATTTGCACTTTGCTTGGATTGATTATTGCACTTTTTCTAGCACTCACTTGCATAATGACCAAACTTATGAGAATACTAGAATTCAACATTGTTGTTATCATACCTTTTGATTTGAAATATTTCTTTTCTTGCATTGTATAGAGCTAGTATGAGAGCTACTTGCTCCCTCATGGTTTCATGCTCATGTTAGTCTATCTCCTCTAGCAATTCCTTACCCAGAGTTGCCATGACCTCTACTTGAGTTCCATCCAGAATTATTTCTTCCTCTCCCCTTGCTTTTTGCATTGGCCTGAGGTTTGAAAGCTATCTCTTGGGAAGAAGTTACAGACCTATTCAGGTAGTGCTCATGGGTTTGAAGAGAAACCATCAATTCATTGATCATCAATGTAGAGAGATCCTTTGCCTCTTCAATAGAAATCACAATTGCATCAAAATTTGAGAGAAGAATTTGGAGGATGTTCTCCATAATCATCTACTCCATGATTCCACCATTTCCCCTCAACTGGTTCATTAAACCAATTACTCTTGTGTAAAAATATGAAATGGACTTGTTGTCCTTCATTTGGAGAGTCAAACTCTCTTTGAAGCATCTAGAGTTTCACTAGTTTGACTTGGTTAGTCCATTTGTAGCTTGTTTGGAGTCTTTCCCAAACTTCCTTTGTATAGTTAGCTACTACTATTTTGGGGAAAATGGCCTCTATCAAGGGTTATTCAATCAAACTCAATGTCTTAGCATCTTTCCTCCTTGTCTCCTTCAATTGGGTCTTTACATTGTTTTTGAGGGCTACAAACTAAGCTGGGTCAGTTATATCCGCAAACCCAATGACCACAAGCTCCACAAACTATTTGAACCATGCCGATCATCATATCCTTTGCATAAACATTATAAGTTTGTCTATTAAAGGATAGTGGCTACTGCTAATTCTTTCCATCATCTCCAACCATGTCTCCTACACAATAAAACTCAACATCCACCCAAATCCACGTGGATTTAGGGCCAAATGGTTTTGATAGCAACTTAAAAATTTAAAACTTAAAAAATTTTTGATACTACAACTTAGTTTCCAAAGAATATCAATATAAATGCACATAAATAAACCCATAATACACACACAAGCTAGAGATGGGCAGATTTGTCTTTTCTATTAAATCATAAAGTAAACTATTACAATATAAACTTCAAACTAACTTCAGAATTCTAAATACAAATTAGTTATAAAATACTTGTAGTGATCTAGACAGTTGAATCCATTCATTAGCTTCCCAGAGCTTCTATGAAATCCTCAAACTTTTATTGGTATGGAGCTAGTTACTGCTCCTTGCACACACAAACACAACTTCTGCTGCAAGAAAACATATTCTTTTCTCTTTTTCAAGCTCAAAAACTTGTTGCATACATTGACTTCAACTAACTGACTGAAATGAAATTATTCCTTTTTTTCTTGTGACTATTCAATTAATTTTTCTACACAAATTAAAGATTCAAATTAGCCTAGTAACATTAATTTCACTACCAAAACTTAGTTGTTATTGCTGTACAGATCTGAAGTAAATGGGAGATTAAGATCCCAATGCAAATATATAGGGTTAAAGATACTACATTCGTGCACACAAGATAATAACATAGTCACATGTGATACCATCATATCATAAAATAACTAAATCAACTTAACCACAATCCATATAGGGTCCACTTACAATTCCATATTATTAATTTTAAATTAGTTTAAATTTTATCATTCATATCTAAATCAATTTGTCCATATAGATGTCTCCCTAAGTCAAACTCATACACATAAATTGACTAATCATATGAGAATAAGAATCTCTCGCCATATCACTAATTTTTCATGATTTTAGAACAAGTTCATAAGGTAATGATTATAAAAATATTTAGAGTTAACATCCATATAAAAAAACAAACATCAATAAGATAACTATCAAATTGAGCATCATTAATATTAGAAATGTTACAAGGCTCATTAAAACATCTTATTAACTAATAGAATAAGAGTCAATGAGTAGGTATAGGTTCTTCAAGGATCACAAAAGTTTGATCCTTGCAATGAATTCCTCTACACATTATCTCTTTCCACCCACATTAACTAGGGACCTATCACCTTACCTTTACCTTTTTGTTCTCATGGTATTTAATGCTACATTAGTTGCATATTCTTATCTTGGTGCCATATGAACTCACAGGGGTATTTGTGCCCATTAAGAGCCACATTGCCACTTTTTAATTTCTCTTGATAGGGAAAAATTACTTCGTAGATACTATCTAAATATGATATATAATTATGATTCTTAATCATTTTAAATCTTATGCATTTTTATCACATGATGTGTTCATTGTTTTGTTTACTTGATTAAAAACTTACATACTAATTTCTACATTACACTTATGTTCATATACTCATTTTCCTTCTCTTCTAGTTCTTAAATTCTCTCTTATGTATGTAACTAATTGAACGTTAGAGGATATTGTCATTGACGATATAATGTCAAGTTTTTAGGTAGTGATAGGTTCTACACAAAGATTTGTTAACATGAATAGATAAAACATTGTCACATGCCATGACTTTCACACTATGCTTATTGTTAGAGTTATCATGTATTAGCTAATAATTATTTATTTAATTATTAGTCTATTATCCTCTATGCTTAAGCTAAACTTAGGCATTTAATAATATTGTAGGTATTTAATAATTATTCTAATTATTAAATACACGTTATCCCTTTAGGGTTTCTTTAGGGTTGTATATTCTCCTTTTATAAGGATTGTATTGTACTTTTTCTATTATTCTCTCTCTGAATGATAATCTTCTTCTTCAGAGCCATTATTTCTTTTTGCTTCCATTCTTCTCTTGTGACAAGTATTTTTATTGTAGGTGTTCTTGGGATCTCTAAAGTTGTATTTCTCAACTACTTCATGGTATCAAAGCCTACATTTGCTGCTACTTGTTCCTGATTGTCCAGTTTTTTTATTTGTATTTGGGGATCTTTTTTGTTTCTAGGCATTTTGGGCTCAAACAAATCTCAATGTTGAACTCAAAACACCTAAAAACCCCCATTTTCATATAAAATTTGTCCAATTTAGAAAAATTTTAGCCTCTGGAGATTTTTTTTGGATATTGCCCAATTTTGGCACGAATTTCGAGAACTAGAAATTCGTCATAAAAAAAATAAAAAAATATTAATTTTGTTTTCCAGGCAGTTTTATGGCAATTCCAAGGCCGCATGCAACAGAACTTGTTAAATTTTTTTTTCAAAAAAGTTAAACAAAAAAATGGAATCTTTTTTTTAAAAAAAGAAAGCACATTTGGTAGGGGGGCCTGTGGCCTCTGCAGGTCCATACGGCTTGCAATAGGCCGTGGACCTTCCCCCATCCATTCCCCATGCCCTTGGTTGCTGCCGCCCTCCGTCTGCCCTCCTCGCAGTCGCTTGCTGCCCTCCTGACAACTGCTTGCTATCCCCCCTGTCACCCTTTGACTGCTCTCCTGGAAGCCGCTTGCCGCTGCCTGCATGGCCCCTATGCCTTGGGTCCGCACAGGTCCCGCTCGTCAGGCCTCTCGCCGATGTTCCATTGTTGCCTCCCTCTGATGCCCTCCTGACAACCACCTGTTGCTGCTTGCTCGACCCTTGTGCCTTGGCTCCATATAGGCCCCGCTCGCTGGTCTTCCGCCGCTACCCTGCTGTCACTGGCCACTATGCTCTGCCCGACTCTCACCCTACTCCTGCCTTGCTCCATTGTGCTCTACCTGTCTCCTGTCCTACTGACGTCTGCCCTCACCCGCCTCTTGGGCATCGCTGTCCGGTTACCTCCCAATCATCTTCGTCCAGTTTCCTCTTGGCTATTGTCGTTTGACCAAGTCCTTTTTCTAGTAACTGCACGTTTTTCAAGTGAATTTTTTTTTCTGGTGGTTACAATTTTTTCTGACAGCCGACATCATTTTCTGACGACATACCTTTTTCTTGCAAGGCTTTTTTCAAGCGACGAACTTTTTTTTTCGCTGGAGGGATTTTTTTGCCGGGTGAAGGAATATTCAAGGAATATTCCTAAAAGTTTTTTGAGGCAGAAGAAACTTCTGTCTCGCTATGAACTCGAGTATACATCTTCAACTAAAAAATCATACCTTGAGCATGAAAATATCCTTAGGTCTCTCGGCTAGTCAGGCAGGCCAAAAGATGTATATGAAAAAGCCCATAAGTTTTTGTATGACTGAGTAGAGGACCCTGACATCAACATGACATCATGCTGACATTAGAGGTACGGACAACTTTGCATGTCTCCTGAGACCCTCTTTGTGCCCTAAAAGAGGGTTTTTTTTGTTTTGGCCATATCTTGGGCATACAATATCATTTTTGTGAAAATGAGATATCATTGGAAAGCTGGTTTTGTCTACTTTCCAGATTTGTGGATTTCATCTCTTGATTTTTCTGCTGGTACATTCTATAGCCATTTGGAGTGAAAAGTGTTGTTTTCAGTCATGTGCTCATAACTTTTCACCAGTTTCTCTGTTTTTCATGATTCCAACGGCGTTGGGATGGTGCTTCAGAGCTTTTCACAACCATTTATGCACTTTTTCTAGATTTTACTCTAGGTACATTTTATTAATTTTTTTTGTATTTTCACACTCTAGTGAATTACTTGGACGTATGAGATCGTGGAAGCTTCTCGTTTGCGTGGGATGACTTGTTTTTGGCTGTTCTTCATATATTTCTAGTCTTTTGTCTTCTTTGAGCATTGTATACATCATTTTGTAAGCATTTCTTTTTTTGCAAACGCATTGAGATAAAGTGCCACTATGCCTTGCATGCTTCAGATCTTGCACATCTTGTGCCTTATTGTACTCACACTACATTATAAAGTGCTATGGGGGGCTTTTATGTTTGCCTTTTTTTCCATCTACCTTTGTCACGTGAGTGTTCTTTCCACGTCATTAGCCTCATGATGTGTGTCAAGTGAGTGTTCCTTCCATGACACTAGCCTTTATATGTGTTTGTACTTTCTGCTGCACTCTGGATGTTCATGGTTCTTCGTCATGCAGTTTTTCTTAGCATTCAGTTTCAGTGTACCTGTCACCTCTCCCTTGTCAGCACTATGGGGGTTTTTCTCTTGTTAGTTGTTGGTTCTAATGCTTCCTTGGTTCATTGGAGTGAGCTATGTATTCAGTATTTGTTCCTATGTACTAGGCGGATGTAGTGGCTAGTTACCTATGCATTTTGGTGAGATGGATCATTTCTCATATGGACACTCTTTCATTCCTATTTTTGGAGGCAACCTTCCATCTTCGACTGATTAGCTCTTCAGACTTTGGTGTTTTTGCCATCTGTATCTTTGAGTTCAGTTGTTTGCCTTTGTTTGCCATCTAATTCAAGTAGCATATTCTCCTTTTATAAGGATTGTATTGTAATTTTTCATTAAATTCCCTTTCTGAATGGTTATCTTCTTCTTCAGAGCCATTATTGCTTTTTACCTCCATTCTTCTCTTGTGATAGTTATTTTGCTTGCAGGTGTTCTTGCGATCTCTGAAGTTGTATTTCTCAACTTCTTCACTTATTTTCATCTTCTGACCACTAGGATATATACATAATCTTTTAAATAGGTAAAATTTCTTATCTATACCCATTTTCTATTATTCCTATTTGTAGGATAATTGAGAATGGTTTTTTATTTGCTAACTAAATTTTATTTAGAGAGAACACCAAAAAAGATACATATACTTGATCATATTTTATTATCATCCAATTTTATTTTATGGAACTTCTTTGTATCCTTTAATATTTTTATATTCAAAATACATGCATACTTAAGAGTGTTAAATACTTTGATATTTAATATGATTTTAATATTCATGTGCATCATAAAGCATGGGAAAAATATAATGATGAAATTTTCATACCAAAGATAATTCTCATTTATTTTCATGCACATTTTGATGAATATCTTGATACATGTTCATATCAAGAAACGACACATTGTTGTACACATTTCCAGGCTCATTCTTATAGGCTATGCCCGTTCTTATACACACATATTTCAACATATACTTTTCTTATTTGAGAATTTATTACACCCATACACCTTCCCAAATATAGTTGTTAGCAACTCAAATATGTCTATTTGCCCACATAGGATTGTTTCTATGGTTTTCAACTCAGCAATATAGTTATCAAGTTGACGGTTGACTTTCCAAATATTACAATTTTAATTTGGCCACTAGCCCCATTTATTTTATTTCTCTATGCTAACTAAGTACATGTTTTATGAAATTTGATGTTGTGTTCCAGAATTTAAATGCATTCATTAGCATTGATTTATAAACTCTCATTACTCAAGCATCCTCTTTCATCCCAGAGCCCTAAATAAACAATTAATATAGAACATTTTGATTCAATGCACTAAAGAGAGTAACAAATTTGCATACATCATTTTAAGTCCCTAACATATTCTAAACATTCTAAATGATTAGATATCAAAGAATAGTCAAAGAAACAAATGTTAACCAAGCAAGCATCAAAGCAGTAACATACATTACATGAAGTCAAAACTAGACATTGATAAAAAGTTCATAATTGTACACTTGACTGAAATGTACAAACATGATCTTAGATAGAACATAGATATAGTGTAGGATCTATGGCAATTAATTAATAAGAAAATCACATTTTAGAAAAAACAAAATAATCAAAATTGAGAATATTTATCAAAGACACATTCTTGAATTAATAGGCTAAATATATTTATTTCCATATTACTAAGATTTAGATTTTAGTTTTACACTAACCCAGATTTGTCACTTATCAAATCTACATTAATCTATGCTTATTGGTGTGCATCTTATCAATTTATCTTACAATTATATTATAAATAATTAATCCACTTGGAGCATAGTAAAAGAACTCTCTAAATGCCATATCATGAAGTTTCAATCTAGAGAACTCTGAAAGCGCAAAACCATGTTTTTTTATTTATAAATTAAGAACCTTAAACTTCTCTATCAAACTGTAGCTTAAGATATGGTGTGGATCATCCATCTATGCTAAAAGTGCAGTGGGCCCATAACTTCTATTTAACACAAGATGCTAACTTCTTTCTGAATTTATTTCCTGATGAACCACTTTTGCTAATGCATAAAGATTCCATTATTGAAAAGATATGTTAAAGGAAAGCAGCCATAATATCTTTGGAATCTGTCTATGTAAAAGATCTGAACAGAAAAAATGAATATGGATGTGAAAAAAGTGTATTGGAGAACCTTCTACTACAAAGAACATCCAGTGAACTTGATAGATTAAAAATGGTCCAAATTCAATGTATCGAGTCTCTGTACTCTTTTTGTCCACAAGATTTTACATCCTGTGTAGATCTATATAACAAATTTGTATGCTTTCCTCTAAGAAAGTAAAGAAAGAAGTAGGAAGGCATCTGATCACTATGTATGTTCTGGTCTCTCTGAGTTCCTCCAACTGCTTCAGGAAAAAAAACATCTTTTATTCATTGAAGAAATAATTTATTTGCTGAAGAGTTTGGAGGAACTCTGGGAGTCACTGAACATTTTCTCATCATGAATGAGATTTATGGTTTGATGTTGTAGAGTTGCTATAGTTAAAATCGAGATATCATATATAATTGCTTAGTCATTACAATATGTTTCAGCCATGAAGCCATTTAGTTGAAACAGACAGAGTGATTTTAAAAGTCACTTCTTATCTTTATATGTAACATGGAAATTGAAGTTACCTCAAAAGCGATTACAGTTTTTCCTGTGCATTTCATTTATTATTAGTGTTTTTTTTTTTTTTTTCATTTGGTTATATTATGAATAGTTTACCTAGTGAAATTTGTATAATTAACTTTGTAATTTATGAAGCCAAGCAAGAGGCAGTTTAATGGTGCACGTAACCAAACTTTGTTTTTTTAGTAGTTTTACTGTGTTTTATTTATATCTCTAGTTATGGTTTCATCTTAATGTAATGTTTCGTTATAAATTTTATATTCTTACATTAGTAGACAAATTCTAATTTTATATTGTCTTTCCTCTTTTTTAACTTAAAATTCTTATGCTTTACTTTTGTTTTATGCTTCCCATTCTCCCAGGTCTGAAACTTCTGTATATGCCCTCTATATTATAAGAGATTTATTCTTATTGTAGCAACTTGTGGAAACGGCTATCTAGCTTTTAGAATGTACCAAGGCATCATTATCTTTTGTACATTATAAATACATTATAATATCTATGTTTGGTGCATTTGAAGAGCTGGATAGCCATCTGACAATTTGTTGATTAAAAATAAATAAATAATTATAATTTTATATTTTTATAATAGTGGGTAAATTTTAATGTATGGACAAATTCTATTTGTACCAACAAATCCTATTGCAACATTTGTGATATCACAGATCTTTTTGTTGAGAATTTTTTAAAAGTTTATCAATCACCACAAATTGAGTCATTACCTCAATATGTCCCTACCAAACCAATCATAAAATATATGCTGACGTTATCCCACAATCTCTCTAGCATAGGCGTTATGGCTCATATGTCCATATTTTGACTCTCCTCTTTGGCATACTATCATCTGCTACATCCCTATCAATTTTTTTTTTTACTTCACTCCTCATCCTTTCTAATAATACGTCTCATTAACTTGTGACAAAGTTTTTATCAAATCCAAAATGTTTAACGAATCTGGGATAATAATTCTCCCTCATTAGTTTCTCCCTCATGAACCTAGAGGTATGCATAGTTATCCTTTATATAACAATCCACTTTGTATGAAGCAGTTCATCCACAATGTCCTATCCATTCTTGTAAGACAAGTGCATGTTTCTGATACATCTTTAAAGTTTAAATCATCTGTATACAATCCCATGACATCAAAACAACCTATTTCATCCCTCATGTCCATCAACAATTCTACTCTCCTATCAAGACATCTACTACCTTGCTTGAAAAATGCTTGAAAACAAAAGTATATCGATTTGAGAATGCTATTGATCTTGGTTTAGTTGTTGATAAACTACAAAGCATGGTGATCCATGTAAAGGACAAATTCCTAGGGAGTAGATAATGTTTTCATTTTCTAATGCCTACAATATAGAATATAACTCTTGACCATAAATGAAATACATCCTCTTAGAATAATTAACACTTTTACTTAAATAAACTATGGGTAAGCCCTCTTTGATGAACCACTCATGCTTATCCCACTTCCATCACAATCCACTTGAAAAACTTTATTAAATTTTACAAAGCTAGCAAAGACTCGTCAAAGACATTCTTCTTGAGGATCTCAAAACTATTATATGTTACTATAATCCACTTAAGCCCTATTTTATCACTTCTAGTAGTCTTGTTGATACATGTACATATCCCATGGATGCTTCAGGCCTTGTGCAGACTCCTAGAAAATATTTTTTCTAGAGCCATGCAATTTATAGATGGTCTTCATAAGTCTAGTTAATATATTAAAAAATAGACCAAAATATCTAAATCTATGTCAATCCATTTCCAAAAAATTACAAACTTTATTAGCCTTTCTTCTTGTCCCAAAGAAATTAAATCTCTTCTTCTTGGGCATTTGCCATCCATAGTAGATATGGTAGCTATGGTGGATTCTCATCCTCTATAATTTCAAATGCAAGGCATTATAGATCCTGTAAGATATTTTATTGAGCCAATATACCTTATGGCATAGAGGATGACCCATTCTACATTCTTTCTTATCTAAACAAGAGAAACATTAATTGATTCTTATCGACCCTACACATAAAGTTAATGTCATTGATGCAGAAATACAAAATATCAACTAGTTATATTAAGGTAAGTACAAGGAATCAAAAGTCTTCATATGGATGCACAATGGCTTGTCCCTCCCTACCTTTGTTTCTATCACACTCTCTATCCAAGGTTTTCCAAAGAGTTTTCTCCCTTTAATAAATTTCATGTGAAGTTAGGCTACCCATGGCGTACTTCAATGAAAATGGTTTCTTCTATTATCTACAAATGTCTTAGGTTCCAATATGACTAAGTTTTGTATATTGTCTATCACACTAGATATAAGCCACTTGTGTTTCATAAAAAAAATATTTAGACTATTTCAAGCCTACACCATCGAGACCTTTATGATCTCACAAATAAATTTTATAAAAATTTAAAAGGGAGTAGTCTAGTATCTTCATATATGACACCTTCTACTTCTTTCATTGGAATTGTATCCCCTTTGGTTCCCCAAATATAACTATCTACTTTTCTTCCTTCATCTACCCTATAATATATAAGGAAAATTACTCTTCTTTGGGACAACCTCTTGTTCCCCATTGGCCCCATTATCTTTATTGGCGCTTTTCATTCCTCTATATTTCTCTATAGCACAAAGATGAAAGTAACATGTTCTATGTAGATCGTCCCTTGATGTTTTTTCTTTCCATTAGTGGTTCTTATTGCTTGCTAACCTCCCTCTTTTTTAGCAAAGTAAAATCAATCTACTGAAGAAATAAACCTTTCCATACATTGATTTGTCCTAATCATCTAGTGGGGGTTCATATCCTCCATATACCCATTGGATAGAAATAGGAAAACCACCTATGGTGAAATTCCAACCTCATGAACCCCAATTATTTTATTCTTTAATTTCTCAAGACATTCCTTATATGTAATAAAGAAGGAACATCTAGTAGTGAGACCAAAGACATCCTCTCCCTCAGGTACTATAACCCAATTTGAGATGCCACATCATCTAGATCAAATTGTAAGAGATGAAAATGATCATAAATGTGCTATGACTAGAAGGAGTCAACTACTTCGAAGTTTATCAATATTGAGTTCCCCAATCCTATAAAATTTACCCCTAATCTCACTCATGATCCTTTCTTCTTGTCCTTCTTCACCTCTTGGTATTCCTTTTGTGGTCCCTTGTATCACTTATCAAGACTTAGACAAACCTCACCTCTAAAGTGTGCAAGAGTAGGTGCACCAATATGGGGGACCAAAAAGGGCTCTTAAGATGCCACTTTTTTTTTAAAATCAATAAATTCTTATCTTTCATGAGAAAATGAAGATAGTTATGCTCAAAATTTAAAGATGTAACAAGAACAAGAGTTGTTGTAATGCTCGCCAAAATACCCTAGAGAAATACAACCAACTAACCTATAACTAGAGATAATAACTTTTTTTTAGCATCTACTAATGAAACATAGTAAACTATCATTACGTCAAAATCATTAATTAACATCTACAAGATTATATAAAATATCTTTAACATCATAATTATGCAAGTGGATTACAACACAACATCTACCATTCCCCAGGGTACTTCAATGCCATCACATAAATAAATCTAACACATAAACACATCTCCATCTATGATACCATTCAATATTCATTACATTCATTTCCTAATCGATTACTTTCCTTCTTATCATGAGAATCATTATTCAACAAATGCATATCCTATCATATCCCATTATCCATTTGATTCATTTTAAAACACCAAACGAAATGTTCCTAATCGCTTTCCAAACCTTCTAACATGTCATGTTATCATGAATTATCAATTAGGCATCAACTAACGCAATCTAGTTCATTTCCTTAAGTATAACGATATATCCTACAAGCTACTCATTCTTATTCATATTCTAAAGATATCCATGAACCAAGAATAACATCATTTCCATTGAAACATTTATATAATGGTAACATGCATATCACTCAATCATATAGTTGCTTCCCATCTAGAATTGCATCCACAATCAAAATCCTCTTACAACATAATCATTTACAATGAATTTGGCAATCATGTTATGTTACAATACATCAAGATCTCAATTCACTACAATTCCTATTACATATGTGTAGACACCTAAAATTGTCTTGTCTAATTAAATAAATATTTTTTATTTATTTAATTATTTTAGCCTAACTCTTCTATTAATTAAATAAATTTTTATTTATTTAATTAATTCATTTATCCTCTTCTAGCCCTCTTTTCTCATTTAAATAAATACTTTTATTTATTTAAATTATCCTTTTCCTAAATTAAATTAATATTTTATTTATTTAATTGATCCCATTTCTTCTATTAATTAAATAAATCTTTATTTATTTAATTAATTCATAGCCTTTTCTACCCATGACACATGTCATTCATCTCTTAATTCCTACCCTACCTAACCTCTCATTATTTTCTTATTTCCTCTACCTGCCCTCTAATCCTAGCTGACCATTTATCTTTTACACCTCTCAATCTTATCCCACCATTTCTTATAGTGTCTTCTATATAAGGTGATGCTTCCTTCATTATCAACCCTAATCAGCTAATCAATCCTTCAAGCATTCTAGCTTTCAAACTTTCATATGTGATCAAGCCTACTTGCAACCACATTTCTGTTCTTTGTTGAGCTCTTGTACACGCATAAAATCTAAGAGCAAATATATCAAACAAGATCAATGGAGATAGGAAGAATGGAGATCCAAACCCTATTGGACATGTGATGATATAATCTTTGTGATTTCAGTTGATTTGCATTTGTCTTATGTAATCTTCATATGTTATGGTGGATCTCTGTTGTTGTTAGGCTAGGGTTTTGTGGTTGAATCTATTTAGTCTTTCAATATTGTTGTTTCCATTTTTATCATAAACATTTTGGCACGCCTGGTGGGACTCTTGTCCTTTTGCATTTAACATCTTTTGTCGTAGATTTTGTGTTTTTGAAGTTACAGATCTGACATTTTCAACAACATTTTGACATTTCCATGTCTGTGCATCCTAGAACCACGTTTTTTATTTTCTACCACGTCTGTGACCTCTTTGATCATGTCTATGTTCAACATAATTTTTTTTTTTTTTGCAAATTGCAGGGTCGCGTCTATGTTTCCAAATCACATTTGTGCATCTTTCAGTCGTGTTTGTGTTTGGGAACCATGTCTACGAGGGTTTTAGGTGTGTCTGTGACCTTTAACCACATCTGTGTTAGGATTAATCACGTCTATGTTTCTGATTTCGCATTTTTCAGTTTTTATTCCAGTTTGTAAGGCTTCATTTTTTCATTTATATTTCAGATCTACTTTATTTCAGGTTAACATCTTGTGATCTAGCTAACAAATTGGTGCAGCTTGTCTTTGGAGGGAACACGTCTTGTCAAAGGCCCCTTTTTCATAGTCTTTTGGATCCAAAATTTACCTAACTTGTGTGCTTGCAGGAGGGGTATTATTGCAAAATTACTAACAGATCTTTGTTGCAGAATTTTGGCAAGGGTTTTGATCTTTATTGTGTGCCTTATTTTCATAGATTACCAAACACTTCAATTGGTGCACGAAAATTAAACCAATGTCTTTTGTGTCTTGGGCAATAGGCTATTTCTGTTTAATCTCTAGAAGGCCTGTCTCCCCGTGTGGTCATTAGGACTACTAGTGAGGAGAGAATGACCCAAGTGGTAGCAAGGAAAAGCCACCTCTTCTGAACCAGTATAAATAACTGTATCCATGGTGAAAGCCATGGGTAATGTGTGCTGATTAGCTCATACCAACACTATGTCTCCCCATTAACCCGTTTGATCAAATTTATTTGATCAGTTGTAGGGTGTAACCCCTACCGACTGGGAGCCTTCTATATTTATAGAGTTGAAAGTGCTTCATGTATGGCCACATGAAAGGATGCCCTTAATAGCACCTTTTTGTTTTAGAAAGCCAAAACCCTTCTAGTTGTTGGGGTAGGAGGTCGGACCTCTGGAGCGGCCCAAACACATACAATTCTTAGTAGAGATACAAAGTTCACCACAAGGAGTTTTCATGGGGACTGATGCTTGGCTACCTTAGATAAGTGAGTGTCGAGGATGGAGCCAGTAGGGTCAAGCATCTAAGTATCTATTCTTAATAGCGTAGCCTCAGGGGAAACCCCATGTGGGATCAACAACTATTGTCCTAGCCAACCATAAGAATTGTGCTTGCCTTATTTTAAACATTCAAACATTCAAGATCAAACGTCAAAACATTGTATCTTTTGTGTCTTCAAGTGTAGGCAAAACATTTTTACATTAAACAACACACTTTCTTTTGAGTCATTTTGAGTCTGAACACTTGCAAGCATTGAGTTCTCATCAACATTGTGTCCTCTTGTCATGAAAAATAGTCAAAAATTTAGATTTGGTCACAACAACTTTACAAAATTAGAAAAATTGCACTTAGTTTCTGGAAAGACGTCTATGTCATTTAGCCACATCTGCACAAGATAGAAACATGTCTGTGTTATCATAAGAAAAATTGTATTTACAAAATCTTAGAAACACGTTTGTGCAGTGTTCAAACATGTCTGTGTTGGAAAACCACGTTTGTGAAGCATACAGACATGTTTGTGTTCAAAATTGAAAAAACACTTGCAGTCTGGCAAAAACAAGAGCAATTAGTTTTGGAATTCTTGAGCTTTCTAAGTTATTTCTCTAGATTTTCATCTAGCATTCAACCTATCTTCGGGTCTCACAAAATTCATCATTGCTTTACACCTTGCATTACATTCACATTTGTCTAAACTTGAGTCAAAAGGTCACTTGTTTGTCCTCATCTTGCTTTGTCAACACACTACATACAACAACATTTTGCTAAGTGGTCCCTCATCAAGGTCTATTACCTTTGGGTCTCATTTGGTCTTACTTAGAGTCAAGGTCAAGTTACCTCATCAAGAGAAACTATCATCTCTTTGGAAACCACACCTACTCTACTACATACATACTTGGTCTTACACTTTGGACATTGCAAGTACACTTCAGATTCATTTACATTCCATCCAACTCTTGATCTTCCATACTCTTTCCATTTTCATCTAGTCTCACACATCTTGGTCAAGACCTAGTTCGTGGTTGAAACACGTTCCCAAAAATCTAGCAGAGAAGATAAAGAGGCTCATGAGTCTGTAGACATGAGTTGCTATGAGTACGACAATGATATCTTTTTCAATTTTGATCATACTACATTACCTGACATGGACATCTATAGAAACACTCAAAATGTTGAGAACATGAATAATACAAACAACAATGATACACACAATGAAAATACATCAAATTTTTCGTACATTCAGCAGAAGTGGAAGACTCCATCATGGATCCCCATTTTAATAGATTGGTTAAGGAAATCATGAGAAGAGATAGACAATATTTATTATAAGTGATGGCACAAAGTGGAGCTAAGATACCTCATGATTTTGACATGTCTCAAATAATGCAAAATCGACCGATGAAAGAACCTCAACTCAACATGGATCAAAGGAGGCCTACTAGTGGAGGCAATAGAGGATCATGGTTTGTTCTTGAGTCACCATCATCTTTGTTTCAAAAAAATGAGGTCCCAAATACACATGGTCAAGCTTAAGATGCTCATGAAAGAGCATCTCATGAACAACTCTGTCTACATAGATGCTTATGGAAATCTTATATGGATAAGTACACTCAATTGCATACCAATGCTAAGGACCAACCTCCAAAACAATTGGATATCCAGAGGCATGCTCAAAATTTGGACACAAGAAAACCCCATGTCAAATTTGGGGGCACGACATAAGAGAAAACTCATGACATGCCTGTAGAATATGATATGCACGGACAAAGCAGATATTCCATTCCTCATTACGACTCTATACCAGGTGGTTCCTATACGCAGTAGCATTATAGACCCCCTCCATATGAACATGTTTACAATCAATACCATCCATATATGCAATATCCTCCTCCTCCACCTGGTGGCTCAGGCATGGGATATCATCCAAGAAGTTGGTCTCCACCTAAGAGAAAATTGGAACAACAAATTAAGGACTTACAAAAGAAAATGGAGGACATAAATACACCAAAGGCAACTTACACAATGAGAGACATATGTCCCTATCCATTTGACAAAAGCATTCCAATGCCTCCTTTTCCTAAACACTTTGTAACACCAAAGTTTAATAAATATAGAGGTAAAGGAGACCCTAAAGAGCATATAAGACAGGTTTTCACATCTTGCATTGAAGTATCATCATAAGAAACATACTTGATGAGATTATTTCCACAAAGCTTAGGTGATCAAGCTATGGAATTGTTCTGCCAACTTTCACCTAGAATTAAGTGATGTGGTGATCTAGCAGAAGATTTTATCCAACATTTCTCATATAACATAGAGACACACATATCAGTCGCCACTTTGTGCAACACCAAGCAAAAGGATGGGGAGTCATTTTCATCATTTGTACAAAGATGGAGGAATTTAGCCAGCAGATGTTCTTGTGAAATTCCATAAAAATAAATGGTAGAGATGTTCACACAGAATGTCCACAGAGAAATTGGTTATGATTTAAGAAAAGCTTGCTTCTCCACTTTCAAGGATGTCATTGAGAAAGGCCTAGCAACCAAGAAGTTCTTAATTGAACAAGGAGTGATTAAGATATTCAAAGAAAACAAAGAGGACTTTAAAGGGAAAGACAAGCCAATATTTTGGAACAATAAAAAAACATAGTAAATGATGGTGTTGTTGATGCTAATATAGTGAGACCCAAAATCGTTCTTTCTAGATCAAGCTCTACAAACAACCAAGTGAATACTCAAACAACTTCAAAACAACAAAGGAGATACACCCCATTGGGAGAACCACTTGAATCAGCTTTCAAGAAGCTAGTGGCAAACAAGATAATAACAATTCCTGACAATCCTCCATATGAACCAAACGTCAAACCAAATTGGTGGAATGATGATGAGTACTATGAGTATCACAAGAGAAAGGGACATAAAATAGGAAATTGTCATCGGATGAAGAACATTATACAAGATCTTATTGATAGAGGTGACATTGAGATCGAAGGACATTCATCCAATCAAGAACATGAGATGTTTAAGGAGCCATTCCCTAAACATGACAAGGGAAAAGCCAAAGCCACATATGAGTGGACCAACTATACCAGAGCATCCTATAACTATGATTCAACTTTTAATCACATTTAAATGGACAATTATGTCTCTACCATTATCATAAAGGACAAAACGCCTGGAAATTCTACCCAAAGAACTAAAGTTGTCCTAAACGGCGTTGGAACTTCTTGTGAATCTACCTCTAAATGTAATGTCACAACCCGTCGAGGTAAGGTCACTTTACAAAGTGCTCTAGCTAAAACCACTGCTTCCTCATCAACCAAACCTGAGTACGATCTAGTAGAACATTTGGGGAGGATGCCCACACTTATCTCCATCCTGGAGCTTTTACGCATATCCCTCGCACATAAAGCCATTCTTGACAAAACTCTGAGAGACACTCCTATCCCCACTGATCTGAATGTGGACCAGTTTCAAGCCATGGTTGGATACCTTTCTGTTCCACATTCCCTTACATTCACTGAAGCTGACGATGCATCCGTAAGCCAACCGCATAATGCACCTTTACACATTGAAGCCTTCCTACACAAACATCGAGTAAAATGAGTCCTATTAGATGGAGGAGCTGGTCTCAATATATGAACTTTAAACACAATAATACAATTATGATATTTAGATAAAGCTATGAATGCTACAAAAAAAATTACCATCAAGGCACATGATGATGAAGAGCATTCATCCAAAGGCATAGTCACCTTGCTTCTTAGGGTTGGGCCGGTTACAAAGGATGTGGTTTATCAAGTCCTAGACTTGGATCTCACATACAACATATTGCTAGGACATCCATGGATTCATGAAATGAGAGCATTCCCATCTACATACCCTAAATGCATTAAGTTTCCTCACAATGGAGTTGAAGTAACAGTTAATGGTGATCCTAATCCATTTATATACTGCAATAACTTGAGGCCAAAAGTTGAGACGATAATTCCAATTAATTGAGAAGCTATCCCATCTTCTGCATTTATTGACCCTGAATCATTAAAACCTTCAACATAAAAGAAAGGTGAGCTTAAATGGAAATATCAGGACAAAGGCATGGGTGAATACACTTTGAATCAAACCATGTGCTTGAGGCAAGTTATGAGTTCACCAAAAGAATATGGACGACCACATCCTTCTAAACGAGTATCTATCATTACACTAAAATGGGATCCTACTATATTGCAAAAGTGGGGTGAAATGGAAGAAGAAGACTTATACAAAATGTTTTACAAAGACCCTGAAGATGATACACAAGATCACATCAAGATACCATGTGAAAAATATGGCAAAGAATTCAAGATCCTACAAAAGTTTAGGTACGATGGTAAAAGTCCTCTTGGCTTAAGAAAAGAAGGTATTACTCAACCTTTGCAACTAGAGTTGACATTTAAAAATCAATGCTCAAAAGGGCTTGGTTTCATCTCTTCCAGGGTAAACACTCACAAATTAGAAGAAGCATTACAAATTATGATTTCTAGTGATCAACAAGAGAGTCTCTATTCCACTGACTCTAATGAATGGGAATGGGGTTCAGACAAATACTCCAGTGACTATGAACTCACTGAGATGAGCCCACAAAAAAGAGGAATTTCATAGAAAATTCAGAGTTGGTCAAGAAACAACCCCTGAGGATCTCACACAGTCTTTGTCTTTAGATTCTAGGTCAAAATTATGATGGATGAGGACACCAGTTTCAGAATGTTCTTTTAGTGATGATAATTTGGACTCGTTCATGATCGAGACAGATGAGGATAGTGCCAACGATGACCTTGACAACTACCTTGACATACCTGAATTTAACCGTATCTGCACCCTAACACCCGCTGACTTTGAAAACATTGAGGGCCTTCCCCTTGTTCACCACCAACTTATTGATTGGGACTATGAAGGACCTTTACAATTCGACACATTCCAAAATGATGAAGCCTTTATTAACTATCTAGGCATATCAGATGATCTTCCTCTTGGGGACCATAAGGCAGGATACACTATAGAACTCAACAACATGACATATTTTGGTGAGGGTGTTAGGCCTTCCAGTTGCAAAAATATAAAAATAAAAATAAATCAAGGGTTTTATGGTGAAAACCACATTGTGGCGTCGTCTGACCCCCCAAAAATAAAAAGAATGGACGTATCTGAGGGTGAAAACCACTCTGAGCCGCCCGAAGATGGAAGGCTCAACATTCTCTCAGCATCATATGAAGAAAAATCATCTATGTTAGTAGAAGAGACCATCAAAAAAAATATTGGTACAAAAGAGATTCCACATAAAATATTCTTGGCACAATCTCTGATAGAGAGAGAAAGACCGAAGTTCATAAGTTTCTTCACAGAGAGATAAATCAATTTTTCATGGTCATATGCTGATATGCCTAGATTGTATTCGGATTTAGTTATGCATCATTTGACAATTAAACTGGGGGAAAAGCCAATGAAACATAAATTAAGAAAGATGCATCCACAAGTGGCATTATTAGTCAAGCCAGAGCTTGAAAAATTATTGGATGCCAGATTCATATGACCGATTGGTTATCCTGAATGGATCTCCAACTTAGTACTAGTTAGTAAGTCAGAGCACAACATCAGAATACATATAGATTTCAGAGACATTAAAAAAGCTTGTCCCAAGGATGACTTTCTATTGCCAAACATCGACCTGATCGTAGATCTCATAGCAGGTCATGCGATGCTATCTTTGCTGGATGGATTCTCTGGCTACAATCAAATAAAAATCGCATCTCTGGATCAGCACAAAACATGATTTACTTGTCCCTAGGAAACTTTCTGCTAGAATGTTATGCCCTTTGGGCTAAAGAATGTAGGAGCTACATACCAACGAGCCATGACTACTATTTTTCATAATCTCATGCACGTAACTATAGAAGATTATGTTGATGACCTCTTGGGAAAATCAATAGATAGAGATACACATTTGGACACCCTTTCAGTCATTTTTGATCAGTTGGAAAAAGACAAAGTAAGACTAAGCCCCAAGAAATGTGTCTTTGGAGTAACCTCCTTGGGATTCATTGTTTCAAAAAGAGGAATTGAAGCCGATCTAGCAAAATTCAAAGCAATCCTAGAAATGCTACCACCAAGGAATATCAGTCAACTTTGATCTTTACAAGGAAGACTCCAGTCCATACGAATTTTCATACAACAACTTGCAGATAAATGTCATCCTTTTCAACACTTGCTACACAAAACATCAAATTAAAATGGGATAATAACTGTCAACAGGCTTTTCTGATACTCAAAGATTATCATCTGAATCCACCAGTCTTGATGCCACCAGTCCCAGAACAACCCCTGTTACTCTACATATCAGCTACATCAATAGCACTAGGGGCACTCTTGGGGCAACAAGATGCTGAGGGCAAAGAAAATGTAGTATATTACATCAGTTGTACTTTGGTTGGCTATGAGCTAAACTACAAACCAATTGAGCGTGCATGTCTCGCTGTGGTTTTTGCTTTGTAGAAATTATGACATTACACGCAGAAATTACGACATTACATAAAATATCTTCTCAATAAGGAAACACTTACTGACCAACTAGCCAAATGGGTGATGCTCTTGAGTGAATTCGACATTGAATATGTGGATAGAAAAGTAATAAAGGGACAAACTATCATGGATCAGTTAGCGGATGCACCCATGATAGATGATGCTCCTCTAATTTCAAAATTTCCAGATGAATCCATCCTGACACTATCACACACAAAGCCTTGGCAACTATACTTTGACAGCTCATACACGCAACATGGTGTAGGAGCAAGCATCCTCTTTATTACACATCAAGAGGATTCCCTTTTGAAAATCATACCGATTGTCATTTCCTTGCACTAATAACATAGCAGAATATGAGGCATTAACAACTAGACTATGGATTGCAGTTCAGTGGAAGATCCAAGAACTTCATATTTTTGGGGACTCTCAACTGGTGATTCGTCAAGAAACTGATGACTACCAAAAAAAGGATGAAAAATTAATGCCTTACAAGAAAATGGTAGAGAAAATCAAGCAACATTTCATGAAGTTAACCTGTGAGCAGATACCAAGAGAGCAGAATCAAGCCACAGATGCCATGGCTACTATTGCTTCAGTGATCGATCTATCACAGAATGAAACCCGCTATGAGTTCTTGGTGGATAACCTTTTAGTTCCCTCATATGAGATCACTCCTACCGAGATGATATGTCTTGTTGGTCCCAATTCCTATTCATACAGTTCCATTTTCACATGCCTTCATAACAACACCCTTCCTCCTAACTTATCCAACAACCAACGCCGCACTTTCATCCGCCAATCTTATCGATACATCATTTTAGATGATATCCTATACCGTTGAGGTCTAGATGGCACTCTCCTTAGATGTTTAGAAAGTGATGAAGCTTAGATTCTGTTACTCGAAGTTCATGAAGGAATATGTGGTCCACATTCTAGTGGTTCTACCTTAGCCAAGAAACTCATCAGGACTGGATATTACTGGCCCAATATAAAAAAAGATTCATATCAGTTTGTCAAGAAATGTAAGCAATGTCAAATTCATGGAGGCCTTATTCATGCACCAACACAAGAACTTCAACCGATTGTGACTCCTTTGCCCTTTTGTTAGTGGCGACTCGATCTGATAGGCAAGATTCATCTCCTTCTTCAAATGGCCACAAATTCATTATCACTACCGTAGAGTATTTCACAAAATGGATCAAAGTCATGCCTCTTACACAAGTCACTAGAAAATAGATTGCTCTTAACTATATCATTTCTCGGTACGATATTCCTCTTTCCATCATCACTGACAATGAATGTCCCTTCAAAAACAAAGATGTTCATGAACTTTGTGATCGCTTCCATATTAACCATCATTTCTCCACTCCCTATCACCCCTAAGGTAATGGTCAAGATAAGGTGTCTACTAAAACTATTCGTAAAACCCTCAAAAAGACAGTTGATGATGCTGGCTGAAATTGGCATATCCAACTTAATCCCACACTTTGGGCTTATAGCATAATTTTTCGCACACCTACAGGAGCCACACCTTATTCACTTGTCTATGGCACTAAAGCTATCTTGCCTATTGAGGTCGAGTTACCATCTTTACAAGTCTCTTTGCAAAACATTATTAGTGATGAAAACTATAGGGTCTCTCGCTTAGAAGAACTAGAACTATTGGATGAACGAAGACAAACTGATTGTAATCATCTCAAGGCTTATCAACAACGAATGAGTCACAATTACAATCAGAAGGTAAAGCCTCATACATTTGAGGTAGGTGACTTAGTTCTTAGAGAAAATCCTAACAATTAGCAAGATAGAGAGAAGAAGGGCAAGTTCAAACCGAATTGGCTTGGTCCTTACATCATCACAGCAACCTATGGATCTAATGTATATCACCTCTCAACCTAGAGGGAAAACCTTTAGAGGATTGTATCAACAACATGCACCTTTGCAGGTTTTACACATAGCTCTTAGGAGTATCCTAATTCAAAAAAAAACACACAAAAAAAAGAAAAAAAGTAAAGAGAAATAAATCAGTCCAACAATGAAAACCACTTCTGTGGTGCCTTGGGCAAGTACCATGGTAAAAACTGGGTCACCGGAGCCATGTGTAGAGAAATTGCTCCTTCCTCCTTCAGGATTCAATCTCATCCTTTGCTTTGCACACACTCACAGCCTATTCATCCATAATAAACTTACCCACTCCCATCACGGCTTGTTATTGACCTACCTAAGATTAGTTAGCCATTCATAATAATCCTTCCTTTTCACCTCTTTCTATCCATAATAAATCATCTCCTATTTGTCGCTAAGGTGAATCCTATGTCTATTAATGGGTGTGGAACTGAGAGCATCACACGTTCCGAGGAGTACAATTGCTTCCATTTTTTTTCAATTTATCTACGCACAATCCACAATAAAAGCAACACTTGAATCACAAATCCGCAATAAAGTTTTATCTTCTCCACAATAAAGTATTAGTTTCATGGATTAAGTCAGTTTTAGATGAGACACAATAGCAACAATGGGCTTCAACAAATCAAATCTTTCAACAGACTCAGAGAACATTAGGTTCAATGCTATCTATCCTTTTGTGAAAGTAAACATTGTGACCACAATCAAATAGACTTATACAAGTGACAAGGGACACTAAACATGAGGACTACAACAGATGTTGGTGTCAAGTCTTGGTTTTATTTTGGTTTTATCTTTCTGGTGACATGTCTTTTAGCTTTTCTGGGATGTCTTTGACTAGAGATTTTATCTCCAGGATGTCTTTCACTAGAAAGGTGAGGATGGGGTATCGTCACCTATTTTTTTTCTTTGCTATTTGTGGATTGTGTCTTATTAATGCTATGAATTGTCCAAGGATATGAGGACACTGTGAGTCTAGTGTGAATTGGGGCATTCCTTGTTTGCGACTATATGATCTCCATGCAAATGGGTACAATGACTTTCCTAGTCGAACATATGCTTGGATTTTCATAACCTATTTGCCATAATAAAGCTCAATGATGATAAAGCACAAGAATCTCTTTCACTTCCATATCTTCTATCTTTGATCCCCCTTTCTTGATTGACCTCCATTGTCCTTCTTGATTTTGTGTGGCCTGCTATCACATGATTGAGTATAATGACACGCCAAATTTTTTTGCATTTCATGTTGTTTGCACTTGAACTACCACATATTAAAATTTCTTACATACATATAGATATCACAATTACATCACATCCTATACACAACACATGTTAGCACATTTTACATTCTCATCATGCAAATAGTTATTTGCATCATCATATTCATTTGCATTTCATACATTCACATTTGCATTTGCATAACATATAAAACCCAGAAAAATAACAAAAATATTGCATTTCATCATGTAAATATTTGCATTCATATAATAAACATCATAAAACACATAGAAACATGCATCACATATAAAAATACATCACATAGAAATATGCATCACATAGGTACACATGCATATGGCTGCCGCAAGGATGGATCATCTCATATATATATATCAAAATCATAAGTGTCATGATATAGTGATGTCAAAATACATATGGCTACAATCACTCAAAGGTGTCATCATACAAAATGGTAAAAAAATGATACATAGGGAGCCCTCTAAGGCTATGATGAAATCCCTACCTCAGAGCCAACTGGCCTCAACGGAGTCTAAGCCCTAGAAGGTCCTACCCTAGGATCATCTCTCATGCCCCCTCTATCTGGTGGTGGTGGAAAACCCATGACCTAACCGCTAGATGCCTATCTCCTGTCTCTCCCTCCATTGGTCATCACAGTCCGTGATGGTCTCTGGAAGCTCCTAGCTCACTGATCTAGTGGTACCACTCCATAGTACAGGTCTCGCTAGTAGGCTATCTCCTCCCTTGGCCACATAATATAGGTGTAACTAGCCCCTGTGTCCTATGCTTCCTGCCTCCCTGCCCTCAGTGTTGTCCCAGCCTCTGTATAGTCGTATCCCTTTCAAGATCTTGGATCTCATCTACCTATCCCTAACAGATCTCCCTCAAGGATAGTAGCTCATCTTCCTCCTCTCTCCCCTCACCCTATCCTTGTGGCTGCTCCTGTGGCTACTCTTGTCCCTGCCCCTATACCTATCTAGGAACTTGTACCTATCTAGGAACCTATGCTACTGACACCTGTAACGACGATCTATCTCTACCTCTCACTACATGTATTTGTCTCTTCTCTTCTCCCTCACTCCTTTGAGCCACTATCCTCTCTATCACTGTGTCCTTCCTCCATCGTTGACCTCTATCTCCACCATCTCCACTATCATCTTGATCACCTCCATCGTCTCCCTCTATCGGCTCCCCTAGATCCATCAGCCATAGAAATGGATGCTCTCCCCAATATGCAGTATACTCTGCATCCATCCCTGCATCCTCTACATCTTCTCACATGTCCCAAGGCATGGGAACCATCTCCTCGAGCTGTGTCACTACTTGATCATAAGACAACAATGGCCCTAAATGCACCTAATCCCTCATCGTCCGTGCATACATCCTTGAACCCCATGACATCCGTTGTATCCTACCAAACTGCCTGCATACTCTATCTATCAACAACCTCAATAATATATGATGTCCTCCCTATCAAATACCTTCTCTTGAGTACATATGGCAGCTCCACTGCATCATCCTCCCACTCCTCATAGTCCCGGTATGACCTCCATACCACAATGTCTATCTCATCAATTACCCTGCACCAATACTTTAGCCTCCCAATCCGTGGCTAAAAAGTAATCATATCATATAGGTGTACATAACTGCATCCAAATCCCCTGCCTCTAAAGTGTATCAGACGTGTAACCAAAAGATGCTCATATGCCCAAACCTCCAGCAAGGTCACTCCACACCCCAATCTTGCTGATATGTGATACACAAATTGATGCAACTCATAATACAAGTGTGCCAATAGACACAACCCCCATGCTAACCTGGTGTGCTCAGTCACCAATGTCTCCAGTGTCCTCCCCCATCCCACTACCAACCCTCATGTCACCTTGTCTGAATAGAGGAACCCATTGATAACTCCTGCCAGCAATGTCAGTAGCACCAATCTTGTAGCTATCATGATGTCCCAAGACACATCTCCAATCTTGGATCCTAAAACACTCATCTCACTACATCCCTATCTTTGTCTTGATCATAAGGAACTAACTCCCCAATGATTGGTATCCTCAATATCCTATATACATCCTCCAAGGTGACTATCATCTCACCCATCGACAAATGAAATGTACATGTCTTTGAGTGCCATCTCTCAGCTAATGCAGTCAACAACCCCATGTTCTCTCAGAACTTAGGTACATACATAATATATCACAAGCCCATAGCCTCAACTGCTGCTCTATCCTTGATTGTCAGCTCTGGTTGTAAACTTTGAGTCGAAGGGAATCTCACTCGTGACTCTAGCATCAGTAGGTCCTCCTGTAGTCAAGCAAAATCAACTGTGTCAACCTTATTAGTACTCCCTATTCATCACAAAGTGTTATTTCTTATCCTAGTGCTTATATCTATCATATGGCACTCTATCCTAGTGGCATTCCCTTTTCATAACAAAGTGTTGCTCTTTTATCCTAGTGTTACTCCCTATTCATCACAAAGTGCTACTTTTTATCTTATCTTTTAGGGCAACTACTTGAGTGTATCCACTTGAGTAGCTTATCTAATTGACAATGTCTGTTCTATCATAGAATTGTCAATTTCAGCCTAATCCAATTGACAACGTACAAAATTGTCAATTTTAATGGTACTCCCTTTTCATCACAAAGTGCCACACTCTATCCTATCCTAGGGCCTCTTCCTAAGTATATCCTCTTGAGTAGTTTCCTGATTGGAAACATATGTTCTATCACAAAATTGTCAATCCTAGCCCTATCTGTTATCCTAGTTTTCCCTAGAGGACCTTCTTGAGGGTATCCTCTCAGCAGCTTATCCAATCGACAACATACGTTTATCACAGAACTACTGATTTGACCTTGAAGACACAAACACACTTGCATACTTCACATACGTTTCTACATTTCACAGATGTGCCTTTGTTCTGCAGAGACACGCCTGTCCTACATAAACAAGCCTAAAATACACAGATGTTCTCGCATCTGACACAGACGCTACTGGAATCGTAGACATACCTAGCACAAACATAGACGCGCCTAGCCGACCCAAACACACTTGGCACCAACACAGACGTGCCTTGGCTTTTTTCCCCCGCTTGACATTTTTTGCAATCTACCTAAAGAACATTTATTACCCTACCTGACATGCATTTATGACAACAATTAATGAAACAAAGCGCAAGGAGGTTTTGTGGTAGTTACCGGCTCTTTCGCATCTGCTGGCCTCTGATATCGGTGAACACGATCGAATCTATGCATGAATGACATCGGTGCTAATTGCTCTCTACTCTCTCTGCACTTTGATCTCTTTGGTGTGTGGATGACAATGAGGATGTTTCCCTCATAGTCTATCTTATAGACTACCCTAGCCCTCATCTTCCGAGTCAGTCTTCTTTATCCCGTGACTCTGTCACTCTATCCTATCTGTTTAGTCCTTTCTAGCCTTTCTTTCTTATCGAGAGATTGTCTGTGATCTTTTCAAACATTTTCATCCAATCTCTCGAGGGGGCATATCATTCCCATCTTGGGGTAACTTTGTATCAATTCATCTTATCTTCTTTGAAACAATGCGACAAGCTGCATTGTCTCAAAGAGGGGCAAAATGTAGAGATCTAAAATCATCCTATCTAATTAAATAAATATTATTTATTTATTTAATTATTTTAGCCTAATTCTTCTATTAATCAAATAAATCTTTATTTATTTAATTAATTCATTTATCCTCTTCTAGCCCTCTTTTCTCATTTAAATAAATACTTTTATTTATTTAAATTGTCCTTTTCCTAAAATTAAATAAATATTTTATTTATTTAATTGATCCCATTTCTTCTATTAATTAAATAAATCTTTATTTATTTAATTTATTCATTAGCCTTATCTACCCATGACACATTTCATTCATCTCTTAATTCCTACACTACCTACCCTCTCATTATTTTCTTATTTCCTCTACCTACCCTCTAATCCTAGCTGACCATTTATCTTTTACACCTCTCAATCTTATCCCTCCATTTCTTATAGTGTCTTCTATATAAGAAGATGCTTCCTTCATTATCAACCCTAATCGGTTAATCAATCCTTCAAGCATTCTAGCTTTCAAACTTTCATATGTGATCAAGCCTACTTGCAACTATATTTCCATTTTTCGTTGAGCTCTTGTGCACACATAAAATCTGAGAGCAAATATATCAAGCAAGATAAATGGAGATAGGAAGAATGGAGATCGAAACCCTATTGGACATGTGATGATATAATCTTTGTGATTTTAATTGGTTTGTATTTGTCTTAGGTAATCTTCATATGTTATGGTGGATCTTTGTTGTTGTTAGGCTAGGGTTTTGTGGTTGAATCTATTTAGTCTTTCAATATTGTTGTTTCCTTTCTTACCATAAACAATATGTTTTTTGGGATACTGTTACATATTCTTCCTTTATAATTATGCCTTCCTTATGATGCAAAATACATAATCTCAATTCCACTACATAGAATATACTCCAAGAATCCATCTACATGAAGATAAGATATGAATTCACATCCATGCACAAGAGAATTCAATGAAGAACATCCCAATGGAAGAAGGCATCAAACCACCTGACCATGTAAACCATAAGGAACCACCCTCCATGCTAGGAGATGATGCAAGATCCCACTCACACTCTAGATCTAGGTTGACACCTAGCTACCAAAGAGATGAAAGAACTTGTAGACCACAATCATGACACAATCCACCATACAGGACATCCAAAGGCACCACAATAAAAGCATAAGGAACTAGGATCAACATGTATGGAAAGAGTGTTATCACATGCTACCACATAAGATACGCATGCGAAACCATCTCAACCTTTGAGGAAATCAAGAGAGTTCGGTTTACCCAGTTACCAAATTTTCCATCTCACTCCAATTTCCGAACCATGAGATGGGCACCACAAAACTCAATTCTTATCTTGCTTAGATGAGTTACTTTACCCAACCCACCTAATATTAATTATTATGTTGTCACTTATCAATTAGTTAATTAATAAATAATCATAACACTACAAACCAATCCAACCTAGAATAACTCAAGAAACCACTTGATGCTAAACAACAACTCACAACAAGACTCTAAACTGACAAGTGTAATTATCTTAAACCTAGAGTGTAGAATGGGTTTTCATGTCATCTCCGATCAACTTGCCATTGGGATAAAGACACGCTCATACCTGTGAAGCTAGCTGGAGTCGATGTCTGGTACCTGCAAACCTGTCACCATCGATACATATACAACAAAATATGCAATATATATAACATAAATACACATGCAAGTGAAGAGAATTGCAACATAATATCGTGCTCATAATGAGTGATATGACAATGTCTCTATTACAAATACACTTAGAAGAAAGTCACGACAATCAAGCTCTAACATAAACATCATCGTATCCAATATAATCATGAATTAGGGTTAGTACATGGTTAGATACCATCAAATCATCATAAAGTAAACTAATCTATATCAATATGATCTATTAATGCACAAAAGACAAGATTAGTCAGTGAGGGGCACTATAGTTGTAACTTTATCTAAATGTACTTCCTAAACTACTAATTATTATTTTTTAAATGGTATAGATTAAGTATTTCAGAAAGGGGAAGCACACAAAGCGATCCTATTTCATTCAAACACATATAACATAACATCTAATGTGCTCACCCTAAAATGTTAAATTTTCTTTATAATTTCAAAAATCACTTCAATGAGAAACTAGCTAACACCATGTAGTTTATGTTATATGATCATTAATTATGAAAGTCAAAGTTAAGTTTATGTTATATATCATATTTTAATGTCCCAAGTTAAGTTCATACAAATAAATAACTACTAATATGATCATAAGCATCTCTCACAATATCATTAATTATTTATGACATTAGAATATACTCACATGATAAGGATTATCAAAAGCATAGGGTTAACATTGCATAACCAAAATAATTAATTAGACCAACTATCAAATTGAGCATCATCAAAAGCTCACAATTATGAAGGTAAAAAGCTCACTAGAACATCTAATTAGGTAATAGAATAAAAATAAATGAGTAGTGGTAGGTGTTACAAAAAAATGACAAAGAGTCAGCCTTTCTCTACACATAGACAATAGACCAACTATCAAATTAGCTATCAAATTGAGTATCATCAAAAGTTCACTATTATGAGGGTTAAAGGCTCAGTTGAACATCTAATTAGCTAATAGAATAAAAATCAAGGAGTAACGACAGGTGCTGCAAGAATGACAAAAGAGTCAGACTTTCTCTATACATTACCTCTTTCCCACCCACATCCACCAAGGACCTATAATGTTACATAAAACAATGTGATCTAATAATCTTTCATGCCATATTGACAATGTATGCCTCCCTCCCATATGCCTACATATGTATTTTTGGCTATTGATAAAGAGATCACTTATAGTATCTAGATTAATAAAAAATAATAAAAACTAAATAGAAGTCACATGTTACAAGAAAAAATAATCAAAATTTAAAATGTTTATTAATAAAAGAATTATGGGGGTTTTTCTTATAGTATGTTGTTTAAGTGATGTTTTTGTTGTTGTAATCATTAAGATTCAAACCCTTGCTGGACCATTGTAATTGAAAGACTTGTGCCTTTGCGTTAATTTTTTTTTTTCAAAAATTAACTTAAAATGTGGTCTAGATCATTTATCTATCCTAAAAATGGAATGGGCCCATTACTTCTATTTAAGACAAGATGGTTAACTTTTTAATGAATTTAGTCCTGATGAACTACTTTCGCTAATGCATAAAACATTCCTCTGTAAATTTATGAATTAACAAAAGCAATGATCGACAGGATTATGTGTGAAAGAGCAAGGTTGAAGGTCAGAGCGAAAAGAACATTCGGTACGATATTTTGAACTTTATATGGATGTGCATTGCAGAATCTTACACTACAAAGAATATACTTTGCCTTATTTCATACTTACCTACATTTGAAGAACTTTACATAAAAAATGGTCCAAGTTCAATGCATCTGATCCTTTTACTCCTGTTTGCCCACTAGATTTCACATCCTGTGTAGACCTATATAACAAACTAGACTATCCTTCTAGTAAGGCATAGAAAGAACTATGTATGTTCTGGTCTCCCTGAGTTCCTCCAACTGCTTCAGGAAAGAAATCTTGTATTCTTTGAAGAAATATTTCATTTGCTGAAGAGTTTGGAGGAACTCTGGGAGTCACTGAACATTTTCTCATCATAAATGAGATTTATGGCATTCTCCTCTTTATTGAAAGATTTGATGTTCTAGAATTATATCATTGTCATTACCATGCTAAAATAAATGATTCCAATACGTTTCAGTCACTTCTTATCTTTCTAGGTAACATGGAAATTTCTGTTACCTCAGAAGAGATTACAATTTTTTTCTGTGCATTTCATTTGTTATCAGCGATTATTTTTTTTTAATTTGGTTATATTAAGATTAGTTTATCTAGTGAAATTTGTATAGTTAACTTTGTAATTTATACAGGTGAAGCCAGGTAAGAGGCAGTTTAAATGGTGGGTGTAACTAAATCATTTTTTAGTAGTTTATTGTGTTTTATTTATATCTCTAGTTATGGTTTCATCTTAATGTAGTGTTGGGTTATCAATTTTATATTGCTACATTAGTAGGCAAATTCTTATTTTATATTGTCTTTCCTCTTTTTGGGGATCCACTTTTTGTTTCTTAAAATTCTTATGTTCTACTTTTGTTCTCTGCTTTCCCTTCTCTCCGGTCTGAAACTTCTAATCTATATGCCCTCTATCAGTAATATTTGGATATTGCTTTTCAGTCTATTATCTTTTGTACAATATAAATATATTATAATAGATGTTTTGTGTGTTCTAAAAGTTGAATAGTCATTTTCACAAGTTGTCCGTTAAAAATAAATAAAAAATTATAATTGCTTTGTTTTATTAATAAAAAAATTATGATGTACAGATAAATTATAATTGTAGCAACAAATCATATTTTAACATTTGTGATATGACTGACCATTTTGTTGATAAATTTTTTAAGTCTATCAATCATTACAAATTGAAATCTTTACCTGATTATGTCCCTACCCAACCAATCATAAAATATGTGCTAATGTCATTCCATGGTCTTTGTAGCACGGGCAATAGATCATATGTCCATATTTTGACCACCCTCTTTGACATACTAACAACCACTACATCATTGTTGAATTTTATTTTACTTCACCTCTCATCCTTTCTAATAATACCTCTGATTAACTAAAGTTTTTATCAAATCCAAAATGTCTAACTAATCTAGGATAATGATTTTCCTCCATTGGTTTCTCCATCATCAACCTTGAGGTATGCATAGTTATCCTTTCGATAGCAATCTACTTTGTATGAAGCTGTTTGTCCACAATGTCCTATCTATTTTGGTTAGACAAGTGCATGTTTCTCGTACATCAGATTTGAAGTCTAAATCATCCTTATACAATCCCATGACATCAAAACAGTCTAGTTCAGCCCTCATCTCCATCAACAATGTTAGTCTCCTATCAAGACATCTACGACCTTGGTTGAAAAATGCTTGAGAACAAAATTATATCCATGTGGGAATTCCATTGATCTTGGTTTAGTTTTTAATACACTACAAAGCATGGTGATCCATGTAAAGGACAAATTCCTAGGGAGTAGATAAAGTCTTTTTTGTCTAATGCCTACAATTTAGCATAGAACTCTTGGTCATAAATGAAATACTTTCTCTTGGAAAATTTAATATTTTTACTAAAATAAACTTATGGATAAGCCCTCTTGGGTGAACCACTCATGATTTCCCACTTCCATCACAATCCACTTGAAATACTTTACAAAATTTTGCTAAGCTAGACTCTTCAAAGACATTCTTCTCTAGGATCTCAAAACTATAATATGTTGATATAATCCACTTAAAATCTATTTGATCACTTATTGTAGTGTTGATAGGTGTACATATCACATGGATACTTCAAGCCTCATGCAAACTCCTAAATGCAAGTCATTCCACTATGGATCTTACTTTTTCTAGTTCCATTTCTCTCCCCTTAATTGAGAAAAAAAAACCTCAAATAAACCAATTTCTTAGTCATCAAACCATATTACTTCACGTAGTAATTTCTCCTTCTTGAGCCTTTACAAAATGCACATAATATGAATTGAGTTTTCTTTTGTATTCCTAATAAAAAATAGAATACCATCAATAGTAAAAATTAATTTTTTTCTTAAGAATGGTTTGAACACTTTGTTTAATAACCACCTATATGTGATAGGTGCATTTGTCAAATTCAAGACCATCATTATAGCCCCTCCTTGATTGTAAAAGTGGTTCTTCATTCAACACTATATCTTATCCTAATTTTATGGTATCCACTTTTAAATTAATTTTATTAAAATATTCACCCTTTCCCAAGTAGTCCATTCAATCAACCATTCTAGGTGAAGGAAATCTATACCTAATGGTTATCTCATTGATTCATAAAAATCCTATGGAAACATACATTATGGGATTGCTACTTTGTCAAGAATCAATGAACTGTTACCTTTAAAAACTTTCCTACAAACATTTGTCATGCAATGAATTAGAAACATGTTTTTATTGGGTCTCAATTTGCATAATAACGTGATTGTTGATTTAGTGAGAAATCATTTTAAATAATATTTGGATAAATAGATGTGCTATTGCGTTCTCTAATAGTTGTTATGAAAGTACTACAATTGTTAGGATTTATTCTAACATCTTTCTTCAAATTGCCTTTATTTTTTCATATCTACAATTCTTATCAATGAATAATTTCAAATCCATCGATTAGATCTAGCATGTCAAAAAAATATAAATAATTCAAAATTGTAATAAATGTGGGTTGTCAAATAATGATTCAGTGGATGAAATGACTATTTATTTTAGCCTTCTTGTGGTTTCTATGTATTTAGGGATAGGCTAGAAAGAATGATTCAGTGTATGAAATGACTATTTATTTTAACCTTCTTGTGGTTGCTATGTATTTAGGGATAGGATAGAAAGAATGATTTAGTGGATGAAATGACTATTTATTTTAACCTTCTTGTGGCTGCTATGTATTTATGTATGGGCTAGTTTATTCTTTTATTTCGGCTACCTATTGGAAGCTTCTATTCATTGTAAACTAGTTTGTTCAATATAAAAACTTCTTTCTTTATCCTTTTACATGGTTCTTTCCATAAATAATTTCTTCTATATATGGTTTTAGTATCTTTGTCCATTTATAGCACTTGCCATCATTGAACACACCACATTTTTGGATTTCTCTTGTGCAACATATAAACAAAAAGATTCATCATATCCCTTTGAAGAAAAAATAAATCAATGCATATAATTTAATTTCATTAAAGATTTTTTTTTTTCATTTTACATGATACATCCTAATATCATTCTCACATGTTTATATTTTACTTTAAATATATTTTTAGTTTAGTTCAAACATTACATTTTATACAAAAAAATTGCATCAACTTTACACATATATAAGAGAAACCATTCATATTGATGCTAAATTCTCATATCATACATAGTAATACCTTTACATTGATCTTAGATGATGAAATTTAGCACATTCAACTCGATTTTGGATAACATTACCCATCATTGCATTAAAGAGAGAATTTGTTGGTAAAAATTCCACTCTCCTTCATTGGTATTAATATGACTAGCACTAAGCATGGACAAAATATTTCTCTAATCACTAGTACATTCAGAGCTAATTTCTGATGGCCGATTGTCGGAATTGCAACTAATTTTTGTCAGAGTTCTGACAAAATTAGTCATCGAAAACTCATCATCGGACTTTTCGACGATGCCTCTGACTGTCGAAAATACGACAATCCCATGGACTCTGCTGACGGTGGGCATGATCGCTCTTCCGATCGAAAAAGTTGTCTGACATGCAGCATCCCCATCAGATGCTTCTATAGAATTCATCAGAAATTTGATGGAAGTTTGGAACTTTGCACCGATGGTGATGTTTTTTGTCTGACGCTTGTGTTGTCGGTCCATTAATATGCATCGACGACCGTTCGACTACAAAGTTTCGTTGCACGTACAACATCCTCGTTGGATGTTTTTGTAGTTTGAGTCGGAAGTGCGATGACTCTAGAACCTTTGCACTAAAAAGAATGTTGTATGTCTGATGATTTCATCATCTGTGGAAAGCTTGGTATCTGTCGTAATTCTGATGATAATAATATTTTTATCAAAAAAAAAATTATTATCCAGTCATTGATATGTATAGCGAATGATATTCTATTCCCACCACCTACCAATAGGGGGCATAGGTTTGAGGCTAATATGAGGCACACTGGTTTCAAGCTAATATGATCAACTGAACCATGGTTGAGATGGTCCAACTCCTAAGAGGACTGTATGAACCATTGAGTATTGGTAAACCTTATTAAAAATGGTGTTGATAGGGAATTAGCTAACCTAAATATAAGAGGCTTTAAAGCCAATCAGGGAGATGAAATGACATTATCTACCTTATCTAAGTTAGTTGTTCTTGGGAGCTACCAGAACTTATTTACTATATATATACACGAAATGAATTTATCTACTATATATGCACATATTTCTTATAAGTATTTCCCAAATTGATAATGTCATATAAAGTGTCATCCTATGTCAATACATGACATATACCCATTGAATGACATGTATATATCTCATACTAAGTAGTCACTCATTATTATAGATTCAATATATATTCAAAGATGATAATCATGCATTCCGGACTGCATGAATATCCTCTTTAATAAAATAAATCACATGTACAAGGTTATTGGGTTGGTCGAGTCCAATAGAAAAGTACAATAGGTAAAGATAGTGTATATATATCTCATACTAAGTAGTCACTTGTTATTATATATTCAACATATATTCAAAGATGGTAATCATGCATTCCAGACTACATGAGTATCCTCTTTAATAAAATAAATCACATGTACAAGGCTATTGGGTTGATCGAGTCCAATACCAACGTACAATAGGTAAAGATAGTACTCAAAATAATGTTACTAGCATCTTAAAAGAAAACATAAATGCATTATGACCACCCACAAAACACTTGATATAAAATATTTTCAACCTTTCTTTAGTTTAAGTCCACCCGACCACGTGGATCCCTTAGGTCCACCCCATCGTGCTTGTGGAGATAGTTCCAAATAGTCAATCAAAGTATACAAGGGGGATGATAGGCTCACACATGCCATACACGATGCATACATGACACAAGTAATGGAACAATACAAAGAAACATCAATAGAGAAGGATGATACCAAGTCATGAATCCACTTAGGGTCACTACTTTAAAACTACACAAGGCATTAGATTCTAGAATGCAGTGGAGGAAGTGTCATTGCATGTCTCTTCGCACAAGTCCCAACGCTCCATGTGCGGGCTTGCCTTTCGTTGTATGTGCTCATGAGGATGCACCAAATGGAACCAAGAATTCTCTCAAATGGACAAGAAGGACAATCACACAATTCCTATATTACATGAGCGGGTATGTCTCTTTGCATAAGTCCCAATGCTCCATGTGCAGGCATGCCTTTCATTATATGTGCTACATGGGGACAAACCATATGGAACCAAGCATTCTCTCATGTGAACGAGAACAATGATCACATAATCCTTGTGTGAGTGGGCATGCCTCTTCGCACAAGTCCCACCGCTCCATGTGCGAGCATGCCTTCCCAAAACACCCTTGGTGTTGTGATATCCCTCAAGGCATGCTCAAGGAACTAATTTTCTTGTTATTTGTTTTAACCCACATCTATTGTTATGTTATCACTTGATTATAAAAATCTCCAAACAAGAATGCCAGGCATACTTGGTATGCTGATGGATGAGGGACAGGAGTGGGATCCACTCCCTAGTCTCACTCTAGGACTAAGCTCATTCCATATCTAAATGAAAGACATCTCAAATACATTGTTGGTGGAAAGCTGCAAAATACCATTTTCATACATAAGCAAGACATACTCAATTGGGCACAATCACAAAGAGAACAGTAAAAATTGTGTTTCAGATCATTGTCCTAATTGTAGTATGGTCACCAAGAGATCACCGTAAATTTGTCAACCCTTCCTTCATTTAAACCAAGTAAACCTTTATGCATATGCATATGTATATGTATATGTATATGTATATAGATTTATGTATTCATTAAAGATTTTCATTTGATTTTAAGAATTTTGTGGATCGTATAATCAAGAAACATATCATAACCCTCACCAATTATGCACAACTGATTTAAGTACAACCATTTGATTGTTAATAATTTTTAAATTAAGGGAGTACTTTTCAAAGTAGAATTGTTGATTTATTGATTTTTTATATATAATAGTATAAGCCTTTTATGGATGGTATATTTAAGAAACACGCCATCATCTACACCAATTATGCTCGATTGATTGAACTACAACCCTTTGGTTGTTAATAATATTTAAAGGAATGAATTATTTCTCAAAATAAAATTGTTGGATTATTGAATTAGTATATATAATAGTAAGCTTTCTATATTCATAAAAGATTTTCATTTAATTTTGAGTCTTTTGTGGACGGTATAATCAAGAAACATACCATCACCGTCACAAATTGTGCTCAGCCAATTGAGGTACAACCCTTTGGTTGTAATTATTTTCCAAAATAAAGAAGTGCTTGTCAAAATAGAATTGTCGAACTAAATGAATTAGTATACATGGCAATACGTTTCATATATTTATAATAAAATTTCTTTTTGTTTTACGATTTGTATATTCAAACAAGATTCATACATAAGAAAGACATAATCAACTGGGCACAATCACCAAGAGAATGGTAAAAAGTGTGTTTGAGATCATTGTCCTAATTGTGGTGTGGTCACCAAGAGATCACCGTAAATTTGTCAATGCAACTTTTGTTGCAAAGTTGTAATAAGTGTGTTAGTTTTGTTTCAATGTTAGTTAATACTCAAATATAGGTTATGGATGTTGGAGGGTTGATGAGACACGTAAATAGCCTTTTTTCATCAACCTTAGGATTGGTTGTTGGAGGTATCGAAGCAGAAGTCAATAAAATTTGGAGATTTTCTGCAATATTCACTATTTTTCAACAATGTTACAGTCTATTTTCCATCATTTTTTGTTGTGATTTTTTTTTTTTTTATATTCTAAAACTATTGGGAATGAGAGAAAAATGAAATCATGAAATTTTTTCTTTAGTTTTATTGAATTTTATTTTTATTTGTTCAAGTTATCATAATTTTTCTAAAAACTGTCATAAACCCTTGTTAGGGTATCCAATCATAAAAATAAATGTATAAATCATATCCCCACTAGTGAAAAGTCACCCGAATGGGTGGGAACATGTATATTGGTATAATATTTCATGTTTTCATGCTTTGTAGGTCTCCAAGATTCATTGCCACGTGCAAATGGTGACTGTTCGTATGATATTGGTCATGTATCAGACCTAGTGCAGCATCAAGGGCAAATTTGAAGTTGTAAGTGCAAGATAGACCCCGTTGGTGTTTGGAGGAAGGTAGTGAGGGGTGTAGAGGATTAGTGCAGACCCTTTACAAGCTATTGTGGCCCTTGGGTAGGGAAAATCATCAAGAACTTTAGGACTGTCCCTAGATAGTGTGTGGTTGTCCTAGTGAACAAATGAAGACTAAGATTTGGGGAGTATGATGAAATGAATAATCTTATTATGTGGTGGACATATAAGATAGGGTTTTAGTGATCCTTGGAAACTTTTAAAGGGGTTTGGAGGCCCTAATAAGTGGAAACAAATCATATCTTTCCGATTGTCTTAAGTGACTTGGCTCTCACAGTCATTGTTGTCAATCATCTGTATGTTGCAAATGGGGTTCACATAAAAGTCTTTTATTACTCAGAGACCAGTATAAAGGGTGTCTAAATCTTGTGAAATTTTCTCCTAATAAATCCTAAGGGTTTTAGGTCTTTAGGAAATATTTTGTGGTGTCTTTTATCCATCAAATGGGCAGTATAGTTTGCTAGGGATTGATTTGTGTCAAGTAAGAGCAAGTGAGAACTTTGGGATTACAAAGTTGATTTTGTTGCATTCTCTCATGTTCTCAAAACAATGCAATCAACATGTCCAAGGTGATATCCAAGGTCCAAGGGATTTCCAAACCTATGTGTGAGGGCTCAAACTTGTAGCGGCTTAGGATGGAGACTAGTAAGTATGCCTTGGCTAGTTGTTGTGCATGTCGAGTTTACCATTGTGACTTACCCCCTACCTCTGCATCCTACTATCATGGTTATGCTAGTTTGAAGATCAACCCACATTTCAAGCATTCAAGAAAACATCAAAAAACAATTGAGAAATCTACGGTCTTTGCTATGGTATTAATTTTTATCATTTAATTTTATGCATAGGTCTTAGGGTTTATTGGATGAGTGTGAATGTGAATTTGGATCTTGCATTTCACTTTTTTCCACTTTATTTAGATTCACATCTTCATCCATCACAAGTATGAAGACAAGTATGATTCATTGTACCTAGCTTTGAAATCAGTTTTCAATGGTAGAATTTTAACACTAACAACCATGAGCTTATCTGTCCTTAACAACAAATTTGTCCCCTTTTTACATGCACTTAGGGATCCTCATTGTTCCTTTATGGGTATGTCATATTTTATGACTGTCATGGGTCTAGGGTTTCAAGAAATGAAAGAAAACCCTTTCTAAACTTTGTAATACAGTAATACCCAAAAATTCTACCCCAAGCATGTTCAATATCTTTGTAACCTTATCTTTCTCCCCATCTAGTCTTTAAGGTCTTGAATTTCATATCTTTTAGAGCATCTTTAAAGTCTTGAACTTAATTGCATATTTGGCTAAATTCGTACATGTGTTCTTATGAGTCTTAATCCCCATCTAGTTTTTATACGACATATCTAGAGGACCTAGTACTTTAGGTCTTGAACTTAACTACATCCTTCACCTCAACTTTAAAGTCACATTCAGTATTTTTTGATACAATGCATGCTTTATAAATGTCTCACCTATGCTATCTCTAAAAGATGAAACATGATTATTTGTTGATTTTCTGATAAAACAACTATTTGGCTATATTGATGCATGTTTTTATTAAACTTTCTCCCCATTTGTTGCACACTACATATCTAGATAATCTAGATTTTAAGGCCTTGGCTTAACCACTCCCCTTAAAATTAGATTCATATTTACAGTGGCTTGTAAAAGTAAAGCAAGACTTCTAATTTATGAGTGCCAAACTGAGGTTTACCTAAGCCATAGCTTAACTATTTTATACAATTATATATTGTTGTATAATTTATTGTCCACTTTTAGAGTAGTTAATTTAAAATAAAATGTTGGTGCCAAAGTCACTACTTATGGGTTCCCACTTCCCACTGTTGCCACTTTGAAATCCTAAGAAGGAGAATAGGGCTGCTCCCAAATTACAATTTTTTATTCTTGTTAATCTCTCTTGAAGAAAGAATCTACTCAGTTCATTAACATCTCCTTGCCAGTATTGTTAGTTCTCCAATCACTAAATTTTGAGTAGGAAAGCTTAGGGAGAAGACTGTTGAAGCCATAAATTAATGAATTGAAATCTCAAGGAGGGGGATGAAATGAAATGTAGCACCACCATGAGTGCCAGTGGTTTTGTGATGTACATACTCCATTCCTCGTAGTATGGTTAATAACTTTTTCTACCTTCATTCTTGAGTAAGATTTGATGCATAAAATTATTCTTGTTGATGCTTTTTGATGTGGGTATGCAGGTAGATGGAAGATAGTCAATAATAACAGGTATCAAAGTTGAATTAAATCATGCCCTATTGACATAAAAAAGTTTAAATTTGTGAGAGGGGAATTTAAACTAGTAGCAATGGCTCTATAGTCACATGATATGCAAAATATTTCTTCTCTCTCATCCTTGCATGTTGATATCTATTTCTAGCAAACCCCTTAGCACAAGGCCTAATTTGATACATGAGTTTTATACTCCAAAGCTACAATCAAGTGGAAATTCCTTTTCAACCCCCATAAAACTTGTTTAAAAGCATCTAAGAATGAAATTGTTTCTAACTCTTAATACACTATATATATAGTATATACTCACCCAAAATCTGAATATTATAGAAAGACCAAAACAAATCTAATCTAGTTCCAAATGAACCTATACAATGAGGACTCCTCCAAAGAAAAAGTAGCATACAAACACTAGTAAAAATATTTCTTAGAAATATAGTAAATAAAACAATAGATGCCCTCTCATATAGTTCATATTCATTTCCTTAAGATTAAACAAACTTTTGTTCAAATAAGGATGCAGTTGTGGTATCATAGTAAAGGCATACAATAAAGAATACATGTGTAGTATCTGAAAGTAACTTCAAAATGCTTCCCCAAGCTTGAAATACAATTTTATAGAACTGCACAACTATTACATAAGTTTTCACTTTCTGGCTTTTGAACTTTCAAATATCTGAACTTAATAACTTATGCTTTTGAGGTTTTGCAAGAAACATAGAGGTTGTGATTTTCACATTGCCATACTAGACTACAATGAAACTGCACTACTTTGAAAGGTTACTTTTATGGATTTACTACTTAAACCAATCTGTGTACATTGTGATTACCAACACTTCATATTCTCCAAAGAAAAAGACCATGTATATTGGTATTATCATTCATGTTTTCATGCTTTGTAGGTCTCCAAGATTCATTGGCACATGCAAATGATGACTGTTGGCATGATATTGGTCATGTATTAGACCTAGTGCAGCATCAAGGGCAGATTTGAAGTTGTAAGTGCAAGATAGAACCCCTTGGTGTTTGGAGGAAGGTAGCGAGGGGTGCAGAGGGTTAGTGGAGACCATCTACAAGCTATTGTTTCCCTTGAGTAGGGCAAATCATCAAGAACTTTATGACTGTCCCTAGATAGTGTGTGGCTGTCCTAGTGAACAAATGAAGATTGAGTTTTTGAGAGTATGATGAAATGAATAATCTTATTATGTGGTGGACATCTGAGATAGGGTTGTAGTGATCCTTGGAAACTTTTAAAGGGTTTTGGAGGCCCTAATAAGTGGAAACAAATGGTATCTTTCCAATTGTCCTAAGTGACTTGGCTGTCATAGTCATTGTTGTCAATCATCTGTCAATCCTCCCAACACTATTATACAACCTTCATGCACTACCATACATTCTCAAAATAATATTACACAACCTTCACTAGAATTTTTCACTTGAGAAGGTTTCTAAAAAATGAATTTAGGGATTCTTGGACTATTAAGGTTTAACAATTTTTTGATAGTTTTTGAAAGCAATTCCAACAATCCTTTGTGTAGAAACAACAATGTTCTATATGTCCATGCATCAATGAGAGAGGTTTAGGATTTTCATTTAGCAACATGATTGAAAGAGATACCAAGAATGAAATTGCAAGGAAGATCTAATATTTATGATGAAATTGCAAATCAATCTAAGTTACATGTTTGATATCTTACTTATATCATGAAAACATAAAATGTATATATGCACTCAACATACCTCTTTGCTTGTTTATTTGATAATGTTGCCAGGAATTAATAGGTGAATGATACATTGATCTACACATGAATCACTTGTACTTTCCTGATACTTTCATCCCTTGGTCAAGGCCGCATACCCCCTTACACTTGAATATTATTTCCACCCTCATGATTACTTAGAGTCCATTCTCAAATCACACTAAATGACAATAGTTAGTACAAAATAGTGACCATAGCCAAGGAACCCCAAATTTACTCACACTCAACATAATAAGAAATATCTAAATCATCTGGACCATTATTCATAACATAACCTCTTTTTGACATCATGCAAGGCCAAAATTACAAGGATCGCGGTTCTTCAAAGGAGCCATTGTTCAGAGCCACCAAACTATCCACAAGAGTAGAAGCTATTAGGCTCATACGCATTTTAGGACATATAAAGAGTTGAATCAGAAGCGAGATCATGAAGCATACAATAGAGAGGTATTCATGGAATAGACATTTGAAAACATCTCATTCATGAGGTAACAAAATGTTAAAGAAAATGATAAGTAATAAAAAAACTTACAAGGATGAGGCATATTCATAACTTTTGCAGTCTCGCATTGGATATCAACACTAGAAGCAACTCATATTGTTTATGTACATACAAGACAATATGGGAGTTCATTATACCCAGCAACTTGTGGTGTTGTTGTTTGTGTTGGCTCTCTTGGACCCTACAATTAAGATTCAATATACATTATTCAATAAGATTAACTGTGCAACATAATGAAATATTGAAAAGTGTGTTATCGTGTTGAGCTTCAATGGTTTTGAGAATAGTTTAATATTCTCTACTTAATAGGGCCAACCACGTGAAGGTGGAAGCTCATTTGGCCCCTCCCACCCCCTAACATCACTCAAAATTCCTCGTTAACATCTTATAACATTCATTCATTCATTATTTCTAACATTAATTAAATATAGCATTCATTCATTAATATCATATAACATTCATTAACACATAACATTGATTAACATTAATTAACACACAATATTCATCAATATTACTTAGCACATATCATCCATAACCTTTAATTAGCACATAATTACATTCACTAACACATAAAAATCAGTCATTATGAAATAAGTTAGATTACAATCATTTTTTCTTTTCTTTTTCTTTTAAGCTATGAAAAGACTAAGTGGAACATCAGTTTCTTCATCATTTCCCCCTCTACAGATGTTCCGCCAACTGCTCATGATCTCGATGTATGCCTAGTCCTATACTGAGGATGAGGACACTGAAGCGAAGGGGGGTCCTTTGCAATAACAAAGAAATGGGTTAAATTCAAAAAAAAAAAAATATTATTGTTACAAGTATTTCATTAATTTAGAGAACATAACTCTTGTGCTCTTTACCTGATGGGGCTACATCATTTTGTCTAGCCTCAACCTCAACATGTTGAACACCCTCTAGATCATCTGGAGTTGAAATAATAAAGGTTACATTAATTTTGAACACCAATTACAATTATATTTGTTTAAAGGAATAATAGTGGTCCTCTTTACCTAAGTGGGGAACATCACGTTCCTGATGTTGTGTACCCAGATCATGCTCCACTTGGTCACCACCGACTACATGCTCTAAAATATTAACAAAAGAGTTTACATTAATTACTACTCTAATTAAAAATTAAGACGTTTAATTGTATTAATAGCTAAATAAATAAATTTAAATAGCAAATGAATACCTCCACTACTAGGATGCACATCCGGACCTTCATGTGTAGGTGGTGTTTCAAGATTCATAGGTTGCATTCCAATGTCATGTACATTGTTATCATTTCTTTCTTATTAAAACAAATATAGTCACTTTATGTTGGAACTCAACATCAATTATATTATTGGTAAAGTATTCAATTTAAAATAATTTCCATTTAGCATATTTACCTGTGTGACGGATGCACTTGAATGTTGTGTATGTGCACTCAATTCTCATAGCCAATCAGCCACAGTTGAATAGCCTTGCTGGTAGGAAATTCTCTTGTCATCTTCTGTGGGCACTCTATTGAATTCAGAGCCCTACATTTTTGCTTGATACCGTGAATTTTTCTTGCATTGTTTGATTAAAAAAAATTGTTTGCAATTTATTAATATTTTGATGTAATATTTCGCTTACATGAGATACTTACAATTCGTGCAACAAGTTTCATATAACCACTAGAGCCGAGTTTGTGTTGCCCGTTCTTTTCTTGTCTTGCCTTGGTTGCCTTTGACGTGTCATTCAGTCTATTAAAAGTTTGAAATATGTTAGATTTGTTGGCATTATAACAGACAATAAGAGATTGTTGGCATTTCAATTAGGATATTGAGAAGGTTGTTGATAATTATGGATATGACTGATTAAGGATGTTTACTATCTTCACAATATTATTTTGTCATTGATGTCAAGAAATTGATTTTCTGATTTAGTATGATGTTGCCATATCTTAAGAAGTATGTTTTAAAGAGAATTAAGATGTCGGTAAAAGACACAGAAAGAATGTGATGAATAAGGGGAGGAATAAGATATTCAATGGGCAACTATTATCAAGTTAGACAATGATGAGATCATGTTGTTTAGATTGTTTTGATATCCTACATATGATATTGTTTGTAAGGTTAATACTATACTATGTTACCGAGCAAGGAACCTAGTCGGTAAACCCTAAGGTTATCGCTATCAGTTAATGAAGGTGGAATGTCTACCAAGTGAAGTTTAGTATTTACCAAGTTGTAACCGAGTAATAACAAAATGCATTGGATGTATACATGCGTTATTTAATGATGGAAGTTGATGAGCTGGTTATGATTAAATTATTGATACAACATGTATGAAGTTTTTTAAGGATCTATGCCAACGGAAGATTGGCAGGAAGATCTACAGCTCAGATTGAACCGCAATACCCTAGCACAAGTTCCAATAAATGTATGCATGTTCCAAGGCGAGGTAAAATGTTTTCAGATCAAAGGATACATTGAACCTGGTCAAGTTTGAAGATCTGATGGCTAAGATTGATCATGGGAAATGTGATCAAGGAGATTAAGCGGTTAGTAAATTGTTTATAAATAAGGTACTATTGATAAACAATGTATGTGGGCAAATGTAAGCACAGGGATGCTACATAGTGATTACCGAGCATAGAAGCTTGAAGACCTGTTTGAATAACAGAGTAAGGAGCTTACCAGAGGGACAAGATAAGTCCTATGACTAGATTGTATTGAGAAAATAAGAATATGCTTTAGCATTTTAGATGCAAAGTTGCAGACATACTCATTACTGTTGTTTATTTGTAAGTGACGGAAAATCTCTTAACCGAGTAGACTTAACAGTCTTATTTGTAAATCTTCTAGCAAGGTGACATTCTGATTGAGTGTTTGAAACCCTTTAACAAGGTCACTTCTAACAAAGTAAAGATCCTAATAGATCTGAGGGAAATCCCTTAACCGGGTCACATCTAGCAATGTGTTTGTAATCTTTAACAGGATTTTCTTTTAACCAAGCATACTGTAGAAGAGTATATTTCTTAGTGGGTCCAAAATCCCAAAGCGGTTTTTCCCTATTTGGGTTTCCACATTAAATCTGGTGTTGAATGTGTTGTGATGTTATCTGTTTATAAGTTTGCATGTTTTATAGTTTTGGTTACATATATCTGTTAAAGCTACCGAGGTTGAATCTGTTGATTTCATGGAGGTTTAAGTTTATAATGATTTATGCCCCCCTCTCATCTTCTTTGCTTGGCATCTGTACTTAACAATTAGTATCAGAACTATTAATTGGTATCAGAGCTTTGGACTCCAAAAGAAAAGTTTAAAGGTACTTGAGGCAAAGATCCAAACATGTATAAGAGGGATGCATCGAAGTTGAACAAGTCAAGTTTCTCTACATGGCAGAAAAGGATGAAGCTGCACCTATCAGGAATTGGAGAATATGTTGTATATTATCTGGAGAATGATTTCATTACATCTAGCACCTATGCATTGACAATGGAAGAGATAAAGGCAAAGTAAGAACATATTCAAGCAATGATTGAAATAACATCTGCATTGACCGACTCAGAGTTTAATGATCTAGAAGGCTGCAATGATGCCAAGGCAATGTGGGACAAGCTCATATCTATGTATGGTGGTGATGAACATGTTCAAAGAGCAAAAGTGGACAGTCTAAGAGGACAACTTGAATCTATGAGAATGAATGAAGGTGAGAACATAACTCAGTACAGTACAAGACTAAAAGAAATTGTCAATCAAATCAAAGGAGCAGGTGGAACTATTGAAGAAAAGGACATAACAAATAAGTTTTTAAGAACCCTTCTACCAGCTTATGCAATCTGAGTCTCTGCAATCAATGAATTGAGGTCTGTACCCAATATGCCAATTTCTTTGGATGCTACTATTGGTAAGCTACATGCACTTGAGTTAAGTAACTTTGATAACAATTGGTCTTCGGTAAATAAAATTGAATTTGCTTTCAGTTGTTTTCATCTTGATGAATTTGATGATTACAATGATAGAAAGTATAAGTACTCTGAAGTGAATCACAGTGGAGCAAGTGAAAGATTTCGCAAAAACATGGAGGAGGTACACAAACTTTATGAAGAAATCAGAAAGCAAGAAGAGTTTGAAGCACTATTAGCCAAAAGGCTACCAAGAGGAAAAGGTAAGTACAAAGGAAAGTTGCCTTTGAAATGTTTTAACTATGATAGAATAGGACATATGGCTTCTAATTGTCCTGGCAAAGAATCTAGTGAAAAGAGAGATTACTGAGATGACAGATAGAAAGATAATCATTTTAGAGGACACCGAGACTTCAGAAGAAGAGATAGAAAGTCATGCCTAATAGCTGATGAGGAATCTAATGATGATAAATCAGATGAAACTGATACAGAGGAAGATGTTTATGTGGCTATCAAAGATAGATCAGATGAAGAAAGGTACGAAGAAAAAGCTTTAATATCTCACATAAATACTAATGATTCTTGGATCATAGATAGTGGATGCTCACATCACATGACAGGTGATAAACACAATTTTTTAATGTTAGAAGATTATGATGGAGGTTATGTAAGATTTGGTAATGATGCACCATGTCCAGTGAGAGGTAAAGGATCTATAACACTTCTTGACAATGCTAAATGTAATGATGTTTATTGGGTTGAACGTTTGAAATACAATTTGTTGAGTGTAGCATAGCTAAACAATACAAGATACCAAATAGAGTTTTAGAAAGAAATTGTTAAAGTTCATGACAAGCATGGAAAGTTAGTAGCTACCAGGACACAAACAAAAGGTAACACATTTCACCTTGACTCAACTTGGAATAAGTGTCTATATGTAAAGATAGATGATACCTGGATATGGCATAAAAGGTTTTGTCATGTAAATTTTGATAATCTGATCAAAATAAGTAAGAAGTACCGAGTAAGAGGTCTACCAAGTCTTGAGAAACCCGAGAATGCTATGTGCCGAGGATACTAGATGGGTAAGATGACAGGATCAAGATTTACAAGTAAGTCCTACACTTCTAAGGGAATTTTAGATCTTGTGCATACTGATCTTTGTGGTCCTATGAAAGTTCAGAGTTATTATGGTGATAAGTATTTCATATTATTTGTGGATGATTGTTCAAGGATGATGTCAGTTATGTTTTTAAAAGAAAAATTAGAAGCTTTTCAAATGTTTAAATGGTACAAGGCAAGAGTTGAAAATGAAACAAGAAGACAACTAAAATGTCTTATGTTTGATAGAGGAGGTGAGTTCACTTCTGATGAATTTAACTTATACTGCAATGACCATGGTATAAAGAGGCAAGTATCTGCATCGAGAACACCCCAGCAAAATGGGATAGCTGAGAGAAGAAATAGATCAATTGTGGATTGTGCAAGAACCTTGATGATAGAAAAGAAAGTACCACAAAAATTTTGGAGAGAAGCAATCAGCACTACAGTTTACACCCTGAACTGAGTACAACTAAAGAAAGGAACCTTGAAGACACCATATGAAATTTGCTATGACAAGAAACCTAATGTAAGTTATTTTAAAATCTTTGGAAGTAGATGGTATGTTCACAAAGATGATATAAATGGAAAGTTTGATCAGAAAAGTGAAGAAGGAACATTTCTAGGTTATTCTTCTAGAAGCAAAGCATTTAAATGTTTGATCAAATCATCTAACAAAATAGTAGAAAGTGCAAATGTGAAAATTGATGAATTTGCAGAAAGAAATGATGAAGGAAACTCTAAAGAACCAGAAGATTATGAAGGATTTGTATATGTTCAACTGAGAAGTCCTGCAAAGAAAACTGCTGAAGGAAATGAAGAGAATATCCAGTTATTGAGTGATGAAGAAGATCATACAGAATCTACCGAGCTTATATTAGCCAAGTATGTCAGAAGAGATCATACATCAAGTCAAATTATAGGAGATAAGGATGATCCAGTGATGACAAGGAACAAACTGAGATAGAACACATGTTTGATATCTGACTTTGAACCAAGGATAGTGAAAGAGGCATTTAATAGTGAATATTGGATAAATGCTATGATAGAAGAGATTGATAAAATCAAGAAGAATGACACATGGACACTGGTCCCAAGATCGAAAGAAAAAAATGTAATCGGTACAAAGTGGATTTTCAGAAACAAGCTGAATGAAAAAGGTGAGTTCATTCGAAATAAAGCAAGACTAGTTTGCAAAGGTTATGTTCAAGAAGAGGGAATTTTGAAGTTGCTAATCTGACATTTTTGACGGCATTTTGGTATTTTCGCATCTGCATACTTTCAGATCACGTTTTTGGTTTTTTGCCACATTTGCGACATCTTGGATCGCGTCTACATCCTCGACAGTATTTTATTTTTGCAGATTCTTAAAACCGCATTTGTGTTCCTTAGTCGCGTCTATGGTGTTTTTAGATGCGTCTGTGTCCAGAAGCCATGTCTACATTCTAAAACCGCATCTGCATCAGAGAGTCATGTCTGTGTTTGGAGTAACCGCGTCTGTGTGCATTGATTTCATTTTTGGAGTTTTATTGATTCAGTTTTTAGTCATTCGGTTTTATTTTTTTAGATTTGGATTATTTTGAGCTAACATTTGCAAATCTAGCTAACAAAATTGGTGCAACTTGTATTGAAAGCAAAATCATTTTGTTGAAGGCCCCTATTTTCACAAAGTCTTTTGGATCTAAAATTTACCTAACTTGTGTGCTTGCAGGAAGGGGTGATCATTTGAAATAATCCAAACTACTAATAAATCTTTGTTGCAAGTCCTTGGCAAGGGTTTTTGGATTTTTATTGTGTGCCTTGTTTTTCATAGATTAGCAAACACTTCAATTGGTGCACTAAAATTGAACCATTGTCTTTTGTGTCTTGAGCAATAGGCTCTTTTTGTTTAATTCTTTAGAGGGCCTATCTTCCCGTGTAGTCAATAGGACTACTAGTGAGAAGAGAACGACCCAAGTGGTAGCAAAAGAAAAGCCATCTTCTTCCAAACCACTATAAATAACTTTATTCATGGTGAAAACTATGGATAACGTGTGCTGATTAGTTCATACCGACACTATGTCTCCCCATAAACCCGTTTGATCAAATTTATTTGATTAGTTGTAGGGCGTAACCCCTACCAGCTAGGAGCCTTCTGTATTTACAGAGCTGAAAGTGCCGCATGTATGGCCACATGAGCAGATGCCCTTAGTAGCACCTTTTTGTTTTAGAAGCCCAAATCCTTCTAGTTGTTGGGGCAGGAGGTCGGACCTCTTGTAGCGGCCCACACACATATGGTTCCTAGTAGAGATACAAAGTTTGCCACGGGGAGTTTTCATGGGGATTGATGCTTGGCTGACCTGAGAAGTGATTGCCAAGGGTGGAGCCAGTGAGGTCAAGCATCTAAGTATCTACTCTGAATAGCGTAGCCTCGGGGGTAAAACCCCATGTGGGATCAAAAACTATTGTCTTGGCCAGCCATAAGAATTGTGCTTGATTTATTTTAAACATTCAAACATTCAAGACCAAACAGCAAAACCTTGTGTCTTTTGTGTCTTCAAGTGTATGCAAAACAATTTTACATCAAACAACACTCTTTTCTTTGAGTCATTCTGTCTAGACACTTGCAAACATTGAGTCCTCATCAACACTGTGTCCTCTTGTCATGAAAAATAGTCAAACATTCAGATTTGGTCACAAAATAACTCCACAGATTAGAAAAAATTGCACAAATTTTGCAGAAATGCGTCTGTGTCTGATATAACCACGTCTGTGAAGGGCAGCAATGCGTTTGTGTTCTCAGTATGAACATTGCATTTACAAAGTCTCAGAATCACATTTGGGTTAAGCAGAACCACGTCTGTGTTAGGAAATCGCATCTGTGTCCAAAATTGAAAAACTTTTACAGTCCAGCAAACAAACACAGTCAGTTTCAGAATTATTGAGCTTCCTAGGTATCTCTCTAGGTTTTCATCTAGCAGTCACCCTATCTTTGGGTCTCACAAAGTCCATCATTGCTTTACACCTTGCATTACATACACAGTTGTCTAAACTTGAGTCAAAAGGTCACTTGCTTGTCCTCATCATACTTTGTCAACATACTACATACAACAACATTTTTCTAAGTGGTCCCTCATCAAGGTCTATCACCTTTGGGTCTCATTTGGTCTTACTTAGGGTCAAGGTCAACTTACCTCATCAAGAGAAACTATCCTCTCTTTGGAAGCCACACTTACTCTACTACATACATGCTTGGTCTTACACTTTGGACATTGCAAGTACACTTCAGATTCATTTACATTCCATCCAACTCTTGGTCTTCCATACTCTTTTCCATTTTCATCTAGTCTCACACATCTTGGTCAAGACCTAGTTCATGGTTGAAACCCATTCCTCGAAATCTAGGAGAGAAGATAAAGAGGCTCAAGAGTCCGCAAACACGAGTTCCTATGAGTATGACAATGATATCTTTTTCAATTCTGATCATACTACATTACCTGACATGGATGCCTATAGAAACATTCCAAATGTTGAGAACATGGACACTACAAACAACAATGATACACACAATGACAATATGGACAACATTTTAGTACATTCAGCAGAAGTGGAAGACACCATTATGAATCCTCATTTCAATCGATTGGTTGAGGAAATAATGAGGAGAGATAGACAATATTTTCTACAAGTGATGGCACAAAGTGGAGCCAAGATCCCTCATGATTTTGACATGTCTCAAATAATGGAAAATCGACCTTTGTAACAAAATCACTCCAACATGGATCAAAGGAGGCCTAATAGTGGAGGCAATAGAGGACCACATATGGTGCCCGAATCACCATCATCTTTGTTTCAAAAACCAGAGGTCCCATACACACATGGTCAAGCATATGATAGTCATCTTCGCAGACCATTATGGAAGTCTTATGCAGAGAAATATGCTCAACCACATACCAATGCTAAGGATCAACCACCAAAGCAATTGGATATTCAAAGGCATGCTCAAAATTTGGACACAAGGAAACCCTACGTCAAATTTGGGGGCAACACACTAGAACAAACTCATGACATGCTTGTAGAGTATGGTATACATGGACAAAGTAGATATTTCATTCCTCAACATGAATCTATACCAAGTGGTCCATATACACAGCATCATTATAGACCTCCTCCATATGAACATGTGTATGATCAATATCATCCATATATGCAACATGATCCTCCTCCAATTGGTGCCTTAAGCATGGGGTATGGTCCAAGAATTCAATCTCCACCTAAGAGCAATTTGGAACAACAAATCAGGGACTTACAAAAGAAAATGGAGGACATAAATACACCGAAGCCAACATACACAATCAGAGACATATGTCCTTATCCATTTGACAAGAGCATTCCAATGCCTCCTTTTCCTACACACTTTGTGATGCCTAAGTTTGATAAGTATAGAGGAAAAGGAGATCCTAAGGCACACATAAGATAGTTTTTCATAGCTTGCATTGAGGTAGCTTCAGAAGAGACATATTTGATGAGATTATTCCCATAGAGCCTAGGCGATCAAGCTATGGAATGGTTCTCCCAACTTCCACCTGGAATTAAGTCATGGGGTGACTTAGCAGAGGCATTTATCCAACATTTCTCATACAACATAGAGATAAACATATCAGTCACTACCTTGTGCAACACCAAGCAAAAGGATGGAGAATCTTTTTCATCATTTTTACAAAGATGGAGAAATCTAGCCAGCAGATGCTCTTGTGAAATTCCACAAAAACAAATGGTAGAAATGTTCACCCAGAATGTTAACAAAGACATTGGTTATGAACTAAGAAAAGCTTGTTTTTCCACCTTGAAGGACGTCATTGAAAAAGGCTTAGCGATAGAAAAGGTCCTAATTGAATAGGGAGTCATTAAGATATTCAAGGAAAACAAAGATGACTTTAAAGGAAAAGATAAGCCAAGATTTTGGAACAAAAACAAGAACACAGTCAATGATGGTGTTGTAGATGCCATTGCAGTGCGACCCAAAATCATTTTTTTTGGATCAAGCTCTACAAACAATCAAGTGAATACTCAAACAACTTCTAGATCATGAAGGAAGTACACCCCATTGGGATAACCACTTGAGTCAGTTTTCAAGAAGCTAGAGGCAAACAAAGTAATCACAATTCCAGACTTTTTGCCATATGAGCCAAAGGTGAAACCAAATTGGTGGAATGATGATGGGTATTGTGAATTCCATAAGAGCAAGGGTCATAAGATAGGAAATTTCCATCAACTGAAGAACATCATACAAGATCTCATTGATAGAGGTGACATTGAGATTGAAGGACACTCATCCACTCAAGAATTTGAAATGTTTAAGGAACCATTCCCAAAGCATGACAAGGGAAAAGATAAAGCCATAGATGAACAAACCAACTATACCAGAGCATCTTATAACTATGATTCAACCATCAGTCACATTTGAATGGACAATTATGTCTCTACCATTATCATCAACAACAAAACCCCTGAGAATTCTACCCAGAGGCCCAAGATCATTCTGAAAGGCATTGGATATTCTTCCAAACCTACCTCTGAATGTCATGTTACAACCCATCGAGGTAAATTCACTTTGCAAGGAGCTCCAGCTAAAAACACCACTTCCTCATCAATCAAGCCTGAGTATGACCTTGTAGAATAGTTAGGAAAAACACCCGCGCTTATTTCCATCCTTGAGCTTTTACGCATATCCCCAACACATAAAGCTATTCTTGACAAAATCTTGAGAGACACTGCCATTCCTCTTGATCTGAACGTGGACCAATTTCAAGCCATGGTGGGATACCATTCCATTCCACACTCTCTTACATTCACAGAAGCTGACGATGCCTCCATAAGTCAGCCACATAATGCACCTTTACACATTGAAGCCTTCATACACAAAATTCGCATAAAATGAGTCCTGATAGATGGAGGAGCAGGTCTAAACATTTGTACATTGAGCACTATTAAACAATTGGGATATTCTGATAAAGTTGTGAGTTCTACAAACAAAATTACCATCAAAGCATATGATGATGAAGAGCATTCATCCAAGGGCATAGTCACCTTACCTCTCAGAGTTGGGCCAGTTACAAAGGATGTGGTTTGTCAAGTACTTGATCTTGATCTCACATACAACATATTGCTAGGACGTCCTTGGATTCATGAAATGAGGGCAGTCCCATCTACATATCACCAATGAATTAAGTTTCCTCACAATGGAGTTGAAATAATAGTTAATGGTTATCCTAATCCATTCATATATTGCAATAACTTGAGACCAAAAACTGAGACCATCATTCCCAGTAATCGTGAAGTTGTTCCTTCTTCTGCGTACATTGATCCTGAGTCATTAAAACCTTCAACATCAAAACAAGGTGAACTTAAGGGCAAATTCCAGGACAAAGGCATGGGTGAATACACTTTGAATCAGACCATGTACTTACAACAAGTCATGAATTCACCAAAAGAATATGGATGACCACATCCTACTAAGCGGGTATCTATCATTACACTTGAATGGGATCCTACTATCTTTCAAAGATGGGGTGAATTGGAAGAGGAAGATTTATACAAAATGCTTTACACAGACCTTGAAGTTGATACACAAGATCTCATCAGTATACCATGTCAGAAGTATGGCAAAGGGTTCAAGATTCTACAAAAATTTGTGTATGATGGCAAAAGCCCTCTTGGGTTAAGAAAGGAAGGCATCATTGAACCTTTACAACCTAAATTGAAATTCAAAAAGGAACGCTCGAAGGGACTTGGTTTCATGACTCAAAAGACAGAAGAAGCATTACAAATCAAAGATGCCAAAATTCAACAAGAAAATCGCTATTCTACAGACTCCAATGAATGGGAATGGGGTTCAGATAAATCCTATAGTGACTATGAGCTCACTGAGATATTCAGAGAACCAAGTGAACCAACAAAAGAAGAGGAATTTAATAGGAAATTCAAAGTTGGTCAAGAAACAACTCCAGAGGAACCCATACAGTCTTTGTCTCTAGGTTCTAGGTCGAAGTCACATAGAATGAGAACACGTGTTCCAGAATGCACTACTAGTGATGATAATTTGGATTCGTTCACAATCGAGATTGATGAGGAGAGTGCCAATGATGACCTCGATAACTATCTCAACATACCAGAAAAAAACTAAATCTTCACTCTTAGCCCCGCTAACTTCGAAGACATCAAAGGCCTTCCCCTTGTCCACCACCAACTCATTGACTGGGATCATGAAGGACCTGCACAGTTTTACACATTCCAAAATGATGAAGCTTTTATTGACTATCTTGGCATACGAGATGATCTTCACCCTGGGGACCATAAAGCAGGATACACTATAGAACTCAATAGCGTGGCATATTTTGGTGAGGGTGTCGGACCTTCTTGTCGCAAAAATATAAAAATAAAAACAAACCAAGGGTCTTATGGCGAAAACCACACTGTGGCGCTGTTTGACCCCAAAAAAGTAAAAAGAAAGGATGTATCTAAGGGTGAAAACCTCTCTGAGGCACCCAAAGATGGAAGGCTCAACATTCTCCCAGCATCATATGAGGAAAAGTCATCCATGTTGGTAGAGGAGACTATCAAAACAAACATTGGTACAAAAGAAGTTCCACACAACATATTCTTGGCTCAATCTTTGCAAGAGTCAGAAAGGTCAAAATTCATAAGTTTCTTCAAAGAATGAGAAACAAATTTGCATGGTCATATGCTGATATGCCTAGATTGGATTTGGATTTGGTAATGCATCATTTGACAGTTAAACTGGGGGCAAAACCAGTGAAACAAAAATTAAGAAAGATGCATCCACAAGTGGCATTACTAGTCAAAGCAGAACTTGAGAAATTATTGGATGTCGAATTCATATGCCCAATTGATTATCCTGAATGGATCTCCAACTTAGTGCCTGTCAGTAAACCAGATCGTAGTATCATAATATGTATAGATTTTAGAGACATCAACAAAGATTGTCCTAAGGATGATTTCTTGTTACCAAATATTGACTTGATTGTCGATCTCACAGCAGGTCATGCGATGTTATCCTTGATGGATGGATTCTCTGGTTACAATCAAATAAAAATTGTATCTGAAGACCAACACAAAACAACATTCACTTGTCCTTGGGGAACCTTCTATTGGAATGTCATGCCCTTTGGGCTAAAAAATGGAGGTGCTACATATCAAAGAGCCATGACTACTATCTTTCATGATCTCATGCACGTTACTATGGAAGATTATGTTGATGACCTTTTGGGCAAATCACTCGACAGAGAATCACATTTGGACATACTTTTAGTCATCGTTGATCGGTTGGAAAAATATAAAGTAAGATTAAACCCCAAGAAATGTGTGTTTGGAGTAACCTTCGGGAAGCTCCTGGGATTCATTGTCTCAAAGAGAGGAATCAAAGAAGATCTAGCAAAAGTCAAGGCCATCCTAGAGATGCAACCACCAAGAAATATCAATCAACTTTGATCTTTGCAAGGGAGACTTCAATCCATACGAAGATTCATAGCACAACTTGTAGATAAGTGTAATCCCTTTCAGCACTTGCTACATAAAAACATCAAATTCAAATGGGATGATAACTATCAATAGGCTTTCCAAATACTCAAAGATTATCTTCTGAATTCGCCAGTTTTGATGCTGCCAATTCCAGATCAGCCTTTATTACTATACATATCAGCTACTTCAATAGCACTAGGGGCACTCTTAGCACAACAAGTTGCTGAGGGCAAAGAAAAGGTAGTATATTACATCAGTCACACATTGGTGGGATATGAGCTAAACTGCACACCAATTGAGTGCACATGTCTCACCGTAGTCTTTGCTTCGCAAAAATTACGATATTACATGCTAACTCATAAGACTAAGTTGGTTGCAAGGATCGATCCATTGAAATACCTTCTCAATATAGCAACACTTACTGGATGACTAGCCGAATGGGTGATGCTCCTAAGTGAATTCGACATTGAGTATGTGGATAGAAAAGAAATAAAAGGACAAGCCATCGCAGATCAATTAGCAGATGCTCCCATGATAGATGATGTTCCTCTAATTTCAAAATTTCTAGATGAATCCATTTTAACAGTATCACATGCAAAACCATGGCAATTATACTTTGACAACTCATACACACAACATGGGGCAGGAGCTGGCATCCTCTTTATAACTCCTCAAGGAGATTCTATTCCAAAATCATACCGCTTATCATTTCCTTGCACTAATAACATAGCGAAATATGAGGCATTAACAACAGGATTATGGATTGCAGTTCAGTGGAAGATCCAGGAACTTTGTGTTTTTGGGGACTCTCAATTTGTAATCCATCAAGCAACTGATGATTAACAAACAAAGGATGAGAAATTAATGCCTTACAAAAGAATGGTGGATGACTTGAAACAACATTTCACAAAGATAGACTTTGAGCAAATACCAAGAGAGCAGAATCGAGCCGCAGATGCCATGGCTACAATTGCTTCACTGATCAATCTACCTTTGAATGAGACCCGCTATGAGTTCTTGGTGGATAACCTTTTGGTTCCCTCATATGAAATCACTCCTACTGAGATGATATGTATCATCAGTCCCGAGTCCCAATTATACGGTTCCATTTTCACATACCTTCATGACAATACCCTACCTCCTGATCTATCCAATAACCAACGTCGCACTTTCATTCACCAATCTTCTCGGTACATCATTTTAGCCGATATCCTCTACTGTCGAGGTCTAGATGGCACTCTTCTTAGATGTTTGGAAAGAGACGAAGCTTAGATTGCGTTACGTGAAGTACATGAAGGGATATGTGGTCCACATTCTAGTGGTCCTACCTTAACTAAGAAACTCATCAGGACTAGATATTACTGGCCCAGTATGGAAAAAGACTCATATCAGTTTGTCAGAAAATGTAAGCAAGGTCAACTTCAGGGAGACCTCATCCATGCGCTAGCACAAGAACTTCAACCAATTGCAACTCCTTGGCCCTTTTGTCAGTGGGGACTCGATCTCATAGGCAAGATTCACCCTCCTTCTTCTAATGGTCATAAATTCATTATCACTGCCATAGAGTATTTCACAAAATGGATCGAAGCCATGCCTCTCATACAAGTCACTGGAAAACAAATTGCTACATTCATTCTCAACTATATCATTTGCCGATATGGTATTCCTGTTTCCATTATTACCGATAATGGGCGTCCCTTCAAAAATTAGGATGTTCGTGAACTCTGTGATTGCTTCCATATTTCCTATCATTTCTCCACACCATATTACCCCCAAGGTAACGGTCAAGCTGAGGCGTCTAATAAAACAATCCTTAAAATTTTAAAAAAGACAGTCGACGACGCTAGCTGTAATTGGCATATCCACCTTAATCCCGCACTTTAGGCCTATCGCACAAGTGTCCGCACACCTACAGGAGCTACACCCTATTCACTTGTCTACAGTGCTGAAGCCATCTTGCCTATTGAGGTCAAGCTACCCTCTTTACGAGTCTCTTTGCAAAACATTATCAGTGATGAAGAATACAGGGTCTCTCGCTTACAAGAACTTGAACTATTAGATGAATGAAGACAAACTGCTTTTAATCATCTCAAGGCTTATCAACAACGAATGAGTCATAGCTACAATCATAAAGTCAAGCCTCGTACATTTGAGGTAGGGGACTTAGTTCTTAGAGAAAATTCTAAGAATCAGCAGGATAGAGAGAAGAAGGGCAAATTCGAATCAAACTGGCTTGGTCCTTACATCATTACAGCAGCATATGGATCTAGTGCATATCAACTCTCAACCACAGAGGGTGAACCTTTAGAGGATCCTATCAACAACATGCACCTTCGCAAGTTTTACACATAGCTCTTTAGAGTACCCCAATTCAAAAATACAAAAAAATCAAAAAATTCAAAAATACAAAAAAAATCATAAAACATCAAAATCGTTACTTGGTGAAAACCTGGTAAACAAGCACCTTGTGACACAAAAAAAAAAAAAAATCAAAAAAGTAAAGAAAAACATTTTTGTCCAATGGTGAAAACCACTTCAGTGGCACCTTGGGCAAGTACCATGGTGAAAACTGGGTCACCAGCACCATGCATAGAGACATTGCTCCTCCCTCCTTCGGGATTCACTTTCATCCTTTCACTTTGCACACACTCACAATCTATCCATTCATAATAAAATTACCCATTCCCATCATGGCTTGTTATTGATCTACCCAAGATTGGTTCGCCATTCATAATAACCTTCATTTTCATCCCTTTCCATCCATAATAAATCAGCTCCTAGCTATGGCTAGGGCAAATCCTACGTCTAGTAATGGATGTGGAACTAAGAGTATCACATGTTTTGAGGAGTATAATTTCTTCCATCTTTCTTCAGTCTATCTGCGCACAACCCGCAATAAAGCAACACTTGCATCACTAATCCGCAATAAAGTTCCATCTTCTCCACAATAAAGTATTAGTTTCATGGATTCAGCCAGTTTTAGATATGACACGACAACAACAATGGGCTTCAACAAATCCAATCTTTCAACAAACTCAAACAACATTATGGTTTAGTGCTATCTATCCTTTTTGTGAAAGTAAACATTGTGACCACAATCAAATAAGACTTATACAAGTGACAAGAGACACTAAACTTGAGGACTACAGTGGATGTTGGTGTCGAGTCTTGGTTTTCTTTTGATTTTATCTTTCTGGTGACATGTCTTTTAGCTTTTCTGGGATGTCTTTGACTAGAGATTCTATCTCTAGGATGTCTTTGACTAGAAAGGCGAGGATGGGGTATCATCACCTATTTTTCTTTGCTATCTATGGATTGTCTCTTAGTAATGCTATGAGTTATCCAAGGATATGAGGACACTGTGAGTCTAGTATGAACTGGGTCATTCCTTGTTTGTGACTGTCTTATCTCCATGCAAACAGGTACAATGACTTTCTGGGTCGAACATATGCCTCGATTGTCATAACCTATTTTTCCATAATAAAGCTCAATGATGATAATGCACACGAAGCTCTTTCACTTTCATATCTTCTATCTTCCATCTCCATTTCTTGATTGACCTCCATCATCCTTCTCAAGTCCAAGTAGCCTGGTATCACATGACTGAGTATAATGACACACCAAAAATATTTGCATTTCATGTAGTTGCACCTGCATTACCACATATACGCATTCCATACATACATATAGATATTACAATTGCATCACATCCTGCATACAACACATATTAGCACATTTTACATTCTCATCATGTAAATAATCATTTACATTATCATATTCATTTGCATTTCATACATTCACATTTGCATAACATATTAAACATAAAAGAACAAAAATATTGCATCTCCTCATGTACATATTTGCATCCATATCATAACCATCACATAAAACATACATCATTAAACATCTCATCACATAGGTACACATGCATATAGCTTCCGTAAAGATGAATCATCTCATATATATATATATATATATATATATATACATATATAAAGTGTCATGATACAATGATGTCAAAATAATATGGTTACAATCACCTGAAGGTGTCTACATCATAATACAAAAATGGTACAATACTGCTACATAGGGAGCCCTCTACAGCTATGATGAACTCCCTCCCTCAAAGCCGGCTGGCCTTGATGGAATTTGAGCCTTGGAAGGACCTACCCTAGGATCATCCCTCCTGTCCCCCCTATCTGGTGGTGGTGGAGGACCCATAACCCCACCGCTAGATGCCTATCTCCTCTGGCTCCCTCCTGTAGATGTCGCTATCCACAATGGTCTACGGAAGCTCCTCGCCCACTGATCTGGTGGCACTACACCATAATATAGATCCCGCCAGTAGCCTATCTCCTCTCCTGCTTGTAGGACATAGGCATATCCAGCCCTTGTGTCCTCTGTCACCTACCTCCCAGCCCTCAGTGCTGTCTCAGCCTCAGTGTAGTGCTGTATAGCCTGGTCTCACTCCCGCTCAGTATCTCTGAGCCACCTCCTGAGTCTATCCCTCTCCCTCTCCAAGTCCTGAATCTCATCTGCCTGTCCCTAGAAAATCTCCCTTAGCTCAACTAGCTCATCCTCCTCTGCCTCGACTCCCTGTGCCTCTGCCTGTGGCTCCCCCTGTATGGGTCCCTGTCCCTGTGCCTGTGCCTGTACCGGTGGCTATACTTGTACCTACCTCTGTCTCTGTCCCTGCACCTATTTGGCACCCTGTGCTACTGGCACCTATAGCAGGAATCCACCGCGACCCCTCACCACTCAAGCATGTCTCTCCTCTCCCCCCTCCCTCCGTGGTACCACTCTCCTCTCTCTGACTGCACCTCGCCTCCTCCGTTAGCCTCTCCCTCCACCATCTCCATCATCACCACCATCCCCACCACTATCTCTGTCTAGCAGCTCTCCTGGATCTATCAGGCATGGGAAGGGATGCTCAGCCCAATATGTTGTGTACTCTGCATCCATGCTGGCATCCTCGATCTCTGGCCACATATCCTAGGGTAAGGGGACCATCTCCACCAGCTGCATAACTGCCTGATCATATGACAATAATGGCCCAAAGTGCGCCTGATCCCTGACCATCTACGCGTACATGCTTGAACCCTGTGGCATCCACTGGATCCTGCCAAACTGCCTGCCCACCCTATCAACCAGCTACCTCTCCAATACATAGGGCATCCGCCCAATCAGATACCTGCTCCGGAAGGTGTAGGGTAGCTCTACTGCATCATCCTCCCACTACTTGCATCCCAGGTTTGGCCTCCATATAACCATATCAATCTCATCTATAGCCCGCTGCCAGTACTCCAACCTGCCAATCCGTGGCTGCGAGGTGATCATATCGTACAAATGCATGAAATTGCATCTGTGGCCTCTGCCCCTGAAATGTATCAATCGTGTAACCGGTAGATGCTCATAAGCCCACACCTATAACAATGTGACTCTGCAACCTAATCCCACGAATCCATGGTACACAAACTGGTGAAGCTCATAGTATAAATGTGCTAGCACACACGGTCCCCAGGCATATCTGGTGTGCTGAGTCACCAGTGTCTCCAATGTGCTCCCCCAGCCCATAGCCAACCCTCGTGTCACTCTGTCCGGACACAGGAACCCACTAATCACTCCTCCTGCCATTGTTGGTAGTGCTAATCCTGTCATGATCATGGTATCCCATGCCACGTGTCCTGCCCTCATCTCCAGTCCTAGATCTTGAAACACTCATCTCAAGGCATCCCTGTCTCCCTCTCGATCATACAGAATCAGCTCCCCATCAATCGGTATCTGTAGAATCCTGTACACATTCTCCATGGTGACTGTCATCTCACCCATCGGCAAATAGAACATGCACATCTCTGAGTGCCATCTCTCAGCTAGCGCAGTCAGCAAACCCATGTTCGCCTAAAACTCAGGCACATACAAAATATGTCTCAGACCCATAGCCTCAATAGCAGCTCTGTCCTCGAATGTCAACTCTGGTTGCAACCTCTGAGTTGATGAGAATCTCTCTCGTGACTCTAGCATAGGCAAATACTCCTGCAGTGATGCAAATCAATCATGTCAGTCATACTGGCATTCACTGTTCATCACAAAATGCTACATTTTATCTATATACATATGATACTCTATCCTAGTGACACTATTGTTCATCACAAAGTTTTGCTTTCTATCCTAGTGACACTCATTCTTTCTTATCGAGAGATCGTTTGCAATCTTTTCAGACATTTTTCATCCAATCTCTCGAGGGGGCATATCATTCCCATCTTGGGGCAACTTTGTATCAGTTCATCTTATCTTCTTTGAAACAACGCGACAAGCCACATTGTCTCAAAGAGGGGCAAAATTTAGACACCTAAAATTGTCATGTCTAATTAAATAAATATTTTATTTATTTAATTATCTAAGCCTAATTCTTCTATTAATTAAATAAATCTTTATTTATTTAATTAATTCATTTATCCTCTTCTAGCCTTATTTCTTGTTTAAGTAAATACATTTATTTATTTAAATTGTCATTTTCTTAAATTAAATAAATATTTTATTTATTTAATTTGATCCCACTTCTTCTATTAATTAAATGAATCTTTATTTATTTAATTAATTCATTAGCCTTTTCTACCCATGACACATGTCATTCATCTCTTAATTCCTACTCTACCTATCCCTTTCATTATTTTATTATTTTCTTTACCTACCCTCTAAACATAGCAGACCTCCTTTTACACCTCTCAATCTTATCCCTCCATTTCTTATGGCGTCTTCTATATAAGGAGATGCTTCCTTCATTATCAAACCCTAACTACCTAGCTAATGAATCAAGCTAACTAACTACCTGGCTAATCAATTGATGCACTCGACTACACTACGCTTTTCATATGAGATCCTACTTGCAACCACATTCCATTCTTTGTTGAGCTCTTGTGCACATAAAATTTGAGAGCAAATATATCAAGCAAGATCGATGGAGATAGGAAGAATGGAGATCCAAAACCCTATTGGACATGTGATGGTATAATCTTTGTGATTTCATTTGATTTGCATTGTCTTAGGTAATCTTCATATGCTATGGTGGATCTTTGTTGTTGTTAGGCTAGGGTTTTGTGGTTGAATCTATTTTAGTCTTTCAATATTATTATTGTTGTATCCATTTTCACCATACACAGGAGGATTAAGTTATTCAATGGGCAACTATTACCGAGTTAGACAATGATGAGATCATGTTGTTTATATTGTTTTTATATCCTACATTTGCTATTGTTTGTAAGGTTAATACTATACTATGTTACCGAGCAAGGAACCTAGTCGGTAAACCCTAAGGTTATTGCTATCGATTAATGAAGGCGAAATGTCTACCAAGTGAAGTTTAGTATTTACCGAGTTGCAACCAAGTAATAATAGAATGCATTGGATGTATACATACGTTATTTAACGATGGAACCTGATGAGCTGGTTATGATTAAATGATTGATACAACATGTATGAAGTTTGTTAAGGATCTATGGCAATGGAAGATCGGCAGGAAGATCTACAGCTCAGATTGAACCACAATACCCTAGCACAAGTTCCAAGAAATCTATGCAAGTTCCAAGGCGAGGTAAAATGTTTTCAGGTCGAAGGATACATTGAACCTGGTCAATTTTGAAGATCTGATGGCTAAGATTGATCATGGGAAATGTGATCAAGGAGATTAAGGAGTTAGCAAATTGTTTTTAAATAAGGTACTATTGATAAACAATGTATGTGGACAAATGTAAGCACAAAGATGCTACATAGTGATTACCGAGCACAGAAGCTTGAAGACCTATTTGAATAACAGAGTAAGGAGCCCAGCAGAGGGACAACATAAGTCCTATGACTAGATTGTATTGAGCAAGTAAGAATTTGCTTTAGCATTTTAGATGCAAAGTTGCAGACATACTCATTACTGTTGTTTATTTGTAAGTGACAAAAAATCTCTTAACCGAGTAGACTTAACAGTCTTATTTGTATATCCTCTAGCAAGGTGACAATCCTATTGAGTGTTTGAAACCCTTTAACAAGGTCACTTCTAACAAAGTGAAGATCCTAACAAATCTGAGGGAAATCCCTTAACCGGGTCACATCTAGCAATGTGTTTGTAATCTTTAACAGGATTTTCTTTTAACCGAGCATACTTTAGAAGAGTATATTTCTTAGTTGGTCTGAAATCCCACAGTGATTTTTCCCTATTTGGGTTTCCACGTTAAATTTGGTGTTGAATGTGTTGTGATGTTATCTGTTTATAAGTTTGCATGTTTTACAGTTTTGGTTACATATATCTGTTAAAGCTATCGAGGTTGAATCTATTGATTTCATGGAGGTTTAAGTTTGTATGATTCACCCCCCCCCCTGTACTTAACAATTAGTATAAGAACTATCAAGATTGTATAAATATAAAGAGTAATTAATTAGTACATAATTACATTCTTAATAGTATCCCGTACCTTGTTCTGGCATCTGGTGGTGTATTTCTTTTTTTCCTTTCAATTCTCTCCTTGGCATCCAAAATCAGGTCCTTCCACTCCCTCTTTGGAATCATGGGGGGATGCTTGTACTTTAGGTTCCTCTCTTAATGGGTCCTGTATTGGTCCCTCACATACTTTAGATATGTGCCAGCTTTTTCAAGGAGCTTGGTTTTGTCAAAGGTGTCATTTCTAAACCACTCAACCATTTGGTTTGTCAATTCATCTTTTAACCTTTTTTCTTAGTCATTCCACCTTTTAAAGCAAAAACAAACATTTTAGATTCAGAAATGAACTGAAGCTACATTTATTATAGTTCAAGAAGTGGATCAAAAGAAAACTATTCTAGCAATGATATGAAATCAAAATAGTGGATTAGGGTTAGTTCACATATGATGTACCACCTTTTATGTATGGTAGGCCCAAATATTTGGAATGCAATGTCACTAAGATGTTTATAGAAAATATCATTGCCTGCAAAAAAATCATGGGATCATTAGTCCAAAATGAGTGATCATGAAGTAAATTACAATTAGAGTATATATAATAATAATTTTAAAGTACCTGGAACCTTTTGTATCTTTAAGGGAATCATTTCTTTGTCGCTCACCACCAATGTGGCCTACAATGTTCCCATACTAGTAATACAAGAAGATCCAGGAAATGATGGTATGTTATCAGCAGTAGTCACCTCTGGCACATCCTCATGTACATCTCCTCCTGCAAAAAATGAATCCACTATGAAATGCCCCCAAGAAAGAATGCTTGAAGGGAAATAAACACATAACAGAAGATAGAGAAAAAGATAGATCTATAACCAATGGGCAGGCCAATATGACGTGCAGTAGAGGATGTCTGCATGCTACGTGTTGCCGACATTGTAGTCAGCAATATAGGTGAGGCTAACCTCTGACGAGGCGGCAATGAAATTCACATAGGAACATTGACAACACCTAAAGAATTATACATTAAATAATCAAATATTAAATATATGAAAAGTACAAGAATTGTAAACAAGGATGAACCTTTATTTTGAAGATTAACAATATCAAGTATGATGTGTTTTGGGTACTCAAAGTGATAAGCCAAGCAAATGATTATACAAGAAAATTGTCATCACCTGAAGAACCTGCAACACCCTGATCATGGCAACGATTTTCATGAGGGCGAATAAATTACTGTAAAAACAATACGTACATATTTTAGTTAATGACATAAAAGAGAATAAAATATAAATCATTATTCAATTTTTTTTTATAATTAAAGCTTTCATTACTACTTACTTGCAAGTTTTCTGCTGTCCGAATCAATAATTCCACCCTCTCTCGTATCTCATTAGTCATAGGAGGAACGACTGCCAAAGAAACAATCTCTTTAGTAATTTTTCTAAGAGGCTTTTTTATGAATGCCAAAGGGTGTGTGGAATCTTTAGGGTCATCATCACTTAACCCTATTGATTCCACATCCCTAGAGAGGTGTTTAGGTACTGCAACTCCCTTTCCCTTTCCCTGAACATCCATCTATGTCAAGAATATCATTAACAATTATTAAATTAGTCTAAATCACCAAAAAAAAGAACATAATAATTTAACAGTTTGCTTCTCTCTAATTTGTACAATTACAATGAGGTTTATCTGGTTGGTAGAAGTGTAGCAACCTACATCCCTGTCTGTGATATGTGATGGATCCATGTCGCCCTATGACAAAGAAAAAATATTAAAAATGTTAGCGAAATTAAACGAATAGACTTAGCAAAAAAAATTCATAATAAAATGGTATATTGGATTCATTAATTGGAGGTTGGTTAATTTAAATGGTATACAATACGTACCACCCCCATGATATTAACTTTGTTTGTATCTATACAATTCAAACTTTAATCGATTAGAAGCTCTTCTCTTGCACTTATTGATTTTATCGCACATACAAATACGTGATTTCCCTTGCACGCCTCAAATATGCAATTGGGTTGTTTATTAGTTGAGCCAAGTCGCGTACTATTTATAAAACCTGCAATATTCCCCGTTGCTTTTGGCCGACCATCAATGTATACATCCACTTGTTTAATTTGATCATTATCTTTCTGTTGTATATAATTTGCTGATAGTGCATACCTATGCATACTTTTTTTATATTTAATAATCTGCATCCAATTATTGTAACTGTAACAAGGTCCAACAAACTCCATCAATTCAGCAACTTTATTGTAATAGCCCTTTATGCCATCCATGGAAAATAAGCCTGAACCATGTAACGACGAAGGTGCTATGTGATATATCCTATCGTTAACACAAAAATTAGTGTTTATTGGAGGAAGTTCCTTGGGCACCCATTGTTTCTATATATTTTTGTACCTCAGTGGCACCTCAATGTCATCTTTGGTCTCATCATCATAAGAACATGACCCCCCTTGAGCAAGGAAAAATTTCATGCGTTTATTGAACTTTCTTCTAATCTTTTGACCTTGTTGATCTCCCTATTGTAGACCTACTACATGTGTCACTTTCATTTTCTATTCGTACATTTTCCTCACTTGATGAAGAAAGATTTGACAAATACCTATTTGGGGGTACCTGCACTCCATGAGAGAGTTAATTGGTAATGAGAGAAATTTTTCAAATGAGGGTAAGGTTGATGAAGAAGTTGTCCCTAAAGTTGATTTTGGGATTAAAATTGGAATAAGTCCAACTAGGGCCTCAAGTGTTGATAACTATATTAGATTTGCTACTAATGTCGAGGTTTGCAAAACTGAGGAAATTTTTTTTCCAAGTAATTTAAAAAAAATAAACTGGTTCTATAGGGTGTATTGACTAGGTATACCTGTCCATCCATGAGACTATGCAAGGTCCTCGTCAAAGGGGTTCAAGGTCTTGTACAATGTAATTCAATTATCTTATGTTAGCTAAAAATTACATAGTACACAACATGAACAACATGAACTTTGTAGACAAAAAGAGTATTAAATAATAAAAAAAAGTTGTCATCAAAATCATTGTAAATTTTTTAATTCCTTACCTTTACTTTATGTAGACTATGTAGGATCCTCAACTAAATGGTTGACAATGTGTGTAGTCAATGACCTGTTCCCACCAAGGGTGACAACATGACACAGGGACTATACATGAAATTGACACCATCAATTGAGCATCATAATCATTACTACATTTGTAAGTTGATAAACAATAAATACATACATATCATAAGCATCATAAGCATCACATGATGTATCATCATATATGTAATTGAGCATCACAATTAGCATCACATATGTATCATAAATCACCATCCACCACATAGGTAATAAACAATAAAAAATGTCACATACATCAATATAAACATGTGATCCATCACATATGTATTTTAAATCAACATCCATCACATAGCTAATAAACCTCCTACATTTCATTCATCATCATCATCATCATCATCATCGTCGTCGTCATCGTCGTCATCATCATCATCACATCGTCATCATCATCATCATTATCATCATCATCATCATCATCATCATCATCATCATCATCATCATCATCATCATCATCATCATTTTTATTCAATCGTAGCCTATACCATTTGAGGATGAACAAAACTAATTTGAAGGAATTAAAGTCACACTCAAGCATATCATCCAAAATGCCATAGTATCGATTTTGAGACTATTGAGGATGTATGTCATTTCTTGATGAAATATTTGTCACCTCAAAGACTGCAGTGATGCCAGAATCACAAGTTTTCTTCATGTCATCCAACTTTTTTATGCAAAATTTATGACCATTGCAGCACACAGCGTTGTGGTGTTTGACTTGCGATATGTCAAACATGTAAAATTTATTGCATTGTGAGTTGATACACATATGGGTGATTAATAAATTTATACATACCTATTTATCTCTTAAACCATATGCTAAATCAATTTCCCTTTGCATAACATTGGAATCTCCATTATGATGAGCTTCTTTAACCAATGAAGCCACACCTTCCCATGTTAAGGTGTGTCCAGAATGTTGACAATGCTCAATCCATACCATCATCCAATCAAGATTGTTTGCAATATACAAATGTAGTGCATGCCACTCTCGACCAACTATACAAAAAATAAATAGACATCTTACAACCGATTTATTTTGAAGATTAAGAATTAATTAACTACAATAACATCTTATAATTACATGTCACTTTCCTCAATCTACCTTTCCCCATCAAGTACTCCCCTTTGAATTTGTTAATGGAGTTGGGATCCCAAATGCAATCCACGTGGATCTTTGCTGCAAACTTAGGAAGATATGGAGAAATATACACCATAGTCTAGTTACCATATATCCCTCCACCATAGAACCCTCAGGATGTGCTCTTTGTCGAACCAAAGCCTTCAAAAATTTCAAGTGCCTCTCAACCATCCACATTGACCTAGTGTGTACAGGTCCACACAATTCAATCTCCTCAACTTGGTGTATGAGGTAGCGTTCTTGTGCATTGAAAAAAGCTAGAGGTAGACACTTTTGCATTTCACACATTAAATGAGGAATTTTTCTCTTCCAATTTTTTATATCGTCTTTATGGATTTCTTTACATGACAACCACTTACAAGATATTCAAGATGCAAAAAAATATATTACATAACAAGTAAAACAAATAGAAAATATAATATCTATACAACGAACTGAACAAATATCACTACTTACCTCATGTATTTTCCAAGATCATATATGACTTTCTTGACATTATTGTCAAAGTCATTTGGGAGAGATAGAAGTAGAATGTACTGCAACAATTATAAAATTATCTTTTCATTTTCTTCTAACATAATATAGTGAAAAGTACACATACACACAGTACTTAAATACATAGTAAAAACACAAGAACATGAATTACCTTAATGAAGGTATGCCAATCATGCATTTTCATCCTTGGCCCAAATTCACTTTTCTTTGATATGAGATTGGTTATGTTCATAGCAAATCATGTGGGAAATCAAATTTTTTGTATGAATTCTTTTATAGCATTGCTTTGTTGGTCCGTTAATGACCAAGGAAGCTCACTTATATTAGTCTGGTCTCCATGGATATTTGATCATATTTTGACAATTTTTTCTTTGTCACACCTTCCATCCAATATTTTCCATAATGTCTTTGTTATTTTCTTTCCAATATGCATAGTATCAAACAAATGAATAATTTGTAACTGCTCATAGTAGGGCAACCTACTAAGTTGTTGGGGATAACTTTTTAGTCCTTTACAAAGGTGGTCATTTATGCCTTCATGATCTTCATGATCATCAATCACATCATCAGTAAACAAAACAAAATCGAAAAGATGTTTTATGACAAACCAATAGATGGAATGACATTACATTGACGATTAATTCTATTATATTCCAACTTCCACAAGTGAGGTGTCATTCTTTGTGGCTTTGATGTATTCTCTTCTTTCCCATTGAAAATATGTTTTTCAGTATTTTGATACTTATGATTTTTGTGGAGAAAGTGCCTATACTCATCAAACACCTGCTTTCCTAAACTTTTTGAATGATGAGATTTCATCTTTGGACCACAAACAAGACATGCAAATTTTCCCTTTGTTTGAAGACCTACAAGATAATGTATAATTGGACTAAATATGATAATTTTTTGAATTATAATGTTCATGCACAACTTAAACACTATAACATACCACAAAAATGTGTTAGCCCTGGGGCATCGTGTAATGTCCATAGAAGGATCGCATGGAATTGAAATTGTCTTTGTCCTATTGATCTAGAGACGTCATACATAGTGACACCATTCCATAACTCTAGTAACTCATTGATAAGAGGCTCGATATATACATTCATATCTTTAACTTGGTACTTACCTAATCGAATGAACAAAAACATTACATAATTATTATGACCATTTTACTGCAATATTTATAATTAAATTTAGGCAACTATATTTAAATGATAAAATACCTAGAACAACCATTGCCAACAATATGTGCTCCCTCTTTATTGACATCCATGGAGGAATGTTATTGTTGATAACAAAAACAGGCCACACTAAGTAAATAGATCTCATCTCTCCAAATGGATTGACACCGTCTGGTGCCAATGAAATCCTGAGATTATGAGGTTCTTCTTTAAATTGTGGCCACTTTTCCTCTATGTCCATAAATGTTGAACCATCCATAGGCATTTGAATAATGTCATCTCGACTTCTATTGTGTGCATGGTAATCCATAAATTGTGCCAAGCTAGTACACTTGAATAATCGTTGCATATGTGGAATAATGGGAATATAACGAAGAACCTTATGAGGAACCCTTTTTGTTATTTGATCTATTCGATATCTAGTGATATGACATTCAGGGCATTCAATTTGAAATTCATGTTGTTTGTGATATATAATATGATCATTGGGACAAGCATCTATTGCTTGATACTCCATTCCAATATCTTTCATAATGACAGATAATTGTCGGTATGAGTAAGGTAGAATATTTGATGGTGGTAACAAATACTCACCTATCAATCTACAACAAAAAAATATATTTTGTTAATATAATTAATGGTACAACATGATTCACAGTTTATTATGACATATATGACATACCTTAACATCGTGAGATTGTTATGTTGGATAAACCATTCATAACCTTCGATTTCACCAACAACAATACAAAGGAGAGAAGAGTTGTCTGCGAGCCCTTGTAAAGGGCCTCAGATGTCTTCTCAAGTAGAAGGAAATCATGAACAACATCAAGGTCATGTTCATCATCATGATCAACTACACGAGTATTAAAAGTGTCATGGATCAATGTATTGGTACCATCATCTTCAATTGTGTTTTCTGGCTCATGATCGTCATCTTCCATGGGATCATTATCCTCAGCTTCAATATTCACACCTCCATGTTCGTTCACTTCAAAAACCATATTCTCTGGGTTGTGTTGATCCATACCATGTGCTTTGGGGTGCTCGACCTATATAAAATTGATAAACATAAATTAACCATGATCATGATCTCATCATCAAGTGGTTTATTATGTATATAAATTGTTAAAACTATATAATGAAAAACTTACCAATGGATGATAATCATGTCCACCTTCAATGTGACCATGCAGCCTACAATGTTTCTTAGTTGTTTTGATTAGAAGTCTTCTAGTCTTTAACCCCTTACAAATTTTGCAGGGATAATAACATTTTCCATCACCTTTTCTTTTCAAGTTAGACCATAATCTAGCAATTGTCTCCTTATTTTTTTGTTCGCTGATATTGCTTGACATGGTTTGTCTTCACAGGTAAGAAAATTGGGCTATAGAACTAGTTATATAGAAGTTGAAATGTTAGTTATGAAATCACATTTCAGTATAATATACCAAATTAAATTACTTGAAAATAGAAATTATCATCATTGAACCAAAACCATTTAACTCTTCTTTTTCATCTCAAAACATATCTAATGGCTTTGTGGTATGCAATCCTTGTATAATATATTAAGTTGACTAATGTATAATTGGGGTAATCCATGAGTGTCTAATGTGAGTTTAGTATCCTAACATTCGAGAGACCTTATCTGACTTGCCTAATCAATGTGGTTGCTGTCCTAATATGAAATACTAAGTTCTACCCTTGCCTCTGCATCAAACTTCTCACATCATGTTTCTTCAACAAAACACACTCATATGAATTGAGCCAACACCATGAGGATAGGGTCAAGTATCATGGAAACTAATCATATTATGTGAAGATGGGGTTCACACATGAGTGTTGGCTCTCAACAATGCCACACTTCCAAAATTGTCAGTCTCAAGACTTCTCCTATTGGGTGAGTACTCATTGATGGCCACAAGTCCAAATCAATGTATGTAGGCTTCAAACTCCTTACTCTAGGCTAGGAGGACCCTACACAAGGTCTATAAACATTCACTTGGTATTACAATAGAAAGAGCCTCCCTCTAGAAGTTTGTTTGCAACACACACATCAATATTGGTAATAATTGTTATGATGGATGGTCTATTAGGACGGTAAATAAAATGCTTATTCTTTTTCCACCCTTTGAAACAACAACAAGGTATTTGACTTGGCAGGGTCCCCACACATCACTTCAACAATAAACATTAGGCAATTCAACCTTTTGCCTTCTCAATGCATTTTTTTTTTGTCTTTCACTGGTTTTCTTAGTCCGATACATAGGGATATCAAACCTTTCATGGCATCATCACACGCACCTTCCAATATGTAGTCTTTTCATATTTTAGGTGCCTACACACTATGCTATTGTTAAGTATTGATGTAGTCTGAAGACATCTCATGACTCCATTACATGTCCACACTTGGGTTTACAAACACAACTCTATCAAAACAAAAATAATATCACTAGTAAAACTATGACTATGACAATAAATACCCTTAGGACAATCACAGAAATTTAATCTATTCCATTTAGTTTTGATCGACAAACCTTTCTGAAGGTTGCATAGGGTCCCCTCACTCCTCTCTCTATCATCAACCACTTTAAAATACCAATCTCCTGTCTTCCCACCAAATTCTTCCCTGATATGATACAGAGCATGAAAAAAGGTCTTCCCACACATTTGGGTGAATTTATATGCATGGGAGACCAAACTATAAATTATTTACTCCTCTCAGTAAACACTAGGTAGGGTTTTAATATTTTTTGAAAAAACCATGATATCTAATTTAAAACACAATGAAATTCAATGCCACAAAAATAAAAAATGAAGTTAACTCAATTCTGTACCACATCTAATTGATTTCCCATCAAATTATAATGATTTTCACAATGAAAAATGAAGATAATCAGACCAAAATGTCAAAAAATGCACATAAAACCCCAATTTCATTAAGAAAAACTCTTGGATGGCATTCAAAGGCCTATTTATTCCCATCCAAGTGGGTTACAACCTCAAACCACCATAAACTAACTTTCCAACCATATCGTTAATAAGTTTCTACAAGAAATGCAAAAGTTGTCATGGCAATATGACAACTTTTTTCCTAATGGACCTCAAACTTTCACAATTAGGAGTCTATTTGTTGTTAGAATGCAATCTATGAGTAAGTATTAGAGGATGTTACTGACTTGGGTATCATGCTTTTATGTGTCTTTGACATGACTACTAGTAACTATATAAGGATCTTACTAGTCCTAGATCTATGCCTTGTCTTTTTGATATGGTTCCTAGTGAGAATATATGTATCTTACTAGTTATAAATGTCATAACTTTGTGTTTTGCATGCTCCATGTGTGTTACCAATGTGACTCATACTACTCACTTTGTACTTCCTTTTTATCTCAATATTGTAGATTGACAATATCATAAGTCTTGGGAGCTACCACCTTTCCAAACTTATAGTCATCTTGACTCTTCAATATCTTGGTGAAAGAATATTTGGTTTCTCCATATTTTCCCAAGAGTACATGAGCATAATTTCATACTCATTCTAAGAGGGGGCTAAATATTGCATCATAAGTTCTATCTCTTTAAAAATATACACTAGGTTTGGACTCAATTTAAGTGGGTGTGCTTTATTTATGCCTAATTGTACTTAGGTTTGATAATGTTTCCATAAATTTGGTTCATTCCCTTATTCATGATGTTCTTCATGGCTCATTTTTATAGGAATGGGGTCTTGGGAACCCTTATTCATGGAAATTGGACGTAAAATGTGAAAGATGAATGTTGGATTTGCAAATAGTAGGAATTTCCTCTCCAAATTTGGACTTTTGCAAAAGTTCAATTTGAAAAGGTTCAAGGACCATTCATATAAGGTCCATCTTGAAGATTAAATGATAATACCATCCATGCATATTAAATGATATAGTCAAGTAATAAAGAAGGAAAACCATTTCCTGAAGTTGTCAAATGATTTAAAAGATTCACAACAATCCACTAAATGCAATTCACTAAAAAAGAAAACAAAGTATGCTACAAGATAGTGGGTAAGATACAGCGAATGAAGTTAAGTAGACAAAGAAAAACCATGAATATTACCAAGTCAAAAGGAGTAGCTATGACCTCTTAGGTGTTTTTTCACTTGCATAAATTAGACTTCTTAAGGATAGAAACACATGTAGATAGTAGTATGAAGTCTTTTTGATGATTTTTGAAGTAGTTGAAGGAATGGATTATTTTAGTTATATCTAACCCAAGACAATTTCAACTCAAAGTAAGGAATAAAACCATATGTTCTATAAGTTTGGGATACTAATTGAGTAGCTGGATAAGGTAGAGCATGACTATAGGGTAGTCTTCAGACTCTTTTAACTCAATTAGAACATGTACCAAGTATCTAGGAGCTTACAAAGCCAATTCAACCATATTTCAAGTGAAAATGCAACAAAAGGAGTAAAAGCTTTGAATACACCTCAAAAAGCACTCCTAGGTGGCCATGTAGGTGGAAATAGTATTTTCCAACTTTTTTTTTCTTCATAGATGCAGCCATATATTCTCTTCATTATTTGAGATGAGATATAGGACTCCTAGGGCTTAGTTCATCTTAGATCTCTAAATTCTATGCCAAGTGTTGTAACTAAAAAAATTCTTACAGCAAGAGATATTATTTAATATCATTTAAGGTTGCAGTAGTGCAAGGAACATCAATATGAAAAGAGAAGGGATGAAGAAGTCAGGGACCTTGAAATTATACATCATAATTATGATACAACTAGCTGGGATAGAATTTCCCCCTCATGGGGATAGCCATTTGACTCCTATCAGGATAGATGAACAAAGCCAAAGAAGGTTGATAAAGACAAGGGCAAGAAGAAGGTTAATGAAGAGGAAGATGTTGAAGAGGAAGAAAAGAACCAAAAAGATCAACAAAAAGAAATTGAAGAAGATTAAGATGTGTAACCTAGTTTGATGTTTTATCTAGTTTTGGACTTGAAAATTATTTAGCCTTGACAATATTTTATGTTTTATGGCTCATGGAAACTCCCAACAGTTAGAAAATCATCAAACCAAACACTTAATACTTGATAAGACACTGAATATAAAATAGATTGATTAATTAATAATATTTGGTATGAATTCCTTTGTATATAATAGAATGGATGTTGGATTAATGAATATACTTCTACACACTAATCATTGAGAAATACATTATTGGCAGTTTCGTTATTACCCAGTCCAGTATTGATCTGATCTTATTGGGGAAGCATCTCGCGATCAAACCACAAGGTCTCACTATCGATTACTCTACTGTTACTAGGGTTCACCCTCTAATTTGTGAAATTTCACAACTCATTTATTTTATGCTAAGTATATGTCTGATAGTTTTCCTCTTTCATACGATTGAGTACTTCCCACCATGGTAGAAGGGAAGTAGGCTTGCAAGAGTGGTATGGTGGTGGTTCTATGTGGGAAAAGGGTTACAAAGCATACTGCCCTTGGGCATAGAGGAGATGGATTCTATGGAAACCTATTGTAACCTCTTTCCCCTATCATGGTAAAGATTCAAATCCGAAATTCCGAAATTCCTCATCCAAACATTATGCAAATCCGAAATTCCTCATGCAAATATTATGGAAATCTGAAATTCCTCAAATGTGAAGATTCAACGAATGAAGGTGAAGATTAAACAATTCCGCATATTATGCAAATCTGAAATGAAACTGAAGTTCACCAATTCCTCATATTATCCAAATCCAAAATGAAGGTGAAGATCCTACCTCGAATGGTGAGTGTGTCGTTTTATCTTATCAGGGGTTGAGCTCGACGTGGAAGCCTGCATAGTATTGAATGCAACACAAATGACTTGCCCACTTTTTTTTTTTTTTAAAGTAATGCCCATTGCTGTTGAAATTTCAACGAACGCGAGCACTTTTTTAAAATAAAATCAAATTTGGTCACAATATACCTTCTCCGTCAGAAACCTCTGTTAGAATTCTAGACCAAATGTATTAGTGAATAAATATTTTTTCTAATCTCCATGCACTTATTTTTTTTCTACAAGGTTTAATCTATTGGTTGCCTTTTTGGAAAAAAAATCTTTCTGAGCCTAAATCAATGTGATGGTTGATGCTCCTCATAGGTGGAAATCATTTTTCTAACTATTTGGATACAATATTATCAAATCCTTATGGTAACTTGGTCACTTCAAAAGTTTATCTTTACTATCAACAATTATATGTACTTGTAACACATTAGGAAATATAATAAAATTGGTTTTTGGGTTTAAAATTCTTTAATAACTCTTTTGAATTTTTTCATTAAAGGGTCAAACATGTTTTGAAGGGACTTAAAACCCTATTTATAAAATAGTACTTTCAATAAAACATCTACATAACAGAACTAGAATGACAACCAACCAAAAGACAAAGGAAAGAGACCAGACAACAACAAGGCACCAAGACAAGACAAAAAAAAAACAATCTAAAAAGGTTACTTTACGTTCTTTAAGACTTTAATAGCCTTAGCCTCACACTCAAAATACTCTTGAGAAAGCTTCTTAATCTCGTGCAAGTCCTTTAGCAACTAATCAACAACCTTCTTGAGATAGCCCTTGGTATGGGTACATGGCCCTTTGCCCTCTTCAACAACCTTTGTCCTCTAGATCGATGAACTAAGGATTACCTTGTTGCAATCTTTCAAACTTCTCAACCAGCATCCTCATATTTCTCACAAACCCTTTAATCACATTATGGATAAATTTGAATAGCTTAACTAAGTTAGTATTGATTTGACCTTCATAGTTTAACAAAGGTTAACAACCTCAAAGTTTAACAACCTTTGTTTCTAGAGCCACAATATGCCCTTCATAGTTTGATTTCAAAATGGCCACATTTGTAATGACCTTTTGAAGATACACAACCACATTTCTACCTTATTTATCCACCCATGAGCCACAATGCTCCACACCCTCATCCAACCTTGCTTGAATAGACCTGATCTTAAGGCTCATTTGTTTTATTCCATGGAAGTACCATTTCTGCATCTTAAAGGTATCCATCACCACATCCCTAGTGAGACCCAAGAAATCATCATGATTCTACTTTTCTAAACTGAGATGGGGAGAATCGATGTTCAATTGGTGTAGAAATGACAATCTACCGCCTTTATCCTTAGAACCCTTCACTTCTTGAAAGAGAGGAATGGAAGTAACTTTATTACTCAAAGTCAAAGGAATTAGGAGAGGACTTCTTCATTTTTCCTCTCTTCAAAATTCTACTAGAACTCTAACCTTAGATTCCTCTTCAGTATCCCACCCCTCGTCCTCCAACACAACAAAATCTGACTCCTTATCCTTCTAAAGGGTCATATCTTTATAAATCTCAGGCTTACTTTTAGAAGGGTCAGACAAAGATTTTATATACTTTGTGATAAGCATAGAAAGGCCTTCATGCAAAATCATACTATTTTATAACTATTTTGTAGTTATTAAAATTATACTTATAGTACTATTTTTCACCTTTTCTTCATTGCTTGTCAATTCTTCTCTAGAGTATATGTTTTACTCTTCCATCATGGATTATCTTATTATCAAATTGCCATGGTCTCCCTAATAACAAATGAAAAATCCATATGCATTACCAATAAAACATAATTTGGTTTTCTATTTTTTTAGTGTGACACAATTTATAGAGTTAAGTAAGATAAATATTTTAACTCCAACTTCCCCACCATTCTAATTGAGAGTAGACTACCAATAGCCCCATTATCTATTATGACATTGAAATATTTGTTGCCTACCCTGCATAGTTTTATAAATAATTTTCTCCTTCAAAGAGGTTTCTTTTCTCTTTTACTTTCTTCAACAAAGTCCTCTTCATCATAAATTATTCTCCCTTATTAGTTTCATCTACCTAAATAATAAATCTTATGGATCGTGCATCTTATTTGGCTATATGTGCAATTATATCTTCCATCTTTCTTGATTGTTCTACTCTACATGGAGAAAGTTTAGAAATATATGTATTAATTATAATGTGAAATTATTCCCTTGAAAAACTCTACTCCAACCTCTTCTAGGTCCACCTCTACCTCTTATAGGATAAGGTCATTATCTAGTTTTATTATTATCCTTCTAACCATTTAAAGGGTTTGCCTCTTTATGATGGTTATATTTTCTTTGTAATTATCCTCTACCCCTACAAAATCTACCTTTTACTTTGGTTATTCCATGCTACCTTCTTGATAATTTTTCTTCAACCTTCAAAGCATGCTAATAGCCATCTTCAACTATCTAAAACCTCATCATAATTAACTCATATTGTATGTTCATCCTTTTTGCATTGATATATAGAGCCACTTTCTCAGATTGTGCAACTCATTATGGCTTTTTGATTGAAAATTCTAATAATCTTCCATATATGCCTTCACACTAATTTACCTTTGTTGCATGTTTTGTGATTTCAAGTCTAACATAGGTTGATATCACTATGTCAAAAATTAGCCTCCATCTTGATCACAATTTGATTACATCTAGTTATTTTATCTTTTCCATTTCTCCTTCTCTCAACTTGTACTTCCTTTCACAAACGTGTTGCATGTCCTTCATCTTTGTTTGGCTAAATTTCACTCTTCTAGGGTCATCTATATTTTTCATTCTTGAAGTATTCCTTATTCTTATAAATGAATCTATCAACTTATTTAGTTCTTGAATGCTTGAAAACATGGGTAGCTCCATCCTCACTTCCTTCCCATTGTTAGAGATATATCTTATTGGCCTTATCTCTCTTTCATCCATATCTAAATGTATATAGATCTTCATCTTCTTGTCACCTTGTATAATATTATTTTAATTCACTTTCAATATTATATCTTTCATGAACTTTTTCCCTTTGTCTATCTCTATATAGTTCATCAATGCTAAAATTTAAACTCTTATTATGACCTATACTACCTCATCTATCCTAATATTTAATTTTTTTTCTAAAATAAACCTCCATCTTTATTTTCCTTGAGGAATCTTGTTACCATAAAAAATTATCTTTCACACCTCTACAACATTCATGTTGTGGGAACACACACTCACAATTATTGCTCATTGAATTCCTTCAAAACTTAAGACAAATTCAATACTATCATTCCCAAAGTTAAAAGCCTTATTTTTGGTACCACACTAATAGTGCCACATAGATTGCAACAACACAAATATCTCTAATCCATGCCCTTGTAGTAAAAATTAGATTATTTTTCTAAAAGTATTTTCTGTAAAATTAAAAAAAAATCAAATAATTCTATTTTTCGTAAGTAATCCTCGAAGCTACAACATTTGTAGATAATTCTAACACCACCCAAAACATTATGAAGAGTCCACAATAAACTTACTCATTTTGAAAAAGAAATATACAACCAACACATCTTCATAAGAATCTAATTTTCTTTACTAACTACACCTCACACACAAATTAACAAATTTATAGATAAATAAATACACAAAAAATATCGATTAAAAAAAAATGCACAAAAAATGAGCTGAAATCAAATATATTAAAGAATCAACTTCACCATGAACTAATACTTATTTCATGAACTAAAAATTCAATTTCCTTATATTCATGGATTTGCATTACAAACTTATGGGATAGAAATCAACTTTTCTTATTCTATACTCTAGTTCTCCCCTATTCTTTATCCCTACACAAAATGATTAATCTATATGCATTTTGTTGGTGGCCAGCTATCCTATCCTTTCCTTAAATATTTTACACTGTCATTTCCTACTTATGGTTGTCTCTTTTCTATCTTCCATAATTAAAAAGTAGCGTTTTCACTAAAAAATGGTGGCTCTTTTCTCTTTTCAATCACGTGTAGCCTCATAATTCTCTTCGCTTTTATTTTATTTTGTAAACTTTTTTTTTCTATTTTTGGTTAATCTATATTACTCGTTCACTCCAAAAATTTTTATGCAAAGACTTATAATATAAATCATTTTTTTAATTAATAGCTATCTATTCTTTTTGAACACATTTCTTAAATTCTCTACATGATTGTTTATATGTTTTAATAATGATTAATAATTATAAGAAATATGTATACACATACACATACACATACACACACACACATACACATATACATACACATACACACACACACACACACACACACACACAGACACACACACACACACACACACATATATATATATATATATATATATATATATATATATATATATATATATATATATATATATATATATATCTGTTATTTACATTCACATTTTTTAATGGTTAAGTAGAAAGAAGTATAGGCTCAAAAGGAGGCCTTAAGTGGTGAGTTTTTCCCTAATACAAATTAAACTTGATCGAGTTAATTACTACACAAGAAGGTGTCACAATTAATCATAATATATAAAATTATGATGCTTTATCAAGATTTAATGTACTTTTTTGAGTCAATAAATTTTGATTAAAAAACAATATTGTTGAATCCTAATAAAATATTTAACTTGATGACTCACTTAAGATGCCTATGCTCAAAATATAAGGATGTGATAAGAAAAAAAATGCTAGTGTTTGAGCTAAAATATTATTATTTGAATGGTTAAAATTGAGAGATAAATATTTAAAAAATAGAAACTTATTTCATGCCAAATGATTTTTTTTTGGTTAGTAATGTGAACATGATATGCCTTTTAAAATACATTTATGTCCATGGGTTATGGTCCCCATGTCCATGTCCATACTCTATTTATCTTCTTTTACAAGGATGATTCATAATATTCACACAAAAGTTAAAATGAGGAGAAAATGTAAGGGTAAATTATGTTATTCTTTTACTTATCATTTTTACTCACTTTGGCCTACTTATCATGAATAAAATGACTAGTGTATATATATCATATTTTTTATAAATTTTGTAAAAAGCAATTAAATCCAACTTGATAAATTTCAAGAGCAGAGACTTGATATTTAGTTGTCACATCTCTTAATATTGACCTTAAATCTATAGGTGTATAATTCAAACTTTGATTAAGATGTATCCAAATACATATTTGACATTTGAAAATTCATACACTCAAATACATACCTATGGATTTGGCACTGAATTTTTTCAATTCAAATTTAATTATGGATCTAAAACAAACATCTTTTTTATTTCCTACCTTGAGCATTAAGTATTTGATTCATATCTATGATATTTTTAAATTTTTTTTTGATAAAAGTGGATGAAATGACTGAAATTATATTAAAAAAATTGTTTTTTTACATGTGTCTGGTTCAAAGAGCACTGAAGGGAAAGAACCAGTAAGAAAACCCTTAAGTATTTCTCAAGAAAACATAAGCCTATATACCCCATTACAAAAGCCCATAGGCTCCCCAAAAACCCTCCCAAATACATAGCCATCTGCATTAGATATAAAGGAAGCCACCTCAACTAGCATAGTAGAGAATATATCAAAATAGAATTAGTGCCATCAATTCAAAACCAAAACTAGTGTCATCAATCCATAACCATCCTGTCTACTCAACACATGTTTCCAGACCTCAGAATAGAATAAAATTCACAAGTAGAAGAGAACCTAAGCTAAGTGAACCTACCAACACAAAAATGGTGAGCAAACATATGACAATCTAGATAAGAAGAAGAGAAGGATGTTGAAGACCCCAAGGAAGTAGAATAAGACTGAGCCATAAGGTAAGCCAAAGCAACAACCAAAGAAATAGCATTAGGATGAGAAACCATTTGAAACACCAAGCTATCTGCAATTTCTAGTTCCTCAAAAACAACCACCAACCACCAATTTTAACAAGTACTCTCCAAAGAAAACAAAGCATTTTATGTTAGTAGAAAAGCTAATGCAAAGAGAGAATTAATACCAAGACTACAAGCCTCTGTGCATATAAATAAAAGAAAAGATATCAAAAACATGATTAGCCCTCTGAATCAAGAAAGACAACACACAAGGAAATGATTAGAAAATGTAGGAGCTTAGTGGATATCGACCAACCAATGATGAAACATAATCATGTAGAAGAACACAACCTCCTTGCACATCACCCCCAATCATGAAATGAGAAACTCACAAAGGAAATGAACAAACATGACATCGGGTGACTCTCTACTGATGAGGCCAGTGCAACCAATCCACAATCATGACCCAAACCCCCACCAAATAACCACCATGCCCACACCAAGGAGTTAATGGTTGCCAAATAATGCAGAAGATCCAACACCATAGAAAATCATTATTACCCAACATCATTTCGTAGAGAAACTAAGCCACATCATCAAAGGAGCCCAAGTCACCCACCAATAAAATAACAACAAATGGAACCAAGGCCAAAACCAAACAACCGAATAGAACATACTTAGGACATAGCAGAATTCCCCCAATCACCAAACAGTAAACCTAAGGCACAAAAGAAATGCGAGAAACATAAGGTACCAACCAAGCAAAAGTAGCCCCTTCACCCTCCATGGTCAGTGAGGAGATACTACCAAATATACCCACAATAAAGATGTTGCCATAAGGTAGGACAACATCTTCCATGAAGCCATATACAAAAGAAAAACCACACCTAGCAGGGAGAAGGAAGAAGACTACAACACAATACTATAGAAAGATATCACACTAGCAAGAGAAACCACAACATCCTCTAGGCTCCATGAGGAAATTATAACTGAAAATATCAACAACAAAGATATTTTCATAAGGAGCAAGACCCTCACTGCTAATACTTGCGAAAGAAAACCACATCCAACATATAGAATGTGGAAGGCTTCCAAGAAAGATCCAATTTCCACTAAGAGAGAATCCTAATGCAAGAGGCTAGAATGTTCGAAGGAAGAACCTCTAAGAGATCAACACCCTTAGCAATAGCCCTATTAGCCAAAAAATCCGCAATGACATTGATCTCTTTGTAGCAATGAGAGATGGAGAAGGTGAAATAACACTTCAATTGCACAAGAATGCGCTCTAACGAATACTGTAAATGCCAAGAGATACATTGTTTGGCAACAACCGCCTAAAAAACCAACATTGAGTCTCCTTCAATAACAATGTCTTTAATATTCAAAGAGATCGTGAGATCAAGACCAAAGGATAGTGCCTCAAATTTGGCTACATTATAAGAACCTTGACCAATATATTTTCCCACAACTTTGATAATTTAAGAAAAATGATAGAAAATGACCACTCCAATACCAGACCTTCCCAAATTTCCCTTAGAAGCCCCATCAAAATTGAGCTTGAAGGCAAACTGGGGGGGAAGGATCCATTTGGCCATCCTACACTTATCAAGAGAAGATAAACCAGCTGATATAGCCCCATGAGAGGGCATTAGATGAAGAGAACCCCATTTCCAGGTAACCCAATTATCCTAGTGAGAAAAAGACCTCAGGTGATCTAAATTTTTATGGATATAAGAAACACCACCTCACAAATGGAGGATTGAACCTTGCCAAGAACTTCATAAAGTGTAGAACATTTATATTAAAAAATCCTAGAGTTCCATCCTAGCTAGAGATTCTAGACCACAAGAGATGGTGCCACAATCCAAACAGAGGAATAAAAAGAAGATGAGTAGAACAAGGGCCAGGCTATGAAGTGCGAGAATAGATTAGAACTAAGAGCAAAAGACCAACCAAGCATCCCAAAATGCCAATACCAACACTCATGAGTAAAAGGACAGAGCACAAAAAGATGATCCATGGTTTCCATACAATATCCAAAAACAACACAAGGGAATACCATTGTAATCCCACGCCTGTCCAATCGTATCCCAGTGAGAACTTTATCCTGGACTGCTAACCAAGCAAAATCCCTTGCTTGAGGAAGACAAGCTGGATGCCAAAATAGTTTAGTAGGCTAGGAGAGGGAGGTCGAGGAAGCTTGAGATAGCGAATTATACCCTTATTTTACTGAATAAACACTTGAGGCACTCTTAGTTCATACCAAGGAATCCTCCTTATCTTGAAATACAAGAGGTCTTCTCTGAAGTTCTTCCATAAAAGCAAGTCTAAGATCGTTATCAATGGGAAAAGGAGGAATATCCTTCCATTTAGCTACTAAATATGGACCTGTACAAATAATATCAAAATAATCAGCAACAAAAGCCCCCCAAAGATTTGATAAAATTCCAGGCAAAGGAGACCAATCCCGAATAGATTAAAGAGTAAGATGACCATTCCATAATTCATCCCAAAACCAAGCCTTCTTCCCATTATGAAAAACCCATGAAAGGTGAGGTTGAATAACCATCCTGTAAGAAACTAGAAAGATCCAAAATGCAGAACCCTTTGGGAGAGATGTAGCCGTAAAAATCCTTTCTCTAGAAGCTCCCCTTAAATACATAACATGCATAATGGAAGCCCATTTACATAAAGGGTCTCCATATAACTTCCACAGCGGTTTATCCCCTAGGCTCTTATTGTAAGCTACTAAATCATGAATACCCGCACCTCCCAGTTCTTTAGGACGACGAATTTTTTCCCATGCAAGAAGAGGAATCTTCTTTCTAACCCCCACATTATCATTCCAAAGAAAGGACCTAAGGGAAATCTTAATGTCCTTAAAAACTCTAGGGGGGGCCTTCAAAATATATAGACAACAAATATGTAGGGATGGCATTCATAATTGATTTAATTAAAATAATCTTACTAGCCATCGTAAGCCACTTGTGATTCCACGAAGATATTCTAGAAGTGATCGCATGAACAACTTTATCCAAAAAGGAGGTATTTTCAGAGCCTGAAAAAAAAAGAATGTCTAGATACTTGCAGGGAAAGGTCCCTACTTGAAAGCCCCAAAAGTGAATGAGTCTATTTCTAACTAGAGGAGAGACATTCACAAATAAAACCTTAGACTTCTGGTTATTAACCTTCTGACCAGAAAATGCAGCATAATCAGAAATAATTTTCTTTATAACTATAGCTTCCCTCAACGAGGCAGCCCCAAATAGAAGCGCATCATCAACAAACAAGAAATGGGATTGTGAGGAAGGAAGGCCATCAATTTTGATTCCCAACCACAAACTAGATGTTGTAGCATTAGAAATGGCCCTTCTTAACACCTCAACCAAAAGAATAAACTAAAAAGGGGAAAGGATCCCCTTGCCTAATTCCCTGGGAGGAAGAAAAGAACCCCGAAGGAGAACCATTAATGAACACTAAGAAATGGGTTGAAGATATGCATGAAAACACCCATTTAACCCAACCATGTGAAAACCCTATACGATTCAAGACAGCAACAAGGGACTGCCAGTTGACATGATCATAAGCCTTAAGCATGTCTAGTTTAAGGATCATGGTCGAAACCTTTTGTTGCGATATGGAGTGTGAAATTTCATGAGCCACAATCGCACCTTCAGAGGTTTCCCTACCCAACACAAAACCACCCTATTCCATGGAAACTATCCGAGGAAGGAGTCTAGGAAGCCTAACAGAAATTGCCTTAGTAAATTTTTTATATAAAGTAGTACACAAGGCAATAGGACGAAACTTGGAAAAAGAGCTAGGATTATCCACTTTTGGTATAATAGCAATAAGGGTAGCATTAAGTTCTCCTAATATTCACCTATTTCTCCTAGACTCTTCTAGGGTTAACAAGACATCATTTCCTATAAAATCCCAATGCTTTTGAAAAAATAAATCCATAAAACCATTCGGACCCGGAGCCTTTTCTAGATGCATGGAAAAGACTCTCTCTTTTAGCTCCTCTAAGAAGAAGGGAGCCATAAGCATCTTATTATCCTCTTGAGTCACTAGAGGAGGGATCGAATTTACAAAAGCATTATCTAAAGAAATAGGTTCAACTGTAAGCAAAGCCTTAAAGAACCTAACAGCTTCAAAAGCAATATCACCCTCATCAAACAGACTTTTCCCATTAGAATCAATAATACACGAAATTCTATTGCGTTTCTTCTTAAGCTTAGAAGAAGAATGGAAGAACTTGGTAATTATATCCCCTTCAGATAACTAAAGATTCCTAGATTTTTGCCTCCAATAAGAATCTTCCCTAGCTAGAATCTCACCCATTTGAAAATTTAAAAATTTAAGCCTATCATAAGAAAAAGAGGACATACTCGAATTAATGATACTCTTATTAAGTTGCTCAATTTCTTCCTGAATCCTAGCCTTTTCTCCAAAGATATTCTTAAAGTGTGCAACATTCCAACTTCTAAACTTATGTTTTAAGAAAGCCAATTTCTTAACAATCTTGAACATCCTAGACCCATGAATATATAGGGCGGAAAGCCACCAATGATTTAACAAAGGCAAGAAAGATTGGTCCCTAAACCAGATTGGCTCAAACTTGAAAGGTAGTTTCCTAGGGGCCCTATCGTAAAGAAGAGAAAACAAAATAGGGAAATGATCTGACCCAGTGAAGGGGAGAACTAAGGAAACAAAATCTTGACCCGAGTTAAACCAATTTTTAGAAACCAAAAACTGGTCCAATCTTTCAAAGATTTGACAAAAATTTCTCCGTATGTTAGTCCATTTGAATGACCCATCAAGAGGTTTATATTAAAGCAAATTCAAAGTATCGATAAAGTGACAAAAATCTAAGATAATAAGCTTATTAGGGATGATACCCCCAGCCTTCTCATATAAACCAGCAATAGCATTAAAATCACCTCCAAAAAAAAAAAGGCATTATGCAAAGTAAACGCAATTGAAGCTAAAAACTCCCCAAGTTTCCTTTTTCCCAACACCCTAGAAGGGCCATATACATTAAAAAGCCAAAATTTAGAGTTTTATATCCTACTCTTAACTAGTCCAAGCATCCAGTTAGATGAGGAAGAAATCAAAGAGAAATCCACACAAACATCTTTCCAAAGGACCGCAAGACTGCCTGAAGCACCTAAAGAGAAAGATGCACTAAATTTCCAAGTTTTCCAAGAAGAAAATAACATATCTATAGATGATAAATTTAACTTAGTTTCTTACACCATCATAGTATCACACTTCATTAAGTCCAATTGAGACTTAATCAAGTGTCATTTGTTAGGGGCATTTAAGCATTTAAGCCCCTAACATTTCAAGAAATAATCCTCATTGACCCAAAGGGGAGGCATCAGCTCCCCTCGAAACACACAAAGAAACATGAGAGTCCTTTCCTCCCAGGAAGGCCTTATGAAGACTTCTCTTAGAAGCCAAAGCTCTTGTAACCACTGAGCTAAAGGGTTTTCTTGATCATTTCTTTTTGGAAGATTCCAAAGAAGAAAGAAGAGTTGATTGAATGCCCGCATCAATTTCTAGTTGAGTCTTGACATGCTTAGGCTTCCGACCTCTTTTACCAGGTGTAGACAAAGGTGAAGTAGGAGAAAGAGGGGACTGTAACAAAGGAAACCCATTGAAACCTAAAGGATTAGAATCCATGGGTGCCTTATCTTGACCGTGATTCACTTTGCCACATTCAATGTGAACCAATGGTGTCCCAAGAACCGACGACACTAGAGCCCTCTCGAGATTAAGAAGATCAAAAGAATTATTTGTAGGGAAATTAGTTAACTCATTCTCTAGATTGCCTAAATCGGCCGAAATCAAAGAGGTTACTCTATTAGTCAAAGAAGAATTAAGAGACAAATTACTAGTATTAACAATATCTTGCACCTAGGCAATAAGATGCGCATCCAGAATGATAATAGAACTATCAACCTCCAAGGGATGTTCATCACTTTTCTTACTCGACTAGGGAGTCTCTAACTCAGCCCTCAAATCTTTCTCCAAACCACCAGAATGTGAAGAAGGTTTTTCCGCATTCAAAATATCATTAATTTTATCTAAATTAGAGACATTATCAAAACCAACCATAGGAGAAGGAACAGAGCAATGAAGTAAATCTGAGGTAACCCTAGTTGAGACATTTTTGTCCAAAGGGGAAGGAACAGAAGCCAAATGAGAATCATGAACTCCTAGATGATATTTATTCCAAGCAAACATTTCCACATTCTTATCAATTGAGGAATCAATTACTCCTGACCCAAATTTAATCTTTTTCATGTGAAAAAATAAGGTAGAATCCATAATCATTGAAGAGCGACCAAATTTCATAGAATCCCTAATAATGTTTTGACACCAAATACCAATGGATGACCAAATGTTACAAGTCTTAGGAGGAGAAACATAACTAGAAAGTAAGACACAAATTTTGATCATAAACAACCCATCTTCGAACACCGAATGGGACAACAAAAATTTACCAAACAAGTCCCCAATATTTGTTAAAATGTCAGATTCCACAAATCCAGAAGGTAACAAAAGGAGTTTAAACCAGGATGGGACCTGCTTAGAACCAACCCCAGAGGGCACAAAAAAAGGTTTCCAAGTTTTCACAAAAATCAAAATTTTCCCAACCCAAAAAAATGGAACACTCAGAGCCTTATCCCTAGCTTCTGTAGAATCGAAGACAATAATAAAAGAATTTGTAGATAAAACTTGGAAGTACAAAGTGCCATACCAGTGAGCATGAATCTTACAATGGAGGTTTGAAAGAGGAACAAAATCACCCCACACTTGAATAATAACTGCCAAAGTCTGAAGGTCATGAGCCTTTTTCCCCATAACAAAATCTAAGGCATCAATCAAAGAGACTAGAAGCCAAAGAGACCGCAGCTGCAAGGACAGGTTAGAATTTGCAAAAGGGTAAGCAAAAACCCCTAGATTTGGCTGCGGCATAGTGGTATCTCCTTTTCTTAAACCCTATCGAGCCTTATTTTCAAATTCCCTAAAATTTCGTTTGCCCATTTGCCGACCACCCTGATCCTTGGCCCTCAAGTTGTGGCCCTGATTCCCCTGCCAACAAAAGAACCCCTGAAAATAGGAAGAGGAAGAAAAATCTCACCTAGATTGTTTACCCCATGAAAAATCCCCAAAACCATTGATCACACCAGGGCGAGGAAGATCAGCATAAATCATAACATCCACCCATTTGCCGCCTCGAAAAACCCATTGAGGGACATGATCAACATTCTTACCAAAAGGATCCTTGGGGGGAAGCGGATTTACCACTACTTCATCACCCCACAACCTGTTCGAGTGCATGGCCCTCAAAAACCCTAAACTTCGTTTGTTTCCAAAAATTAGCACCAACCAAAAATTCACTCCCCTGATTCTTTTTATTTATTTATTTGATTATTTTTATCTACATTTGCCCCTGTGTCTATGATATTTAATAAAAAAAATATATAATTTATTTTAAGCATCATCTAGTACCATATAAGATCATAGAGCATCAATGAAACATCTTGTGGCATCATGAATTACTATTTCAATTGCATTACATCAAAATCCACTTCAATTAGAAATTCTAAATATTTCCTTAAATTTCTTTTGAAGTTGTATACAACATTGAAATGATTTAAAGGTTTGGATAAGATAAAATCGCTTACGTAAAAAAATCCAATGATATCTATAGAGAGATCACCAAATTTTCAATTCCTAGATTAGGTACTTGAGATGAAGTAATTTTTGAAGATCAAAAGTAACTATGTCAAATATGTAAGGGTTGAAACTATCAATCCACCATTGAATATGAAAGTAAGGATATTATTTTTCAATTAAAGAAGTGATCTAGAGAAAACCACCATCAGTTTAGTAGTGTGATAGTGAAAAATGGATCTCATTTTCTATTTTGTGGCATGTTTCTAGATAGGGACCTAGTGCTTTAATGCTTGTGAAAGTTTTGGATAGAAATGTAAATCTTGTAACATTCTCTCCAATAAAATAATAATAATTTAAAATTTGATTATACTCATTTTAAGCCTTGTAATTGTAGTTTTGCTAAAAGGAAAATAAGTTTTTGCTTTTTATAAAAAATAAATGTTATTATATGAATTCTTGTAGTGTAATTTTAAAAAATGAGGCATTGCTTCAAATCTATATGTACAAACTATGAATTAATTGAGAATTAGATAAAAAAAATATTGATGAAGCTAGAGATTCATTATAAAAAGTGACAAACTTGAAAGAGTCACATCTTTTTTAAAAATGAATTTTACAAAAAAAAATAGCATTTTACACTAGAAAAAAACACAAATTTGTTTGGATGGTCTCAAGCATATTTTGACATTTCGAATTGCATTTTCTTGACTTCCCCTACCTTTTCCTCCTTGGTTTTGTTGGAAACTTATTGTCACCTACCTATTAGTAGCCCCTCGTTGCATATTTATTTCAAATCATCATCCCTCTCTCTCCTCGATAAATAATAACAAGAATTTACGGTGGCTGGTAAGTTTGAATTTTGAATTTGAGTGAGAAATTTATGAAGAATAAAATGATAAAAAAAATAAAGAATGTTATTCCACCAAAGATTGAGTTTGTATGCAACAATAATTTTTTTGAGCTCTAGGAAAAATAAAAGAATCTTTGTGTAGTAGCAATAATGTTGGGTGAAGGGGTGCAATGTAGTAGCGGGCAAGAAGAAGTTAGTGTATAGCTTAAGACATGTAGAGGAATAGCGCCAGATCACTATTGATAAATTATTTATAATAAATATTGTAATTTCAAAGTTCAAAATTAATTTATAAATATTTTTAATGATTAATAGAAAATAGAAAATTTTCTCCCGCTTTATTTTTGGTTTGTAGTTTGTGCTTTTCTAGTTGATAAGGAAATAGAGTAGTAGCTCTGTGCATTGGTTTTGTGTACTTGACATCTAAGCCAAAAATCCCTGTCTTAAGTGAGTTGGGGACTTATTTTTCAGGGTGTTAAAGATTTGTTCAATTGTAGACATGGTTGGAAAAGATAGTAAGAGTTAGCAGTAGCAACATAATTTAATGAAAAAAAACATGTCTAAGAAAAAAAAAGAAAGACGATTATGGTTGCAAATGATTTGTGGGAGCTAGTGGTTAGTGGGTTCACATATGTGACTAAACCAACTCAGTTTGCAGACCTTACTAACAACCAAAATACCTAGCTAAAGAAGACAAGATGAAAACATAAAGAATCCCTCAATTTGATCAAAATATCCTTGACAAAGTTAATATTTCTAAGAATAGAAGTAGATAACTATTCAATGTAGGCATGGGAAATCCTCTAAACAAGTTACAAGGGGATTGATAAAGTTAGGTTGGTGAAACTTTTGATAGTTTGAAGAGATTTTAAGACTCTCCAAATGAAGGGCAATGACTCCATTTCAAAATTTCACACAAGATTCTTTGGTTTGATAATCTAGATGAGGACAGATGGTGAAACCATGAAAGAGTAGAGGACTATGGAGACAATTATTAGAAGTTTTTCCTTTAATTTTGATGCAATAGTGATTTACACTCTCAACATTGATGCTGGATAAGTTGATGGGTTCACTTGAAACAAATGAACAATGCCTAAATAGGTTAGTGACTTCTTCTCAAGAATAAGAATTCAAATCTTAGGTCGATGCAAGAGGAAAGAGGAGAGATAGAAATAGCTCTAGATGAAGCTCAAGAGATAAAGATAGAGGCAACTCTAGTTGAGGAAGTTCTCCAATAGGTAGCTCAAGATGATTACATAGCCAAGAGGGAGGAACTAGCTCCTAGTCCAGCATCAGAGCCAAGAAGAGGAATAGTAGCTCGAGTTAGAGGAATGATAAAAGAATTTTAGATTGTAATTATAGTTAATAGGAATGATAAGTTTATTTTCTTTTATTGAAAAAAATGTCAAATGTAAGATAAAAATGGAGTATATTGGAATAGTTCCACTTGTTCACAAAGGGTTTGTTATGAAACACACCAAGCAAGATGAGAAGAAATAGATAGAGCATACTCTTTTCCCTTGGTATTAAACACAATGTCTTGAGTGTTGGACAAGTGATCCAAATAAGTTGGAAAGTGTTGATGGAGAAGGGCGAATGTTTTTCATCTCAGTCCATAGTTGTTGCACCTCCTAGGCATGGAAAATATATAGTAGTATAACAACAATCAATCTTCAAGACTACCATTCAAGATCCCTTCATACTTTGACATCTAAGGTATGGAAATCAAGGCTATATTGGTTTAAGTCTTTTGTCCAAGAAGGGTATGGTTAGAAGTTTCCCAACCATTGTAGATCCTAGTGGTAGATGTGAAGCTTGCATTTTAGGCAGGCAAATGTTGGGATCCAAGAACACTGAGAAGGGGGGTGGGGGGGGGGAGGGGCGGGGTGAATCAGTATTTTGCCAGTAACACAAGATTTTATCCTTTTATACCATACACATATAAACCGGTAAACATATAAATATATAACTTGAAGCAAATAAACTATCCACATAAATGAACACTATAACACATAGAATTTGTACGTGGAAAACCTCAAAGAGGAAAAACCACGGTGGGATTTGTGACCCACAATATCAGTTCACTGGCCATATGAAAGGATATTACATATAATGGGGGCATGCACATGTAGGAAGGAAAAATGCCTAGAGCATACTGCTCATCGCTAAAGAATCTCACTAACTACAAGCTTCTTGCTGAATTAAAACAATAAAATTAAACTAAAAAATGCATTTGCTATCCCAAATAGAGTTCCGGTTCTAGCTCTGCTCTGTACCGGTTCATAAACCCTGACCACTACTACCGGTATCTCTTCTCCTCCAAGAATTCTTTCAAAGCTATCTACAGATCATCGCATGATATAACACTTGCATACAAATGATCTACATACATATACTTCGCATTATATAGTTCTGCTATATTCTCCTATGTCACATCCTATGTCATATCCTATTACATATATCAAAATGACCTAGCAGACTGACCTATATACCCATTACAAATAGTATGCCTTATGTCGGCTTACAATGCATTGGAAAAGATATTAAATGTTGGTATTGACAGTAATTACAAAATGATTTACTAAATATATCTCCCTTGATGTCGGCTTCCTTCAAGTACTGTTGTCGGTGCCGGTGTCGCCCTGAATGCTCCAAAGCTGGTGTCTGCCGGTATATGCCTCCTAATGCCGATATATGACTTCCATCTAATCTTGTTGCCATCAATGACAACAAAATGAATCCGATGAGTATCAATTACCAACAACAACATATGCATCCCTTTCAACCAAGCAACTCTAGAAGGGCAAGGGCACCATTGGAGTTGGTGCATGTTGATTTGTGTGGCTCTATGCAAACCATTTCTATGGTGAAGAGTTGGTATTTTATGAACTTCATAGATAATTACAACCATAAGACACATGTGAGTCTATTTCTTTACAACATAAAAGTGAAGCATTTGAGAAGTTTAAGGTGTTTAAGGCCTAGGTTGAGAAGGAAAATAAACACTTCATCAAGGTCTTAAGGTCAAATAGAGGAGGAGAGTATAGATCTAAGAAATTTGTAAATTTTTGCAAGCATCATGACATCAAGGAGGAGTTAACAACTAGATATACTTAGAAGCAAAGTGGAGTGGCTTATAGGAAGAATTGAGCCATCAGAGAAATGTCAAGAAATATGTTGAAAGCCAAGAGACTCCCAAATAAGAAGAGACTCCCAAATAAGTGTTGGGGTAAGACTATATAAACAACATCTTATTTGATAAATAGAAGTCCCACAAAGGTTGTTCATGAGGAGATTCCACTAGAGGCATAAACAAAATGCAAGTGGATGGTAGAGCAATTGAGAGTATATGGCTGGGTGGCTTATGCATTTGTGTGAAGAGAGAAGACGCATAGATTAGATGACAAGGGGAAGAAGTGTATCTTCATCGGCTATAGTGAAGTGTCTAAAGCATATAGGTTGTATAACTGAGTGACTAAGAAAAGAGTGATCAGTAGAGATGTTGAGTTCATAGAAAATGAGTCATGAGATGACTTGGTGGACACCTCTTTGGGTATTTCAGTTACAGTGCCTATTGATGATGAAAAAGGGTATGTAGAAGAAAAATATTATGTTACAACAAATATAGATCCAAACAATCAACTCCAAAGAGCTCTAGATTCACATAGGATGCCAGACAGCTCCGGACATAGACATGTAGTTAAACAAATTCAATTTTGTATGCAACAAGTTTGTTGAGCTCTGGGCAGAACAGAGGAATGTTTGTGCAAGCGTTGAGTGAAGGGAGTGCAATGCAGTAACAGGCAGCTCCAGACATAAGAAGAAGTCATTGTATAGCTCTAGATGAGCAAAGGAACATGGACTTCTGAGGAACTCCATATCAACTATGATTGGGTGCAGCTCTAGATCACAACAAATAAATTATTTGTATTAAATATTGTAATCTGAGTTTAAAATCAGTTTGTAAATATTATTTTGTGATTCATAGAAAATAAAAAATTGTCTTCAGGTCTGTTTGTTTGTTTGTAGTATGTGCATGGTCAATTGATTGGCAAACAAAGCAGCAGCTTTGTGCATTGGTTTGTGTTTTATTTATATTTTAAATTTAACAAGTGTTTGTTTTATCTTAGGCAATCTAATGGCCATGGTCTTTTATATATTGCCATTTTAGAGTATTTTGGTCAGTGACTCACATTTTGGGATATTTTTACCCACAATGAAATTTCTTCCTTTCTTTATCTACAGTTTGTTTTATCTCTCTTTAATTTGTATTATTGTTTTAAACTATTTTTGTGCTAATAAGTTAGTTATTATTACTCTAGAAATTTATTTTATTTTAAATTTCATAAAATATTATTTAGATTACTTGTGGCCATTCTGTCTTGCGCATTTAGATGTATATGAAAAGGAATAATTATACCTTCCACAACCTTTCCCTAAAAGAAAGTACCCTCAGTGGTCCAGATTCAATGTATCTTTTCTTTACTGTTTGACCGATGTACAATATCTGGATTCTGTACAGAAATATGGTCCAAGTTCAATGCATCTAATCTTCTGGTCTGTGTAGCTTTCCTCTTATTTAGATGCATACTACGATGGAAACTGATCATGTGTGTTCTAATCCGTCTGAGTTCCTCCAGATGCTTCAAGAGAAATGGGTTATATTTTATCCCATGAAATATAAGCTTTTATACTGAAGATGTTCAGAGAACTCTGCAGTCACCGAATGCTTGTTCATTATGAATGAGATTTATTGTATCCCTTCTTCGTTGAAAGTTAAAAGAATACAGTCTTTTCTATTCTTAGAAACAGTTATATATGTTTTTATTATTAGAAGTGATTAAGATATGTAAAACAGTCTAGTTCCTGTTTTGGTATTCCAAACTGGATTGGAACGGTTCATATTGAGTAACCAAATGTAATATGGGAATTACATTATAATGGTTGTGTTGTTTCGTTTATATTAATTACTCTTTTCATTGCATGTCATTTGTCAGCAGTTTAAAAATTGGTATATGGTTTTCAAATGATGTATAAAATTAAATTTAGAGATAGCGGAGGAAGGATTTCATATATCTAAACCGGCAAATAGGCAGGTTGTAGAGCATGCCTGTGATTGTTACCCTTTAATGTTACATAAACAAAGTTATTCAGAATTAAAATAGATTATAATAGAGAATTTATCAGGTGATTATTAATAGATTTATGAGAATGTTAAAGTTTATAAAAAGTTTATTACATATCAATTTTTATTAAGTTAGAAAATACAGATACAATAAGGTATAAAGGATGGTTTTGAGTACAAAACCTAAATAAGCCTTGACACTGAATTTTTTTTAATAATAAACATTTATCCTCCAAATCGAAAAGAACTAATCTAATTATTTAATTATAAACACCCAAGTAATTGTATCAAACAGCTATTGTCACGGAATAAATCACATTTTCATTAATAAATTAGGTTAGATAAAAGAGCTAGGGGGTTTTAGTTGTTAAATTTGATTCTTAGTTAAAGTTTAATGTTAGATTTGAGATACGTGAATTGAAAAAAATTAACAACTAAATCATTTAAAATTGTCTATGAACTTAGGTCATATTTATGTTTAATTTACACCTATAGATTTGTCATCTATTTTTTAGAAATGAATTTTGAATACATATTTGACCCTATTGTCTTTAAATGTTTTGGATTTTTAAATAAAGATATCCATCTTGTTGTTTGGATCTAATGATAAAAAGTAGTGATGTTGACAATCAAAATCCAAGAATGAAAGTGTTCTTGGTGGCCATAATGATTCTAGGTGATTAACACATGAGATTTGGTGTAAATGGAATGTAGAAATTAATCTAGTGGAGAACTAGGGTTATACCATTTGTTGATGGAAGACCAAATATGGGAAGAGACAAAATGATTTATGAACAATTATTTGAGGTAGGTAGATGAAGAGGGTTATCTTAAAGATGCATCCATTAGTGATGTCCTTTAATACATGACTTATGTTCATACTTTAAATGATTCATCTAAAGAAATGATGAAAAATAAATGACTAGACTATGGTTAGATGAAACCCATATAGAATTATAAATTTAAACAAGAGAGTTGAATTAATTCTACAAAAATATCATGGTTCATATCTTCCCCCAACGAATTTGATTATAAGATGTCAATTGATAGTATTAAAGGTAACTTGAATGTTTATAGGTTTATATTCTATTTGTAAGGTTCAATTTGAGAATTTAGGTAAAAGTGGGTGGTCAATTAGTCAAAATTATGTGCTAGAACCAAATACTTAGACACACAAGAAATGTAAAAAATGTAGGGTATGTGTTTTTAACCATTACAACTTTCCTAGCTTTGGTGTGCAAGTGAATATACATTAGCAAGGTTTCTGAATTATAAAAGTACTAGAAAAATAAAAGTAAAAAATAAAAATAAATGGAGACATAACCCAAATTCAATTTTTTAACCACATATCTACATAGATGTAATTGATAACAATATGTTATAATGATTTTGTGTGCACCCCTTGAGGCTTGAACACAAATCAATATGAATAATAAATTGGATCTAAAATTGATCATAATAACAACATAATTATTCTATGAAAAATAAACATCATCATTTATAAAAGTACTAGAAAAATAAAAATAAATGAAGACATAACCCAAATTCAACTTTTTAACTACACATCTACATAGATGTGATTGATAACAATATGTTATTATGATTTTGTGTGTACCCTTGAGGTTTCACACGAATCAATAAGAATGATAAATTGAATCTAAAACGAATCATAATAACAAGATAATTTATAGACATCACCAAGATAATACTCGTGATTTGGAATTCACAACTAGAGATGCAACAACATTTCACCACGGGGATGCCACATATTTCTGATATTCAAACCAATCAGGTATCACAATAGGCTGCTTATGTGCAAGTAAGTTACGCACACATGACAACTCATACGCAAATAACCCAAAATTTGTTATTGGGGCCTTCTATCATGACTACTCATCGAGCCAAACACAATGCGCCGATGTAGCAAATGTTACAAGAGTACTATGCCACAATTGCAAGAGTAATATGAAAATGTATCAAAAGCAAGTACCTCGAAGACAGTCATTTATGAACACCAAAACCCGTTTGGTGCCACCATATATCAGCAGAGGGGACATGTAGGGATGAATGATTGAACCTTCAAAACCTTTACAATCTAATGTGATAAGACAACAAATTAAAAAATTGCAACGACAAGTTGAGGCTTTGAAAACTAAAAACACTAAGATGTTTTATACACAACAAGATTTATGTCCTAATTCAAATTTGATAAGAGTTTGTACATGCCTCCCTTCTCTAAGCATTTTGAAGCACCAAATTTTGACAAGTATAAGAGAAGGAGAAATCCTAAAGGTCACATTCACGCCTTTTATGTGTTATGCACATAAGTCAATTATGATGATATGTATCTTATGCACCTCTTTCCCCAAAGTCTTGTGGGACAAGCCATAGATTGGTACGCTCGTTTGCTTGGTAACATAAAATCATGGAATTAGTTGGCTGAAAAATTCATTCGTCACTATGCTTTTAATATTGATAAAACATTATCGTGTCAGATCTATGTGAGAACAAATAAAAACCTGGCGAACCTTTGGTCAACTTCTTGCAAAGATGGCAAAGTCTAGTTAGCCAATGTTCTCTTGACATTCCTGAAGAGCAACAAGTTAATTTTTTTATTCCAAATTTGGTTCCAGAAATGATGTATGAGCTGGAGCTTAAAAGTCCCAGTACAACTAAAAATATCATTGATCTAAATCTAAAGGGGATAAACATTGAGAATGCTCGTGTCAAAAGGGACAAGAACAAGTTTTGGTCTTGGAATAAAAATGTTGCCAATGATGGAGTTGTAGATAAAAGGATGAAGAGTAACAACAAAGCAAAGATCATTGTCAAAGGGCCAACTTTTCAAAACACTCAGACCCCTAACGAACCTCAACAACCAAATTATACAACCAATACAATCAAACAACAAGGTCAACAACGTAGGCCTTTTAGATCAAGAGATGCACCTCCCTGATAATTTACACCATTGGGGGGTTAACTCATAATGTTGGTTCCCACTTTTTCGTACATCCTGATTTTTTCTGAAATTGTACATATTTTAGAAAGTATAAAGATTTAAGCTTTAAGAGGTCCTATTTGAAGTAATTAATTGAAGAGAATTAGATCAAAGGCTCTTAGATCAAAATTTCTTGGATCGAACCTCTCTACTTATAAATCATTCTAGCAATGGAGTCTCCTTTGCATCTATCAAATGCTAATTAAAAACCAATTTTACATTAGCTTTTGGGGGTCAAATGAATTCATTTAGAAGTTTTATTTTATTAAGTATTTAGCCCTTATTATAAGCTTTCAAAATAGTATAATTTTTAATATATTTAATTTCATTAATATATTTTTATTTTATTTCTTATGAATGTAGGTATTTCACTGATAATGAACTTCTTTGTTCCATGCTTATGGAAAAATAGTAAACATTACCCAAAAAATTATGAAAAGTATTTACTCACTAGACATTGAAGTCCTCTTTCCAACAAAAAAAAACAAAAAATGATTTTCGTTACATATACAAGAAGTTATGTAATATCAAATGGGCATATGCCAAAATTACAGTTAACTCGACTTCAAATCTTAATAAAATATGAAATATTGAAGATAATGTTACAAAAATAATTGAAAACACTAGATATGGATGTTACAAAATCAAATTCGAAAGAATCACATTCATATCTATTATATAAAAAAAATTATGCTATACAGAGTGAGTATTAGTCTTTAAAAATGTTATTTTTTGAAAAAAACTAGTTTTCGAGGGAGATAGAAAAATGGAATAAAATTGATTTCAAAAATTATCAAAAAAATATTTTTAGAATCTACATACAAAATGACACAAATCACTAGTTCACATCATCTACAAATTCCTTATGGTTTAGAAGTAATAGGTGTCTAAATTTGAAGTTTTCTTTGAAAATGAATATTGCAGTGTCAAAGTTGGCAAAAAAGTGTAACCCACTATTGTGGGTTCACCCTGCCAAGAGAACCTATTGAGTCGGTATTGAAGAAATTAATTCAAGAAAATTTTATCAAGTTGCCAAAGATAAAATAGGACGCACCAATGAAACCAAATTGGTGGAATGACAATGCTTATTGTGAGTATCATCATTCTAAAGGGAATAAAACTGCCTCATGTTTTCAATTAAAACACATTATCCAAGACTTGCTTGATCAGGCTGTAGTTGAAGTCGGTCCTCCTATTGGAACTTCTAGCACTAATCACGCTATTTTTAAAACTCCCTTACATGACCATGACAAGGGAAAAACTTCCTCTTCAAATTCAAACCCAAAAGGCAACACCAATTATCCAGCGCATCCCATTATTAAAATATCAATTGCAGCTTGCACGCATCAGACAACCATGTTTCAACCATAAGGATAAAAGAGCAAGATGACCCATGTGTAGTGGCCACCCATAGATCCAATCTTGTATTGAAAGGAGCCCCTCCTAACCCTCCCTAGCTAGTGACAAAATGTCAATATAACCTCCTCAACCATCTTGGGAAAATGCCCCCACAAATCTCAATCCTCTAATTGTTGAGAATGTCTCCCATGCACATAGATGTCCTAGATAAATCTTTGAAAGAGTCTACTATCCCCATTGATATCAATGTTGACCAGTTTCAGGCCAAGATAGGACATCTTGCCACATCTCAACACATTTCCTTTATAGATGATGACATCCCTCATAATAAACCGCACCATAATGATCCCTTGCAGCAAGAAGTGTTTGTTCATGATTGAAAATCAGATGAATATTGATAGATGGTGGAGCAGGCTTAAATATTTGTACTTTGAGAGTCATCATCGCTCTTAGTTTTGTTGAAAGTGATATAGATCCTTCTAAGAGGATCACAATAAAAGCTTATGATGATGTTGAAAGTCTTTCCAAGGGAGTGGTCAATTTCAAATACATGCATATTTATGAGTGTTAAATACTTCCATATTTAATATGATTTTAATATTCATGTGCATCATAAATCATGGGAATAATATAATAGAAAAAATTTCATACCAAAGATAATTCTCATTTATTTTCATGCACATTTTGATGAAATGTCTTGATACATGTTCATATCAAGAAATGATACATCATTGTACACATTTCTTGGCTCATTCTGATAGGCTATGCCCATTCTTGTACACACATATTTCACTGTATATTTTTTTTATTTGAGATTTATTACACCCATACACCTTCCCAAATATACTTGTTAGTTACTCAAATATGTTTGTTTGCCCACATAGGGTCATTTTTTTTATGTTTTTCAAGTCAGCAACATAGTGTTGGAGATTTGAGTTAAGTTGTCATTGATGCCAAAGTTGGTGTCCTAGATGGAGTCTATTTTAGATCAAGTGACCACAAGTATATTTGAGTCATTTTTGATGTTTCAGAATCAAATGTAATCATTTGGGAGGACTATGATAGTCTAGAGTCTAAGTTGGCCGAATTATGCAAAAGTTGTCATATTGTCAATTTGTTGTCATGACAATTTTACACTTTTTCTAAGTTGTGATTTTCCAACGGTCAGTTCAGTTTGAAAAACAATTGGATGAGGTTGTGGTCATTTGGGAAACACCTTTAAGGCCCCAAATACTAAAGAATGTAAGCTGGTTGAGTTGGATGTTTTGAAAAGGAAATTGAAGCATCAAGAACTATTGGAAAACTCAAAAAACCGTCTAATTTCTATTGATCGCATATTGAAGGTGGATTGGTAACAATTCTCATGGAATAGATCCTGTAACTAGATTTTTTTACATTTGTTTTTCTTTCAGTGTGAAGTCTTGAAGTGATTGCTGCCCCATTTTATAAGCAAATCTCTACTAGGTAGCCTAAAACCCTTAAACCCCTAGGGTTTGACTGCAATAATGGGTTTTGGCCTATCAATCCTTAACTAAACACTCTACCATTATAGGAGATGATAGGCCATTGTATCATATATCAATACCAAAATCCATTAAGAGGATACAACAAGGTGAAGAGGATGAAGAACTAACCCTAGGTCTGGCATCTCTATGTGACATACCGGTTTAATGAGTGCATTGCATGAGAATTGAGTGATAGAGCACTGGAAAGGGTTTGAATGTGATAGAAGATTACTTTGGAGGTTTACATTACATTTCATGGTCAATGATGGTCAACCACTAGGAGAACCAAACTATTTTGTGAAAGGCGTTTAGTCAAATAGGTCTGAAAGCCCTATTAGGTCTGTTAGTGCAGCACTGATTGGAAAATCTACAAGTTGATCCGGTATAAGAAACTGAGATATTGTTTAGAACTCCCAAAAGGGTATCTGAAAAAATAATTTGTTTGGAAAGATTCTCAGGGTGTCAAAATTTATCACCTAATTCCCTCAAAAGGAGGCCTAATAGCAACCGGTTTAGGTTTGTGGGTGAATGAGTCAAGATTGATGTTCTAGTGGACCTAAACCATGAAATCCCATTTCATTTGTGTTCAGATATTGTGATAAAACCCATGCAAGGATTTTTATATTGAATTAGTCAAGTGGGCCATTCAAACCCTTAAGCCTAGTAGTAGACCACTAGTGTATGCAAGGGTGTGTGTAGTCACACAAGAACTTGAGAAGTGTTAGTTGACTATGAGTGGACATATTGGAGCCTTGGGGTTTTCCAAGGTGTTGTTTGGTGTCATTGAACCACTGCTTGACTTGGTGTTTTGTAAGGATCTTTGGAAACAAGGATTATTGGTTGAGTTTGTGAACCTTAGAGATTGGTTGGTTCAAGGTCACCCTCCTTCCAGTCTATTGCCTCCTCATCATATTGGTATCAGAGCAGGATTTTTGAAGATCACTTGGGTGGTGTGGTCTTAGTGTATGTTAGAGGAAGAGATTGAAATAGGGGATGACATAATTCCTCGTAAGAGTATGTCACAAGATGTGGTGAAGAAGTTGATTGAAGAGATGCTTGAGTCCAAGCTTGAAGAATTGAAAAAGACTAAGGATAAGAATATGGAAGTGACATTGATGAAGAAGGGGATAAAGAAGATGGGGAATCCTTTAAGAGGCTAGAGGAGATACCTGCAGATCAAAGGGCATTTGTAGATGCCTTGAGGTCAATCAATAGGGACACCATTGATGGGTTGCCTATATATAGTGGAAGTATGGAAGCAGAAGAGTTGATAGAATGGATTGAGGCATTGATCAGTCATTTTGAGTTCAAAGAAATCCTTGAAGATAAGAGGGTTAAGTTGGAAAAAGAAAGGTTGAAGGGTTCTTCTCTTACATGGTGGAGCTATGTACAAGGAAAGAGAGTTAGGGAGGGAAAAAGTATGATAACCTCATAGGAAAGGATGAAAGCAAAAGTCAAGGCACAATTCATGGCCATTGACTATGAAGTGTAGATGTATAGAAAATTGCAGAACCTCAGACAGAGAGACCTTGATGTGAATGCATATATGGAGGAGTTTCATTAACTCAGTCTTAGATCAAAGAGACAAGAAGAGGAGTCAAAGAAAGTGGCCAGGTACTTGAATGGCCTAAGGATGAACATCCAAGATGAGATTAACATCTTGGCACAAGAGACAGTGAACAAGTGTTTCCAATTGGCCCTAAGGGAAGAAGAGAAACTAAAGCAAAGAAGTGAGTAGAGTAATATAGGTAAAGGAGGGAGAAATTTCAGAGGCAGAGGTAGTTTTGGAGGAAGAAGTCCCGGGAAAAGGTCTAGTTGTGAGTCGAGCCAAGGAGAGAAAGTTGGGGACTCAAGTAGAAGAGGAGGCTACCATGGGACAAAACCTAATGGAAGAGGTGGGACAAATGCATCAGGGAGAGGATCCAAGTTCTCCAATATGAGATGATATAACTGCAATCAGATGGGGCACCTAACCTACAACTATCCAGAGAAGGCCTCAACTTCTCATGGTGGTGAGAGGAGAACCGCTTTGACTCAAGAAGATGTAAGGAGTGTGACATCTCCTAAAGCGAATTTTACATCAGATATGGGAGAGAACATGATGATCATGGGGACACTGCTCAAGGAACCAGTGAAGGCTGAACCACCCCAAAGGAATGCTTTGTTTAGAATCAACTACAAGATTAAGGTAAGGTTTGTAAAGTTGTCATAGATTCAGGATCTACTGATAACATTGTATCTTTGGAAGTAGTAAACAAGTTGAACTTGGAGAGAATACCCCATAGTTGTCCATATAGATTTAGTTGTTTGAACAAAGGGCAATGCATACTCATCAATGAACAAGCATGGGTAGATTTCAGTATTGGGGGATATAAGGATACAATTTTGTGTGACATCTTTCCAATGGATGCTTGCCATCTTTTCTTGGTAGACCATGGTGGTTTGATATAAAGGCTCATCATGATGGAGAAAATAATGCTTACTCCTTCCAAAAGGATGGTGTGACCTTTAGGATACAGTCAGTGGTAGAAGAGGATCCACAACATGTAGGATCTAGAATGATGATGGTAGGAGAAAAAGAATTCCTTGATACACTAAAGGAGAAAGGTGGAGTAGGTTTTTCTTTGATTGTGAATCCCAAGGAAGAAATGAAGAGGGGTCTGGGTGAGATTGGACCTAAGGAGGTCAAGGATTTGCTAGACTAGTATAGAGGAGTAGTTGGGGAAGATATACCTGATTCCATGCCACCTATCAGAGATATTAGTCATCAAATTGACCTCATATCGGGAGCAGTACTTCCCAACAAGGTAGCATATAAAATGACCCCACAGTAGAATGAAGAGATAGCTAGGAAATTTCAAGAGCTCCTAGATAAAGGGTTGATAAGAAAGAGCCTTAGCCCATGTGCAGTGCCTACTGTGTTAGCCCCAAAGAAGGATGGGAAATGGCAGCTTTGCACTAATTATAGGGATATCAATAGGATAACCATCAGATATAGGTTTCCTATTCCAACCTGATATAAGACCTAATGGATTATTTATGGGGAGCTACATTTTTCTCTAAAATTGACCTCAAGAGTGGGTACCATCAGATAAGGATAAGGGAGGCAGATGAATGGAAGACTGCATTTAAAACCAATAAAGGGTTGTATGAGTGCCTTGTGATGCCTTTTGGCCTTTCAAATGCTCCTAGAACCTTTATGAGACTAATGAATGAAGTGTTGCAGGAGTTTATAGGGAAATTTGTGGTAGTCGACCTTGATGACATATTGGTGTTTAGTAAGAGCAAGGAGGAGCACTTGAAACACTTGGAGATAGTCTTGAAGCGGCTGCAGGAGAAAAAGTTGATGATAAATTTAGAAAAAGTGTGACTTCATGAAGAAGGAATCGGTGTATGTAGGTTTTGTCATCTCTTAGGATGATTTGAAGATGGATTCTTCTAAGGTAGAGGCTATTCTGAACTGGCCTACACCTAAGACAGTCAGAGAGGTAAGATGTTTTCATGGTTTGGCAACATTTTGTAGGAAATTCATTAGAAATTATAGTGATATTTGTGTAGCTATGTTAGAAACCATCAAGGGTGGTGGTAAGGTGAAGTTTGTGTGGACCAAAGAAGAAATTAAGAGTTTTGAGTGTTTAAAACAAAAATTTGCCAAATACCCAGTTCTAGTATTGCTTGATTTCAGTTAGATTTTCACCATTGAATGTGATGCAAGTGGTCTAGCTATAGGAGCAATATTGAGGCAAGAGGGGAGACCGGTGACCTTTTTAAGTGAAAAACTAAATGAGGCAAAGAGGAAGTATTCCTCATATGATTTAGAGTTGTATGCTATGGTACACACTCTAAAAATGTGGAGGCATTACTTGCTTCGACCTAACGAGTTTATTGTGTATACTGACAATCATGTTGTTAGATTTTTGAATGGATAGGAGAAACTCAGTCATAGACATATGAAATGGGTTGAAAGTCTTCAATAATACACCTTCATCATCAAGAACAAGAAAGGGGTAGCCAATGAGGTTGCAAATGCTCTAAGTAGGAGGGTGTTGATAGTACAAGATGTATATTTGTAAAGTATGTGTGTTGAAGAACTCAAAGGATTGTATGAAGAGGACCAAGATTTCAAGGAAATATATAAGGTATGTTCTGAGTTTGCAAATACTTTTCTTGGAGAATTTTCCAACCACACCTTGCAGGATGGCCTTTTGTTCAAAGGGTATAAGTTATTTATCCCTAGATGTTCAATGAGGGATAATGTAGTAAAGGAGAAACATAGTGGTGGTTTAGGAGGTCACTTTAGAAGAAATAGGAATTTGGACCTAGTTAGGAGATTTAAATTTTGGCCAAAGATGAAGATTGATATCAGAAATTTTGTGAAGATTTGTACTATGTGTCAGAGAGCAAAGGGGGTCTCAACCAATGCAAGACTATACCAACCTTTGCCTATACTGAGTAGACCATGGGAAAGTTTGAGTATGGACTTTGTAATGGGGTTACCCAAGACAAAGATAGGTCATGACAATGTGTTTGTTGTATTAGATAGGTTCAGTAAGATGGCTCACTTTATTCCTTGTAAAACCATAAATGATGCTAGCTATATTGCGGGATTGTTTTTCAAATAAATTGTTAGAATCCATGGGTTGCCTTTGAGTATTGTATTTGACCGGGAAACAAGTTTGTAGGGTATTTTTGGAGAACCTTGTTGGAAAGTTTGGGTACAAATTTGTCTTTTAGCTCAGCCTATCACCCTCAGACCCATGACCAAACTAAAGTTGTGAATAGGTCATTGGGAAATCTTCTTAGATGTTTTACAAAGGATCATGGAAGTAGTTGTGATGTGGTGAGACCTCGGATAGAGTGTGCCTTTAATGATTCAATAAACAAGAGTACAGGTCTGATTGCTTTTGAGATTGTGTATGGTAGTCATCCAAGAGGAGTCTTTGAATTGAGAGATGTCTAGGAGTTGGACAAGAGGAGTGGACATGCTAATGAATTTGCAGAGGCTATGAAAGAGGTGAATCACCAAGTCAGAGATACCCTGCAATAGAACAATCAAAAGGCTAAAGAAAGAGTGGATCAGAGAAGGAGAGATGTGCATTATAAAGTAGGTGACATGGTAATGGTTCATCTTAGCAAGGACATGTTGTCCAAGGGAAGCCATAGTAAGTTAATGATGAGAAGGATTGGACCTTGTAAAATTTTGGCTAAATATAGTCCTAATGCTTACAAAATTGAGCTCCCTAATGATATTGCTATTTCACCTAGCTTTAATGTTTATGATTTAACATTGTATAGGATTCCTACTGCAGGAGAATGTGGAGGTGAATCTATTAAGGAAAGTGAAGAATGGATAAAACACTTACCACCTAAGGAATCACCTAAGATGGAGTGCATTTTGGATAGCAGGGAAGCCAAGAAAACAAGGCACAAGACCTATTTTGAGAACTTAGTTGAATGGAAGGGCCTTCTTGACTCAGAAGCTACTTGGATCTTGGACAAAGATATCAAATAGCAAGGTGGTGATTTGCAGCAGTTAGTCTCTAAGTGGACTTGAGACAAATTTCAACCAGGGAGTATGGTGCAAGAGTACCTAACTATGAAGGCATGAGCCAGGAAAAATATGTTTTTATATTACTTAGAAGCAATGTAATATTAGTTCTCATATTAGTTCTGCTATTCTTTTTTTTTGCGGAAAGATAGTGGATCTCTTGGTAACTCTTTGTATCATTCCCTACAATAGTGAACCGTAGTTTTGAAAGTCCATGTATTTTTCCCTAAGGCAGTGCCCCTTAGTTTGGAAAGTCCATCAGGTGCATGATGCTTCTTGGCAGTGAGCCTAAAACATTACAATCAAATTTATTTATAATGTGAGCTTTATTCCCACTGTAGGTTTTCCCTATTGGGTTCTCCATGTAAATTTGGTGTTCATGTGTTGATGGTTGATGCTTTTTAGTATTGTTGTTAAGTATTTCTTATAATTTGATTAATCAGTTTCAAAGAGATCTAGACTAATTCACCCTCAGGTCTCAGTCCTACAGTGGGTTCAACACATAGTTGTCAAGTCAACCCTTCACTTTTAAATATTACAATTCCAATTTGGCAAACTATCCCCCTTTATTTTAATTCCCTATGCTAAGTAAATGTTTTACAAAATTCAATGTTGTGTTCTAGAATTTAAATGCATTCATTAGCATTGATTTATCAACTCTCATTGCCCTACTATCCTCTCTCATCCTAGAATGCTAAATAAATAATTAATAGAGAACATTTTGATTGAGTGTACTAAAAGGAGTAATTTGCATGTACATTTCTCTAAGCTAGTCGACTACCTTCAATATTTTACACATGTTTTTGGTTGTTGGCCAATGAGAACATGTCACATTGAAAAGTAACATCATTATTTCAAAGGTATTTCTAGATATTCTAAATGATTAGATAGCAAAGAATAGTTGAATAAACAAATGTTAATCAAGCAAGTATCATAGTTGTAACATACATTACATGAAGCCAGAACTAGACATTGATAAAATTTTCATGATTGTGCACTTGACTGAAACATGCAAACATGATCTTAAATAGAACATAGATTTAGTGTAGGATATATGACAATTCATTAATAAAGAGATCACATTAATAAATTGAAACAAATAATCAAGATCTAGATTATTTATCAAAGATACACACATCAATTAATAGGCTAAATATATTTATTTCCATAATTTAGATTTTAGATTTACACTCATCCACATCTGTCACTTATCAAATCTATATTTATCTTTTCTTATTTGTGTGCATCTTATCAATTTATCTTAGAATTATATTATAAATAATTAATACACTTGGAGCATAATAACATAACTCTCTAAATGCCATATTATAAAGTTCCATTCTAGAGAATTTTGGAAGCACAAAACCATTTTTAAAAAAAATTAGGAACCTTAAACTTCTCTATCAAACTGTAGCTTAAGATGTGGTCAGGATCATCCATCTATGCTAAAAGTGGAGTCAACCCATAACTTCTATTTAACACAAGATGGTAACTTCTTTATAAATTTATTTCCAAATGAACCACTTTTGCTAATGCATAAAGATTCCTTTCAAAACTTGTGAATTAGCGAAAGAGCACCAGTAGTTGAGCATGTACCAATTGTTGTGAGGGTTGTTGATACTTTTTGATCCAATAATAGTACAAATAAAAACTAATGTTTGAAACATAAAATATCATTTTTTGTGTGTATATGCACCAATAGTTGTGAATTTAAAGTTGTTATTGTTAGGAAATGTACCAATAGTTGAGAAAAATAACCAATCATGTGATGCCACATCAGCTGCACAAGTATTGGGGCCTCTTTTGTACATCTATTGGTCTCACTTTTTTTTGGGCTATTTTGGACACCTTGGCAAAAAGCATGCTGATGTGGCACCATACTTGATGATGTGGCCTTGAAACCCTAGTTATAAGTAGGGGAATTTCCAAGTAAGCTATTGTAAAAAATTAGGAGTGATTTGAAATTTCCATGTAGGATTTTGAGAAGCGCAAAGTTAGGGTGCACGACTACTGGGTCCTCTCCCCTAGCAAAAGCAAATATTGAAAAGATATGTTAAAGGAAAGTAGCCATGATATCTTTGGAATCTGTCTATGTATAAGATCATAACAAAAAAATTGTTTTTAATAGATAAATATTGTTGATTGAAATTATGATATTTTAAAAACTTTATATGGATGTGAAAGAGTGCATTGGAGAACCTTATAGTACAAAGAATATCTAGTGAACTTGATAGATTAAAAATGGTCTAAATTCAATGTATCGAATCTTTGTACTCTTTTTGTCCACAAGATTTTACATCTTGTGTAGACCTATATAAAAAACTAGACTATCCTTCTAGTAAAGCATAGAAAGAAGTAGGAAGGAACCTGATCACTATGTATGAAAAGTTACTGTGAAATTTGTATAGGAAGGAACCAAATAATCTCTCTAGCATAGGCAATAGTTCATATGTCCATATTTTGACTCTCCTCTTTGGTATACTAACAACTGCTACATTCTTGTCAATTTTTTTTTTACTTCACTCCTTGTCCTGTCTAATAATATGTCTCATTAACTTGTGACAAAGTTTTTATCAAATTCAAAATATCTAACCAATCTAGGATAATGATTCTCCTTCATTAGTTTCTCCCTCATGAACCTAGAGGCATGCATACATATCCTTTATATAACAATCCACTTTGTATGAAACAATCCATCCACAATGTCCTATTCATTCTTGTCAGACAAGTTCCTATTTCTCCTACGTCTTTAAAGTCTAAATCATCCTTATACAGCCCCATGACATCAAAACAACCTAGTTCAACCTTCATCTCCATCAACAATTCTACTCTCTTATCAAGACATCTACTACCTTTATTGAGAAATGCTTGAGAACACAACTATATTCATCTAAGGATTCTATTGATCTTGGTTTAGTTGTTAATACACTATAAAGCATGTTAATCCATGTAAAGGACAAATTCCTAGGGAGTAGATAATGTTTTCATTTTCTAATGCCTACAATATAGAATATAACTCTTGACCATAAATGAAATACTTCTTAGAATAATTAGTAATTTTACTGAAATAAACTATGGGCAAGCCCTCTTTGATGAACCACTCATGCTTATCCCACTTCTATCACAATCTGCTTCAAATACTTTATAAAATTTTACAAAGCCAGGAAAACTCTATCTAGAGTTCCAATATGAATAAGTTTTGTATATTGTTTATCACACTAGATATATTAAGCCACTTGGGTTTCATAAAAAAATTCTTTAGACTATTTCTATACTACACCATCAAGACCTTTATGATCTCACAAATAAATTTTATAAAAATTTAAAAGGGAGTAGCCTAGTATCTGCATATATTACACCTCCTACTTCTTTCGTTGGAATTGTATCCCCTTCAGTTGCCCAAATATAACAGTCTACTTTTCTTCCTTCATCTACTTCTATGATATATACTTGGAAAATTACTCTTTTTTGGGGCAACCTTTTGTTCCCCATCAAGACCTCATTAGCTTTATTGGTGATTTTCATTCCTCCAACTTTCTCTATAGCACAAAGATGAAAGACACCCATTCTATGCATATTGTCCCTTTATGTTTTTTCTTTCCTTTAGTGGTTCTTTTTGTTTGCTAACCTCCCTCCTTTGTAGCAAAGGAGAACAAATCTATTGGAGAAAGAAACCCTCCCATACATTGATTGTTCCTCATCATCTAGTGTAGGTTCATATCCTTCGTATACCCCTTTGATAGAAAGAGGAAAACCACCTATGGTGAAAGTCCAAGCTCATGAACCCCAATCATTTCATTCTTTAGTTTCTCAAGACATTCCTTATATGTAATAGACAAGGAAAATCTAGTAATGAGACCAAATGCATCCTCTACCTCAGGTACAATAACTCAATTTGAGATGCAACATCATCGAAATCAAATTGTAAGAGAGAAAAATTATCATAAATCTGCTATGACTAGAAGGAGTCAACTACTTTGGAGATGCTCAATATTGAGTGCCCTCATCCTACGAAATTTACCCCTAATCTCACCCCTAAAGTGTGCAAGAGTAAGTGCACCAATATGGGGGACCAAAAAGGGGCCTTAAGATGCCACTTTTTTTCTGTAAATCAATAAAGTCTTATCTTTGACGAGAAAATGAAGATGATTATGCTCAAAATTTAAAGATGCAACAAGTACAAGAGTTGTAACTTTATCTAAATGTACTTCCTAAGCAACTAATTATTTTTGAAAATGGTATAGATTAAGTGTTTCGGAAAGGGGAATCACACAAAGTGGTCCTATTTCACTCAAACAAACATAACATAGCATCTAGTGTTCTCACCCTAAAATGTTAACTTTTCTTTATAATTTCAAAAATCACCTCAATGAGAAACTAGCTAACAACATGTAGTTTATGTTGGATTTTTCTAATTTTTTAATGACTATATATATATGACATTAGAACATGCTCACATGGTAAGGATCATCAAAAGAGAGGGTTAACATTTGCATAAACAAATTAATTAATTAGACCAATTATAAAGTTGAGCATCATCAAAAGTTCAAAATAATGAATGTTAAAAGCTCACTAAAACATCTAATTAGCTAATAGAATAAAAATAAATGTGTAGGAGCGAGTGTTACAAAAATGACAAAGAGCCAGCCTTTCTCTACACATTACCTCTTTTCCACTGACAATAGACCAACTATCAAATTAAGCATCATCAAAATCACTATTATGAAGGTTAAAGGCTCACTTGAACATCTAATTAGCTAATAGAATAAAAATCAATGAGTAACAATAGGCACTACAAGAAGGACCTATAACCTTACATAAAACAACGTGTTCTAATGCTCTTTCATGCCATATCAACAATGTATTCCTCCCTCCCATATACCCACGTGTATTTTTGGCTATTGATAAAGAGATCACATATAGTATCTAGAATACTAAAAAGTAATAATAAATAAATAGAAGTCACATTTTACAAGAAAAAATAATCAAAATTTAAAATATTTATTAATAAAAGAATTTTTGAGATTTTTCTTATAATGTGTTGTTTAAGTAGTGGTGTTGTAATCACTAAGATTTAAACAATTGCTGAACCATTATATTTGAAAGTCTTGTGTCTTTGTGTTAAAAAATTCACTAGACATAATAATAGAAATCTCTAAATAGAATAACACAGAGTTCAATTATAGATAATTTTGAAAGTATAAAATAAAATAATCTATTTTTTCTTTTAATAAATAGGAACTTAAAAAATTCTCTCTCAAAAGTTAGCTTAAGATGTGATCTAGATCATTTATCTATCCTAAAAATGGAATGGGCCCATTACTTCTATTTAAGACAAGATGGTTAACTTTTTAACGAATTTAGTCCTGATGAACTACTTTGCCTAATGCATAAAACATTCCTCTGTAAATTTATGAATTAACGAAAGCAATGATCGACAGGATATGTTAAAGGCAAACAACCACAATATGTTTGGAATCTGTATATGTGAAAGCAAGGTTGAATGTCAAAGCGAAAGAACATTCGGTACGATATTTTGAACTTTATATGGATGTCATGAATAAGTGTGCATTGCAGAATCTTACACTACAAAGGATATACTTTGCCTTATTTCATATTTGCCTACATTTGATGAACTTTACATAAAAAATGGTCCAAGTTCAATGCATCTGATCCTTTTACTCCTGTTTGTCCACTAGATTTTACATCCTGTGTAGATCTATATAACAAACTAGACTATCCTTCTTGTAAGGCATAGAAAGAAGTATGTTCATGTTCTGCTCTCTCTGAGTTCCTCCAACTGCTTCAAGAAAGAAATCCTGTATTCTTTGAAGAAATAATTCATTTGCTGAAGAGTTTGGAGGAACTCTGGGAGTCACTGAACATTTTCTCATCATGAATGAGATTTATGGCATTCTCCTCTTTATTGAAAGATTTGATGTTCTAGAGTTATATCATAGTAATTACCATGCTAAAATAAACGATTACAATATGTTTGTCATTAAGCCATTTAGTTGAAACAGACAGTGTGTAGAAGTCACTTCTTATCTTTCTATGTAACATGGAAATTTTTGTTACCTAAGAAGCGATTACAATTTTTTCCTGTGCATTTCGTTTGTTATTAGTGATTTTTTTTTTAATTTGGTTATATTATGAATAGTTTACCGACTGAAATTTGTATAATTAACTTTGTAATTTATGCAGGTGAAGCCAGGTAAGAGGCAGTTTAAATGGTGGATGTAACTAAATCTTTTTTCGTAGTTTACCGTGTTTTATTTGTATCTCTAGTTATGGTTTCATCTTAATGTATATTGCTACATTAGTAGGCAAATTCTAATTTTATGTTGTCTTTCCTCTTTTTGGGGATCCATTTTTTTTTCCCTTTAAAATTATGTTCTACCTTTGCTTTGTGCTTTCCGTTCTCCCAGGTCTGAAACTTCTAATCTATATGCCCTCCATATTATAAGGGAGCGATTCTCATTGCAGTAATTTGTGGAAACTGATATTCAGTCTATTATCTTTTCTTTTTTATAATATAAATAAATTATAATAGATGTTTGGTACATTCTAAAAGCTGAGATGTCATTCTCATAGTTTGTCGATTAAAAATAAATTAAAAATTATAATTGTTTTTTATTAATAAGAAAATTTTAATATACAAACAAATTCTATTTGTAACAACAAATCCTATTGCAACATTTGTGATATGACTGATCTTTTTGTTGAGATTTTTTTTAAAGTCTATCAATCACTACAAATTAAATCTTTACTTCATTATGTCCCTACCCAACCAATCAATCATAAAATATGTGCTGATGTCATCCCAGAGTCTATCTAGCACAGGCAATAGCTCATATGTCTATATTTTGACTCCCCTCTTTGCATACTAACAACCACTACATCACTGTTGAATTTTATTTTAATTCACTCCTCATCCCTTCTAATAATACCTCTCATAAACATGCGATAAAGTTTTTACCAAATCTGAAATGTCTAACCAATCTAGGATAATGATTTTCCTCCATTAGTTTCTCCATCATCAACCTTGAGGTATGCATAGTTATCCTTTCAATAACAATCCACTTTGCATGAAGCTGTCTGTCCACAATGTACTATCCATTTTGGTCAAACAAGTGCATGTTTCTCCTACATCTTTAAAGTCTAAATCATCCTTATACATTCCCATGACATCAAAACGACCTATTTCAGCCCTCATCTCCATCAACGATGCTAATCTCCTATCAAGACATCTACTACCTTGCTTGAAAAATGCTTGAGAACAAAAGTATATCCATGTGGGAATTCCATTGATCTTGTTTAGTTGTTAATAAACTACAAAGCATGGTGATCCATGTAAAGGATGAATTCCTAGGGAGTAGATAATGTTTTTTTGTCTAATGCCTACAATATATCATAGAACTCTTGGCTATAAATGAAATACTTCTTCTTGGAAACATTAATATTTTTACAAAAGCATTCTGTCCACAATGTGCTATCCATTCTGGTCAGACAAGTGCATGTTTCTCCTACATCTTTAAAGTCTAAACCATCCTTATACATTCCCATGACATCAAAAAAACCTAGTTCAGCCCTCACCTCCATCAACAATGCTATTCTCCTATCAAGACATCTAGTACCTTGCTTGAAAAATGCTTGTGAACAAAAGTATATCCATGTGGGAATTCCAACGATCTTGGTTTAGTTGTTAATAAACTACGAAGCATGGTGATCCATGTAAAGGACAAATTCCTAGGGAGTAGATAATATTTTTTTATCTAATGCCTACAATATAGCATAGAACTCTTGGCCATAAATGAAATACTTCTTCTTGGAAACATTAATATTTTTACTAAAATAAACTATGGATAAGCCCTCTTGGATGCACCACTCATGATTATCCCACATCCATCACAATCCACTTGAAATACTTTATAAAATTTTGCAAAGCTAGCAAAAGCTCTTCAAAGACATTCTTCTCTAAGATCTCAAAACTATAATATGCTGATATAATCCACTTACACTCTATTTTACCACTTCTTGTAGTGTTTATAGGTGTGCATGTATCACATGGATATTTCAAGCCTCATGTACACTCCTAATTGCAACTCATTCCACTATGGATGTTACTTTTTCTAGTTCCATTTCTCTCCCCTTAATTGAGAAAAAAAACCTCAAATAAACCAATTTCTTCGTCATAAAACCATATTACTTCAAGTAGTAACTTCTCCTTCTTGAGCGTCTTTTGTTGTCGATGTGTCTGGGGCTTGTCCCCTATTTTGCTTAGCATTTTGGTCTGCTTGGCTGCTGACCTTGGTCTGTAATACTTTGGGTTTCAGGTCCTTGCAAAACCTGTTTATCTTTATCAAAGACTTGTCCTTCTTGAACCTTTACAAAATGCACATAATATGAATTTAGTTTTCTTTTTTATTCCTAATAAAAAATAGAATATCATCAATAGAATTTTTTTTTTTTTTTCTTAAGAATGATTTGAACACTTTGTTTAATAACCACCTAGATGTGATAGGTGCATTTGTCAATTTGAAGGCCATCATTATAGACCCTCCTTGATTTTAAAAGTGCTTCTTAATTCAGCACTATATCTTATCCTAATTTTATGGTATCCACTTTTCAATTAATTTTATTAAAATACTCACCCTTTCACAAGTAGTCCATGAAATCAACCATTCTATGTGAAGGAAATCTATACCTAATGGTTATCTTGTTGATTCATCAAAATAATATCCAAACATACATTATGGGACTGCTAATTTGTCAAGAATCAACAAATTGTTACATTTAGAAACATTCCTACTAACACTTGTCATGCATTGAATTAGAAACATGTTTTTATTGGGTCTCAATTTGCATAATAATGTGATTGTTGATTTAGTGAGATCATTTTAAATAGCATTTGGATAAATAGATGTGCTATTGTGTACTCTAATAATTATTATGAGACCACTAAAATTCTTAGGATTTATTCTAACATCTTTCTTCAAATTGCCTTTATTTTTTCATATCTACAATTCTTATAAATGAATAATTTCAAAGCCATGGATTGGATCTAGCATGTCAAAAAAATATAAATAATTCAAAATTGTATTGAATGTGGGTTGTCAAAGAATGATTCAGTTGATGAAATAACTATTTATTTCATCCTCCTTATGATTGCTATGTATTTATGGATAGGCTAGTTTATTTTTTTATTTCAGCTACCTATTGGTAGCTTCTATTCATTGTAAACTAGTTTGTTCAATATAAAAAACTTTCCGTCTTTATCCTTTTATATGGTTCTTTCCATAAATATTTTATTCTATATATGTTTTTAGCATCTTCATCCATTTTTAGCACTTGCCATCATTGAACACACCATATTTTTGGATTTCACTTGTGGAGCATATAAACTAAAAGATTCATCATCTCCTTTTGAAGAAAAAATAAATGAATGCATATTATATAATTTCATTAAAAAAATTATTGTTTCATTTTACTTGAAATGTATTTTTATTTCAGTTCAAACATTGCATTTTATAAAAAAATGCATCATCTTTACACACATATAAGAGAAACCATTCATATTGATGCTGAATTCTCATATTATACATAGTAGTACCTTTACATTGATCTTATAATGATGAAACTTAGCACATGGTTAGATTTTGGATAACATTACCTATCATTGTATTAAAGAGAGAATTTGTTGGTAAAAATTACACTATCCTTCATTGGTACTAATATGACTAGAACTAAGCATGGGCTAAATATATCTCTAATAAATCCTTTTTCTAATCTTCATGTACTTTTTTGTTTTCTACAAGGTTTAATCTATTGGTCACCTTTTTGGGAAAAATGGCTTCCAAGCATAAATCAATGTGATGGTTGATACTCTTCATAGGTAGAAATCATTTTGCTAGCTATTTGGATACAATATTATCAAATTCTGATTGTAACTTGTTCACTTCAAAGGGTGTATCTTTACTATCAATAACTATCTGCACTTGTAACTTGTTAGGAAATATCATAAAATAATTGTTTGTGTTTAAACTTCCTCAATAATTATTTTGAAGTTTTTAAGTAAAGGGTCAAACATATTTTGAAGGGACTTGAAACCCTATTTACAAAATACTACCTTCAACAAAACATTAGCATACTACAACTAGAACAACTAACCAAAAGAGAGAGGAAAGAGACCAAACAACAACAAGGCACTAGGTCAAGACAAGAAAAAGCCATAGGAAAAAGGTTACTTTAGGTTCTTTAAAACTTCAATAGCCTTAGCCTCACACTCAAAAGCCTCCTGAGCAAGCTTCTTAATATCTTGCACATTGTTTAGCAACGGATCAACAACCTTCTTGAGATGGCCCCTAGTATGGGTACATGGCCCTTTTCCCTCATCAACACCAATCTGATTGCCTTTGTCCTCTAGATCAATGAACCAAGGATTACCTTGTTTCAACATTTCAAATTTATCAACTAACATCATCATATTTCTTATAGACCATTTAATCACATTATGGCTAAATTTGACTAGCTTAACTAGGTTAGCATTGATATGCTCCATTTTTATTTGTAGAGCCACAATATGCCCTTTATAGTCTGATTTCAAATCAGCCACATCTTGAATCATGACCTTTTGAAGAGACACAAGCATATTTCTACCTTCTTTATCCACCCACAATCCACCACACTCCACACCCTCTTCCAACCTTGCTTGAATAGACCTGATCTTTAAGGCTCATCTGTTTGATTTCATGAAAGTCCCATTTATGTATCTTAAAGATGTCCATCACCATATCCCTAACGAGACCCAAGACATAATCATGACTCTCCTTCTCTAAACTAAGATGGGGAGAATCAACGTTCAATTGGTATATAAATGGCAATCTACCTCCTCTATCCTTAGAACCGTTCACATTCCAAAAGAGAGGCTTATGGAAGTAACTCTATTCCTCAAAGTCAGAGGAAATAGGGGAGGACTTCTTCTTTTTTCCTCTCTTCAAAATTCTACTAGAACTCAACTTCATCCTTTTGTTTACAACCCTAACCTCAGAGTCATCTTCAGTATCCCACCCCTAGTCTTCCGAAACAACAAAATTTGAGTCCTTATCCTTAGTAAGGCTCATATCCTTAGAAAAATTAGGCTTACTCTTAAAGGGGTAGGTAGAGATTTTATGTACTCCATGATAAACATAATAAGGCCTTCATGCAAAGTCATACTATTTTGTCGTTATTAAAGTCGTACTTATACTGATTTTCACCTTTTCTTCATTGGTTGTGAATGACATTAGAGTATATATTTTTCTATTCTTCTCTAGAGTATATGTTTTACTCTTGCATCATGGATTTTCTTCTTATCAAATTGACACGGTCTCCCTAATAACAAATGAAATAAATCCATATGCATTACCAATCAAATAAAATTTCATTTTCCCTTTTTTTCAGTGTGACACAATTTATGGAGTTAAGCAAGATAAAAATTTTAATCCCAACTTTCCCACCATTTTAATTGAGACTAGACTACCAATACCCTCACTATCTATATGACATTGAAATATTTGTTGCCTACCCTACATAGTTTTATAAGTAATTTTCTCCTTCAAAGATGTTCATTTTCTCTTTTACTAGTTTCAACAACGTCCTCTTCATCATAAGTTCTTCTCCCTTATTAGGTTCATCTACCTAAATAATAAATCTTATGGATTGTACCTCTTATAATTTGGCTATATGTGCAGTGATATCTTCCAACCTTCTTGAACCTTCTACTCTGCATGGTGGAAGTTTAGACAAATATATGTCTTAATTATCATGTGAAATTCTCGGTCTACCTCTAGCTCTTATAGGATAAGGTCATCATCTAATTTTATTATTATCCTTCTAACTATTTAAAGGGTTTGCCTCTTTATTATGGCTATACTTTCTTTGTAATTATCCTCTTCCTCCACTAAATATACCTTTTACTTTCCAGTTATTCCATGCTACCTTCTTGATAATTGACCTTCAAAGCATGCTAATAGCCATCTTCAACTATCTACAACCTCATCATAATTAACTCATATTGTATGTTCATCCTTTTTCCATTGATATATAGAGCCACTTTATCACATGGTATAACTCATTATGACTTTATTTGAATCAAAATTCTAAAAATCTATCATATATGCCTTCACACCAATTTACCTTGTTGCATGTTTTGTGATTTCAAGTCTATTACAAGTTGATCACAATTTGAGTAAATCTAGTTATTTTATCTTTTCCATTTCTCCTTCTCTCAACTTGTACTTCCTTCCACAAAAGTGTTGCATGTCCTTCATCTTTGTTTGGCTAAATTTCACTCTTCTAGGGTCATCTATATTTTCATTCTTGAAGTATTCCTTATTCCTATAAATGAATCTATCAACTTGTTTAGTTCTTGAATTATTGAAAAGATGGGTAGCTCCATCCTCACCTCTTTCCCATTCTTAGAGATATATCTTATTAGCCTTATCTTTCTTTCATCCATCTCGAAATGTGTATCTTCATCTTCTTGTCACCTTGCATAAAATACTTTTAATTCACTTTCAATATTATATCTTTAATGAACTTTTTCCCTTTTTCCATCTCTATATAGTTCATCAATGCTAAGATTTAGACTCTTATTATAGCCTATACTACCTCATCTATCCTAATTTTTTTTTTTTTTAAATAAACCTATATCTTTTTTTTCCTTGAGGAATCTTGTCACCATAAAAATTTCTCTTTCACACCTCTACAACATTCAATCTGTTTGAACACACGCAATTATTTCTCATTGAATTCCTTCAAAACCTAAGACAAATTATTTTTCTAAAAGTCTTTTGTGTAAAATTAAAAGAAATCAAATATTCTATTTTTCGTAAATAATCCTCGAATCTACAACATTTGTAGATAATTCTAACACCAACCAAACCATTATGAGAAGTCGACAATAAACTTATTAATTTTTAGAAATAAATATACAACCAACATATATACATAAGAATATAATTTCCTTTACTAGCATAATTGACACAAAAATTAACAATTTTATAAATAAATACAGAAAAAAGTAAACTGAAATCAAATTTAAATGAACATATTAAATAATCAACTTCACCATGAACTAATATTTATTTCATGAGCTAAAAATTTGATTTCATTATATTCAGGGATTTGCATTACAAAATTATGGGAGAAATGAACTTTACTTATTCTATACTCTAGTTCTCCCCTATTCTTTATCCCTACACAAAATGATTAATCTATGCATTTTGTTGGCGGCCAACTCACCTATCCATTCCTTGAATATTTATGCCAAAGGGATACCCTATATGAAGTTTTCAACTTATTGAAATCAATGGTTCAAAATTGACTAGAAGGATGCAAAGACGATTCAATTGATGTCAATTGTGTGTTTATATTAATATTAATTTAAAAAAATGGATAGAAAACTAAAAGAATATATTTCAATATGATTAATTAGAAAAAGAATGTGTAGAAAAGTGAAATTTTCAACTTACTTATTGAAATCAATGGTTCAAAATTGACTAGAAGCACGATTGAATTGATGTCAATCATATGTTTACATTAATATTAATTTTAAAAATCATTAAAAACTAAAAAAACATAATTTAATATGATTAATTAGAAAAAGAATTTATACAAAAGAAAAATCAACTATTTTTTTATTTTCATAATAATATCTTATAATGGCATCTTCTTTTATTTGAATATTCCATCACCATGTCTTTTTGAAGTTTTAAAAGTGGAAAAGACAAAATTATTAAAAAAGAAAAAATTAGCTATTTTTCCTACCTTTTTAAATGATTAATTTTTCATTAAGTGAAAATCTTATTTTAATTATTTATGTTTTTAATGAAATTAGAAATAATAATTCATAAATTCTTAGAATTCATTTAATTTATAGTTATTTGTCTTATTAAAATATTAATTATTGTACCATACTTATTTTTTGAATTAGAAATTTATCTTTTATTTCTATCTTCTTTTGATAAAAATTTATTTTAATTTAATCTTCTTTTATTAGGATATTCTATCTTATTTTTTATTAAATTATTCTAATCATCATCTTCTTCTTTTAATTTAATTTACATTAAATTTAATTTAATTTTAATTATTTTTGTCTCACGAAGTTACAAATAATAATTTTGAAAGATAATAGAATTAATTTAATTTAAATACATTTGTCTTATTAAATTTTAATTTATTGTGGAAAAATTATCTTTAAATTTTATTTTTTATATCTCTCTACTTATTCTCTCTCTCTAACTCATAAACACATACTCCCTATTTCTACCTCCCTCTCTCTATCTATATCTCTCCCTCATTCACTCTGTATCCCACTATCTATCTCTTTATCACTACCTCTCTCTCCCTTTCTCTTGTTGTATATATCTATCTTTCGCTCCTCTTCCAATATATGTCTATCTCTTCCTCTATCTCCCCATATTTCTCTCCCTCTCCCTTCATATCTATTTTCTTATCTCTAGTTCTCCCTATATATCTATATATCAATCTTTGTATCTCTCTCCATGTCTCCCTCTCTCTATGTCTCCTTATATCTCTATATTAGGGTGAACTCACAAAGCTGGTTCCCACTTTTTGGTACGTCCTACTTTTTGCTGAAATCATACATTTTTTAGAAAATATAATGATTTAAGCTTTAAGAGGTCCCATTTTAAGTAATTAATTGAAGAGAGTTAAATCAAAGGCTCTTAGATAAATTTTTTTTGGATAGAACCTCTCTACTTCTAAATCATACTTGCAGTGGAGTCTCCTTTGCATCTATCAAATGCTGATAAAAAAACAATTTTACATTATCTTTTGGGAGGTCAAATTAATTCATTTAAAAGTTTTTTTTAAAAGTATTTAGTCCTTATTATAAGCTTTCCAAATAGTATGAATTTTAATATATTTAATTTAATTAATATATTTTTATTTTATTTCTTATGAATGTAGGCTTTTCAACGAACATGAACTTCTTTGTTCAATGCATTGGGAAAAATAGTAAACTAATTCAAAAAAAATCTAAAAAATACCTATGCACTAGGTATTGATGTTTTCTTCCTAACAAAAAAAAGAAAATTGAATTTTGATATATATAAAACAAGTTATGTCTTCAAATGTACAGCTATATCTAAATTATAATTAGTCAAACTTCAAAACTTAATAAAATGAAAAATATTCAACATATCACTATCAAACCAGCTACATGCCCTGGGTATTGATGTTACAAACCAAAATTCAAAAGAATTAAGTTTTTATCATTTATAGAAAAAAAAATTATGTGTTTCGGGATACACATCACTCTTAAAAAATGTTGTTTGCTGTAAAAAATTAGTTTTTGAGGGAGATGGAAAAATCAATAAAATTTTATTCAAACAAATTTCAAAAAACTGTTTTTTGAATCTACAAACAAGATGTTAAAAATCACTAGTTTATATCATCTTCAAATTCTTAATGGTTTAAAAGTTATAGGTGTCGGAAAGTGAAAGTTTTTTTCAAAATATTCATATAAGTGTCAAAGTTGGTCAAAAAGTGGGAACCAGTATTGTGAGTTCACCTTATATCTCTATCACTCTATCTCACCTTCTATATATCTCTTTATCTCTCCATGTTCCTCTATAGACCACTTTATCTCTCACTCTACATCTCTTTATCTCTCTATCTATTTTATCCTCTTCTTCTCTCACACTATCTATCTTTCTATCTCTATCTTTTTTTCTCCCCTCTATCTATATACTTGTGTCCCTATATATCCATCTTTCTCTCCCTTTTTCTCTCTCCCTATCCCTTCTTTTAAACCTCTATATTCATATCTATTATCCTCTTTATATCCATCTTTCCATATTTCTTCTTTTCATCTATCCATGTATCTCTATTTATTTATCTCTCTATACTACAATCTCTCTCTCTCTCTCTCTCTCTCTCTCTCTCTCTCTCTCTCTCTCTCTTAGCATCTACATCTTTCTAATCCTATATCTTCTCTCTATTTTACCCTCTACATCTCTCTCCTTTTCTCCATCTCCCTATCCTCTTTCTCCATATCCATCTTCATCTCATCTTCCTCTCTAAATATATCTCTATATTTATCTCTTTACTTCTCTCTCTCTCTCTTTCTTTCCCCTCACTCTACCTCTTTCTTATCTTCCTAATTGAAAATGTTTTGTTTCAGTTATTGTATATGGTGAAAATGGATACAACAATATTGAAAGACTAAATGAATTCAACCACAAAACCCTAGCCTAACAAAAACAAAGATCCACCATAACATATGAAGATTACCTAAGACAATGCAAATCAAATGAAATCACAAAGATTATACCATCACATGTCAAATAGGGTTTGAATCTCCATTCTTCCTATCTCAATTGATCTTGCTTGATATATTTGCTCTTAGACTTTATATGTGCACAAGAGCTCAACAAAGAACAAAAATGTGGTTGCAAGTAGGCTTGATTGCATATGCAAGTTTGAAAGCATAGTTGGGGCTGAATGCATAGTGAGTGAGTTAGGGTTTGATAATGAAGGAAGCATCTCCTTATATAGAAGACACTATATGAAATGGAGGGATAAGATTGAGAGGCATAAAAGAGGTCGGCTATGATTAGAGGGTAGGTAAAGAAAATAATAAAATAATGAAAGGGGTAGGTAGTGTATGAATTAAGAGATGAATGACATGTGTCATAGGTAGAAAAGGCTAATGAATTAATTAAATAAATAAATATTTATTTAATTAATAGAAGAAGTGGGATCAATTAAATAAATAAGATATTTATTTAATTTAGGAAAAGGGTAAATAAATAAATGAATTTATTTAAATGAGAAATAAGGCTAGAAGAGGATAAATGAATTAATTAAATAAATAAAGATTTATTTAATTAATAGAAGAATTAGGCTTAAATAATTAAATAAATAAAATATTTATTTAATTAGACTGGACAATTTTAAGTGTCTACATTTTGCCCCTCTTTGAGACAATGCAGCTTGATGCATTGTTTCAAAGAAGATAATATGAACCGATACAAAGTTGCCCCAAGATGGGAATGATATGCCCCCTCAAGAGACTGGATGAAAAATGTCTGGAAAGATCACAGACAATCTCTCGATAAGAAAGAAAGGCTAGAAAGGACTGAAAAGATAGAGTGAGAGTCACGGGATAAAGAAGACTGACTCGGGCTAGGGATAGGGATAGGGTAGTCTATAAGATAGACCACAAGGGAACACATCCTCATTATCATCCACACATCCTAGAGATCAGAGTGCAGAGAAAGAATAGAGTAGCAGAAGTCAACAGCTATGGCATTGGTGCATAGATTCGATCGCGTTCGCCGATTTCAGAGGCCAGCAGATGCAGGAGAGCTGGTGAGTACCACAAAACCTCCTTGTACTTTGTCACAATAAATGTTGTCATAAATGCATGTTAGGTAGGGTAATATGTCTTCAAGGCCGAATCGACAGTTCTGTGATGAACATACACTGTCGATTGGATAAGCTGGTGAGAGGATACACTCAAGCAGGTCCTCTAGGGAAGACTAGGATAGATCGAGGCACTTTGTGATGAACAGGGAGTACCAAGACATAGTACTTTGTGATGAACAAGAAGTACTAAAATATGAGCAGCACTTTGTGATGAACAGGGAATGGAAATATGAGCAACACTTTGTGATGAATAGGGAGTGCAAGAACACATAGTACTTTGTGATGAGCAGGGAGTACCACTAGGATAGAAGAAACACTTTGTGATGAACAGTGAGTGTCACTAGGATAGAAGCAACACTTTGTGATGAACAGTGAGTGTCACTAGGATAAATAGTGCTATATGATAGATATAAGCACTAGGATAATAAGCAACATTTTGTGATGAATAGGGAATGCCACTATGACTGACATGATTGCTTTGCTTGATTGCAGGAGTATTTGCCCATGCTAGAGTCATGAGAGAGATTCCCGTCGACGCAGAGATTATGACCAAAGCTCACATTCGAGGACTGGGCTGCTATTGAGGCGATGGGTCTAAGATACATCTTGTATGTGCCTGCGTTTCAGGCGAACATGGGGTTACTGACTACGCTTGTTGAGAGGTGGCACTTGGAGACATGTACATTTCATTTGCCGATGGGTGAGATGATAGTCACCTTAGAGGATGTATATAGGATTTTGTGGATACCGGTTGATGGGGAGTTGATACCCTATGATCAAGATGGAGACAGGGAGGCACTCAGGTGAGTGTTCCGAGATCCGGGACTAGAGATGAGGGCTGGACACGTGGCATGGGATACCATGACAATGACAAGACTAGCACTACCAGTAGTGCTAGGAGGAGTGATCAATGGGTTCCTGTATTTAGACAGAGTGACATGAGAGTTGGCAGCGGGATGGGGGAGGAGGAGGATGAGACAACTAGGGAGACAGAGGGGATAGGAGAGATGATCCTGGGGTGGGTCCTTCTAGGCCTCAGACTCCATCAAGGCTAGTCAACTCCGAGTGAGGGAGTTCATCATAGCCTTAGAGGGCTCCCTATGTATCAGTTTTGTACTATTTTGTATGATGATGTAGACACATTTGGATGATTTTGTAGCCATATGTATTTTGACATCATTGTATCATGACACTTTTGATTATATATATGAGATGATTCATCCTTGTGGTAGCTATATGCATGTGTACCTATATGTTGTATGTTTCTATGTGATGCTTATGATATGGATGCAAATATGTACATTAGGAAATGCAATATTTTTGTTCTTTTATGTTTTTATATGTTATGCATGGTGCAAATGTGAATGTATAAAATGTAAATGAATATGATGAGGATGTAAAATGTGCTAACATGTGTTATGTTTAGGATGTGATGCAATTGTGATATCTATATGTATGTATTAAATTGCTTATATGTGGTAATGCAGGTGCAACTACATGAAATGCAAATATTTTTGGTGTGTCATTGTACTCAGTCATGTGATAATGGGCTACATAGACTCAGGAAGGATGATGGAAGTCAATATAGAAAGGGGGGTGGAAGATAGAAGATATGAAAGTGAAAGAGCTTCTTGTGCGTTATCATCATTGAGCTTTATTATGGCAAGTAGGTTATGACAATCGAGGCATATGTTCGACCCAAAAAGTCATTGTACTTGTTTGCATGGAGATAAGATAGTCACAAACAAGGAATGCCCCAGTTCATACTAGACTCTCCGTGTCCTCATATCCTTGGACAAGTCATAGCATTACTAAGAGACAATTCATAGACAGCAAAAGAAAAATAGGTGACGATACCCCATCATCGCTTTTCTAGTCAAAGACATCCTAGAGATAGAATCTCTAGTCAGAGACATCCCAGAAAAGCTAAAAGACATGTCACCTAAAGATAAAATCAAAAGAAAACCAAGACTCGACAGCAACATCTACTATAGTCCTCAAGTTTAGTGTCTCTTGTCACTTGTATAAGTCTTATTTGATTGTGGTCACAATGTTTGCTTTCACAAAAATGATAGATAGCACTGAACCATAATGTTGTCTGAGTCTATTGAAAGATTTGATTTGTTGAAGCCCATTGTTGCTGTTGTGTCTTATCTAAAATTGACTGAATCCATGAAACTGATACTTTATTATGGAGAAGATGAAACTTTATTACGGATTGGCGATGCAAGTGTTGCTTTATTGCAGATTGTGCATGGATAGACTGAAGAAAAGTGGAAGACACTATACTCCTCGAAACATGTGATGCTCTCAATTCCAAACCCATTACTAGACTTAGGATTAGCCTTAGCCACAGATAGGAGCTGATTTATTATGGATGGAAAAAGGTGAAAAGGTATTATTATTGATGGCAAACCAATCTTAGGTAGATCAATAACAAGCCATGATGGGAATGGGTAAGTTTATTATGGATGGATAGGTTGTGAGTGTGTGCAAAGTGAAAGGATCAGATTGAATCCTGAAGGAGGGAGGAGCAATGTCTCTACGCATGGTGCTGGTGACCCATTTTTCACTATGGTACTTGCCCAGGGCACCACCGAAGTGGTTTTCACCATTGGATGAAATATTTTTCTTTACTTTTTTGATTTTTTTGTGTCACAAGGCGCCTGTTTGCCAGGTTTTCACCATGTAACAATTTTTTATGTTTATGATTTTTTTTGTATTTTGTGTTTTTTTTTTTTTAATTTTGATGTTTTTTTGATTTTTTTGTATTTTTGAATTAGGATACTCTGATGAGCTATGTGTAAAACCTGCGAAGGTGCATGCTATTGATAGGATCCTCAAAGGTTCACCCTCTATAGTTGAGAGCTGATATGCACTAGATCCATATACTGCTGTGATGATGTAAGGACCAAGCTAGTTTGGTTCGAACTTGCCCTTCTTTTCTCTATCTTGCTGATTTTTATGATTTTCTCTGAGAACTAAGTCACCCACCTCGAATGTGTGAGGCTTTATCTTATTATTGTAGCTGCATTGTTCCTTGAGTGAATGATGTGTAGCTCGAGTGACTATCTTCCTTGATAAGGGAATTGAGATATAATTACAAGTGTGTGGACTATGTTTACCCATATGCGTGTCACCTAAAGAAGTTTGGGCATCCTTGATAACAAAGTCCCTCGAGGAAGCTCCATTAAAGGTCCATGATGTATTGCCAGAAGGGAAAGGATGTGCAGAACAAGTGGATGAGTGATGAAGGCCTATGATTGTGAAAAGAAGTGAAAGTAGGGTGACATGATGGAGACTTAGGATCAACAAGTATGTGTTTTGACTTAAAATTGTAGAACTTTTGCCCCCAGTTATTTTGATATTAGGGGAGATCAACTCTTTCTCTTTTTGCTTCATAGGATTTTTATCCTTGACTTTGATTTTTGCAAAGTCCATTAGCTTTTTATTTTGATTTGGACTAAAGGACTTTTCTTTAGTTTTGACTTGTAGATTTTTCTTTTCAAAGCTTGATTTTTGATCCCCAATGAGTAAGGGCTTTTGTAATTCTTGTTGATCCAAGTCTGGGAGAGGAGTGGATATGGAATGAGTGGATGAAATGGTAAGGCTATGTGAGTTCTCAAGAGGGTTGGCAATACACTCAATAGATTCTTTGCTAGAACTACTCTTAGGACTATTGATATCAACAGTTGCTTGCACCACTAGAGGAGATTTGCATTTAGAATTAGTAGCCACAACACTAGGTGGTTCACACCCAATTCCTTGCAAATTGTTTATGGATTGTTCCTGTTGACTGAATACCTTAGGAGATAGTGGGAGTTGGTAAACATGAAAAATATACTCACCACATCCCAAGTCTTTAAACTTGAATTTTTCTTTGAGCTCTATTTTTTTTGATGTAGAAGCTTTTAAGGATTCTGGATCAATATATGTTGATGCAGGAATAGCCTCTTGATTGGCTAGAATTGTTATTTCTGGTCTAGGTTGCATATTATTGCAATATATGAATGAATTTGGGTCAGCTTTGATGGTCACTTCAACTCCATTGTGTGGAAACTTGATACATCAATGATATGTAGATGGTACTATGCTCATCTCATGAATCCATGGACATCCTAGCAATATGTTGTATGTGAGATCAAGGTCTAGGACTTGACAAACCACATCTTTTGTAATTGGCTCGACTCTAAGAGGCAAAGTGATTGTGCCCTTGGATGAATGCTCTTCATCATCATATGCCTTGATGGTAATTTTGTTTGTAGAATTTACACCCTTGTCAGAATATCCCAATTGTTTAATAGTGCTCAGTGTGCAAATGTTTAAACTTGCTCCTCCATCTATCAGGACTCATTTTATTCAATGTTTGTGTATGAAGGCTTCAATGTGTAAAGGTGCATTATTTGGCTGACTTACGAAGGAGTCATTGGCTTCTGTGAATGTAAGGGAGTGTGGAATAGAAAGGTATCCCACCATGGATTGAAACTGGTCCACATTCGGATCAGTAGGAACAACAGTTTCTCTCAAGATTTTATCAAGAATGGCTTTATGTGCGAGGGATATGCATAGGAGGTCAAGGATGGATATGAGCATGGGTGTCTTCCCTAATTGTTCTACAAGGTCATAATCAGGCTTGGTTGATGAGGAAGTGGTGTTTTTGGCTCGAGTACCTTGCAAAGTGAATTTACCTCAATGAGTTGTAACATGACATTCAGAGGTAGGTTCAGAAGAAGATCCAATTCCTTTCAGAATGATCTTGGGTCTCTGGGTAGAATTCTCAGGGGTTTTGTCCTTGATGATAATAGTAGAGACATAATTATCCATTGAAATGTGATTGATAGTTGAATCATAATTATAGGATGCTCTTGTATAGTTGGTTTGGTCATCTGTGGCTTTAGCTTTTCCCTTGTCATGCTTTGGGAATGGTTCTTTAAACATTTCATGTTCTTGGTTCGATGAGTGTCCTTCAATTTCAATATCACCTCTATCAATAAGATCTTGTATTATGTTCTTCAGCCAATGACAATTTCCTATCTTGTGGCCCTTACTCTTATGAAATTCACAATACTTATCATCATTCCACCAATTTGGTTTAACCTTTGGTTCATATGGAGGAAAATCTAGAATAGTGATTACCTTGTTTGCCACTAGCATTTTGAAAACTGACTCAAGTGGTTCTCCCAATGGAGTGTACTTCCGTCGTGATTTGGAAGTTGTTTGAGTATTCACTTGATTGTTTGTAGAGCTTGATCAAGAAAAAATGATCTTGGGTTGTACCGTATTGGCATCAAAAACACCATCATTGACTGTGTTCTTGTTTTTGTTCCAAAATCTTGGCTTGTCTTTTCTTTTAAAGTCATCTTTGTTTTCCTTGAATATCTTAATGACTCCTTGCTCAATTAGTACCTTTTCTGTTGCTAAACCTTTTTCAATGATGTCCTTGAAGGTGGACAAACAAGCTTTTCTTAAGTCATAACCAATGTCTTTGTTAACATTTTGGGTGAACATTTCTACATTTTTGTGGAATTTCACAAGAGCATCTGCTAGCTAGATTCCTCCATCTTTGTAAAAATGATGAAAAAGACTCTCCATCTTTTTTCTTGGTGTTGCACAAAGTTGTGACTATTATCTCTGTCTCTATGTTGTAGGAGAAATGTTGAATAAATGCCTCTGCTAAGTCAACCCGTGACTTAATACCAGGTGGAAGTTGGGAGAACCATTCCATAGCTTGATCACCTAAGCTTTGTGGGAATAATCTCATCAAATATGTCTCTTCTTCTGCTACCTCAATGCAAGTTGTGAAAAACTGTCTTATGTGTGCCTTAGGATCCCCTTTGCCTCTGTACTTATCAAACTTAGGTGTCACAAAGTATGTAGGAAATGGAGGCATTGGAATGCTTTTGTCAAATGGATAGGGACATATGTCTCTTATTGTGTAAGTTGGCTTCGATGTATTTATGTCCTATATTTTCTTTTGTAAATCCTTAATTTGTTGTTCCAAATTTTTCTTAGGTGGAGACCAACTTCTTGAACCATACCCCATGCCTGAACCATTGGGTGGAGGAGGAGCATGTTGCATATATGGATGATATTGATCATACACATGTTCATATGGAGGAGGTCTATAGTGATGTTGCGTATATGAACCACTTGGCATAGAGTCATGATGAGGAATGGAATATCTGTTTTGTCCATGTATACCATACTCTACAGGTATGTCATGAGTTTGTTCTAGTGTGTTGCCCCCAAATTTGACACGGGGTTTCCTTGTACCCAAATTTTGAACATGCCTTTGGATATCCAATTGCTTTGGTGGTTGGTCCTTAGCATTGGTATGTGATTGAGTATATTTTTCTGCATAAGACTTCCATAATGGTCTGTGAAGGTGAGTATCATATGCTTGACCATGTGTGTATGGGACCTCTAGTTTTTGAAACAAAGATGATGGTGATTCAGGCACAAGATGTGGTCCTCTATTGCCTCCACTATTAGGCCTCCTTTGATCCATGTTGAGGTGATTTTGTTGCAAAGGTCTATGTTCTATTATTTGAGACATGTCAAAATCATGAGGGATCTTGGCTCCACTTTGTGCCATCACCTATAAAAAGTACTGTCTATCTCTCCTCATTATTTCCTTAACCAATCTATTGAAACGGGGATCCATAATGGTGTCTTCCACTTCTGCTGAATGTATGGACAAGTTGTCCATATTGTCATTGTGTGTATCATTGTTGTTTGTAGTGTCCATGTTCTCAATATTTGGAATGTTTCTATAAGAATCCATGTCAGGTAATGTAGTATGATCAGAATTGAAAAAGACATCATTTGTCATACTCATTAGCACTCATGTTTGCGGACTCTTGAGCCTCTTTAGCTTCTCTCCTAGATTTTTGTAAACAGGTTTCAACCATGAACTAGGTATTGACCAAGATGTGTGAGACTAGATGAAAATGGAAAGAGTATGGAAGATTAAGAGTTGGATGGAATGTAAATGAATCTGAAGTGTACTTGCAATGTCCAAAGTGTAAGACCAAGTATGTATGTAGTAGAGTAGGTGTGGCTTCCAAAGAGATGATAGTTTCTCTTGATGAGGTAAGTTGACCTTAACTCTAAGTAAGACCAAATGAGACCCAAAGGTGATAGACCTTGATGAGGGAACACTTAGCAAAATGTTGTTGTATGTAGTGTGTTGACAAAGTATGATGAGGACAAGCAAGTGACCTTTTGACTCAAGTTTAGACAAATGTGAAAATAATGCAACATGTAAAACAATGATGGACTTTGTGAGACCCAAAGACAGGTTGAATGTTAGATGAAAAACCTAAAGAGATAACTTACGAAGCTCAAGAATTTTGAAACTGGTTGCTCTTGTTTGCTAGACTATAAAATTTTCCAATTTGTCAAGTTGTTTGTTGTGACCAAATCTGAATGTTTGACTGTTTTTCATGACAAGAGGACACAATGTTGATAAGGACTCAATGTTTGCAAGTGTTTAGACTCAAAATGGCTCCAAGAAAATTGTGTTGTTTGATGTAAAAAAAATTTGCATACACTTGAAGACACAAAAGACACAATGTTTTGTTGTTTGGTCTTGAATGTTTGATTGTTCAAAATAAGACAAGCACAATTCTTATGGTTAGCCAGGACAATAGTTGTTGATCCCACATGGAGTTTCCCCTGAGGCTATGCTATTCAGAGTAGATACTTAGATGCTTGACCCCACTGGCTCCACCCTCGATACTCACTTCTCGGGGCAGCCAAGCATCAGTCCCCACGAAAAATCCTCATGGTGAACTTGGTATCTCTACTTAGAACCGTATGTGTGTGGGCCACTACCAGAGGTCCAACCTCTTGCCCCAACAACTAGAAGGATTTTCGCTTCTAAAACAAAAAGGTGCTAGTAAGGGCATTTGTTCATGTGGCCATACATGTGGCACTTTTAGCTCTATAAATATAGAAGGATCCCAGCCAGTAGGTTTTACGCCCTACAAATGATCAAATAAATTTGATCAAATGGGTTTATGGGGAGACATAGTGTCGGTATGAACTAATCAGCACACGTTATTCATAGTTTTCACCATGAATACAATTATTTATAGTGGTTTGGAAGAAGATGGCTTTTCTTTTGCTACCACTTGGGTCGTTCTCTCCTCACTAGTAGTCCTAATGACCAAACAGGGAGACAGGCCCTCTAAAGATGAAACAAAAAGAGCCTATTGCTCAAGACACAAAAGACAATGGTTCAATTTTAGTGCACCAATTGAAGTGTTTTCTAGTCTATGAGAACAAAGCACACAATAAAGATCAAAAACCATTTCTAAGGTCCTGCAACAAAGATCTATTAGTAGTTTGGATTGTTTCAAATGATCACCCCTTCTTGCAAGCACACAAGTTAGGTAAATTTTAGATCCAAAAGACTTTGTGAAATAGGGGCCTTCAATAATGCATTTTGTTAACTAATTCAAATATTTGATTTATCAAAAAAATTGAACACCTGTAAAATTTCAAGAGATTTCTAGAAATGTAAGAAAATCCAAAAAATTTGCTAATTTACTCCAAAAATTAATTTTTTATGAAAAATCATAAAAAATTCATATAAAATGCCAAATCGATCCCAAAAATCTAAAATTTTTACTGGAGAGTCCTAATGGTCTTCCAAACCTACATTAAAAATTTTTTGCAACAAATCCAAGCAGTTTGTGAGATATGAGTAAAATAATACAAAACCCTAATTTTCAAAGATCCAATTTTTTAGGAATCATTTTGCATCAAATTTAAAATCACAAAGAACAAATCTTGTGTATAATTCTAAGAGATTTCCAAAAATGTAATAAAATCTAAACAATTCACTAATTTTCTCTCAAAATTAATTTTTTATGAAAAATCATAAAAAATTCATATAAAATGAAATTTTGATCCAAAAAATCTGAAATTTTTACTGAATCCTTATGAGACTTTTCCTGACCTACAAAAAAAATTTTATGGAAAAATGTGAATCTGTTTGTGAGATCGGATCAAAATAAGGAAAAACCCTAATTTTAAAAGATCTAATTTTTTAGGAAATATTTTGCATTAAAATTAAACTCACAAAGAAAAAATCCTCTGTATAAATATGAGAGATTTCCAAAAATGTAAGAAAATCCGAAAAATGTTATCATTTGCTCTCAAAATTATTTTTTTATGAAACTTCTTAAAAAAATTCATAGAAAATCAAAATATGCTCCAATAGATCTGAATTTTTTTTTGGGAGCTCTTGATATGTTCTTCAACCTATGAAAAACATTTGGTGCAAAATTTCCAAGCTGTTTGTGAGATATGATCAAATCTCTCCAAGATCTTGATTTTGTGTCCAAAACCCTAGCTGCAGAAGGTTATTCTCCAAATTGTTTTACAAAACAGCAATATAGGGTTATAAAAATCTGCAAAAAACATAGATCTAACAAAAATCCATGTTCCACAAGGTGTGCCTAAATGTATATGGTGAAAATGGATACAACAATGTTGAAAGACTAAATGAATTCAACCATAAAACCCTAGGCTAACAACAACAAAGGTCCACCATAACATATGAAGATTACCTAAGACAATGCAAATCAAATGAAAGCACAAAGATTATACCATCACATGTCCAATAGGGTTTTGGATCTCCATTCTTCCTATCTCCTTTGATCTTGCTTGATATATTTTCTCTCAGATTTTATATGTGCACAACAGCTCAGCAAAGAATGAAAATGTGGTTACAAGTAGGCTTGATTTCATATGCAAGTTCAAAAGCATAGTTGTGGCTGAATGTATAGTGAGTGAGTTAGGGTTTTATAATGAAGGAAGCATCTCCTTATATAGAAGACACTATATAAAATGGAGGGATAAGATTGAGAGGTGTAAAAGAGGTCGGCTATGATTAGAGGGTACGTAAAGAAAATAATAAAATAATGAAAGGGGTAGGTAGTTTATGAATTAAGGGATTAATGACATGTGTCATAGGTAGAAAAGGCTAATGAATTAATTAAATAAATAAAGATTTATTTAATTAATAGAAGAAGTGGGATCAATTAAACAAATAAGATATTTTTTTAATTTAGGAAAAGGGTAATTTAAATAAATAAATGAATTTATTTAAATGAGAAATAAGGCTAGAAGAGGATAAATGAATTAATTAAATAAATAAAGATTTATTTAATTAATAGAAGAATTAGGCTTAAATAGTTAAATAAATAAAATATTTATTTAATTAGACTAGACAATTTTAGGTGTCTACAGTTATAATTGGAACCTTGTAAGAGGATGCAAAGTGGATTTGAGACCATCTCTTCTCCATTGCAACCTTTGTTGTACAAGAAATATTATTTTCTAGATTTGGCCTACCAATTATCACATGTACTAAACAAATTTATCCAAAAAGTTGACCAAATTTTTCCCTAATTGACCTTCCACACCTCTTCGACATACCCATTGCACACTAAGGTGCAATTGCTAGTATAATTATTATGTGAAAGGCATTCCCTATATGAAGTGAACCACCTACTTATTAAAATAAATGGTTCGAAATAAAGGAGAAGAATGCCAGAATATAGAATTAATCCAAACCGCTTAAATTTAATTTTTTTTTTTTTTTGATAGGTGATGGGTCGAAGCAGATAAGGTCTACATACCCTACCCCGTTGTGGGATTTGAACTTGTGACCTCTCTTTCAAGAGCACAAGTTCTCTACCACTAGGCCAACTCAAGTCGTACTAAATTTAAAAACTAGATCTTTTATAATAACAGTATAAATATTTTAATAATATTTATTAGAAAAAGAATATGCATAAATGAAAAAATCTATATTTTATTATTATCTACTTTTAGTCAAAATATCTCTCAATATTATTCTTTTATTAGAATATTCTCTCTTTTCTAAGTAACTAAAAAAATAAAAGAAAAAATATTGAAAAAGAAAGAATCACCTTTATTTAATTCTCATTCTTCTTCTTCTTTTATTTTTCTTTTAAGAATTAATTTTTCATTAAGTTTAAAATTTATTATAATTTTTTATATTTTTTATATGTTTCAGATTGCTAAGAAGTTGAGATTTTTGAAATTTAATATTAGAGAATGGAATATATTGCATTTTAAGAACATCTTTCTAGAAAAACAAAGGATTCAAGATATGATTGAATGTCTTAATTCACATGTGATTCAACATGGTATGGTGCCTCTTGTTTTTGATGAACTAAAATTTCTAAAAGAAGAGCTTGAAGAAGTTTTGTCCAGAGAAGAAATCTATTGGAAACAGAAATCGAGGGAGATCTGGCTTTCAGATGGTGATAGAAATACAAAAAAATTTCACTCTTCAACAAAAATTAAGAGAAGTAGAAATATGATATCTTGTACTGAGTGTCCAAATGGTAGACTTTTAACAGAATAGGAGGATATTGCTTCAGAGGCAGTTAGGGTTTTTAAGTCACTATTGTTTTCGGAGCATGGAGATCTTCATAATAAAATTTCTTCTAATATTCCTTCTTTGGTATATTCAGAAGATAATAAAATGCTGATGTCTCCTTTTTCTTTGGATGAAGTTAAGAATGTTGTTTTTGCAATGAACCCTGATAAGGCTCCAGGACCTGATGGATTTACTCCTTTATTTTTTTAGAAATGCTGGGATTTTGTGGGGAATGATGTTTTATTGGCCCTTGAGGAAGCTAGAAGGAATAGGTCTGTTTTGAAAGAGCTTAATACTACAATGATTGCAATTATTCCTAAAAAAGAGGTTACCAAGACATTTGCTGATTTTCGCCCTATTGCTTTATGTAATACTTTGTACAAGATTTTTACCAAGGCTATTTCTTTAAGGTTGGCTAAAATTTTGCCTAGGATCATTTCTTTAGAACAAGGTGGTTTTGTTGTAGGAAGGGAGACGACAGAGGGAGCTATAGTGGTGCATGAGGTTTTGCATTCTGTTTCTACTCAGATCCCAGCCATGATCCTCAAATTAGATATGATGAAAGCATATGATAGAGTAGAATGGGGGGTGTTGTGTGTTGTTCTACTTAAATTGGGCTTTTCCAAGGCATGGATCAAATGGATTCATGCTTGTATTTCTTCTGCAAGGTTCTCAGTTCTAATTAATGGATCCCCTTGTGGTTTTTTCCTCTTCTAGGGGTTTGAGGCAGGGGGGTCCCCTATCTCCTTTCTTGTTCATTCTTCTAGCTGAAACGTTCAGTTGGGCTATAAGAGCTACTAAGCTGGGAGGGCTTTGGAAGGGAATTAGGATTCATAATGTTCCACAAAGCATTTCACATTGCTTGTTTGTAGATGATACCTTTTTATTTGGTCAGGCCTCTTTAGGTGAGGCAAGAGTGATAAAGGGGATAATACAGAATTATGCATCCTTTTTTGGTCAGAGTGTCAATGTTGATAAGTCAAAGATTTTTTTCCTTCATGCTTCACAATTGGTTCAGGATAGATTGAAGAGTTTTTGGGGATTTGCATCTAGAAATCTTCCTTGTTCTTATCTTGGTATACATTTCTTCATTAAGAAGGATGAGTTGAGTTTTGGGATAAGATCATTTCAGTTATCTCTAGAAGGATCCTATCCTGGAATCATAAATGGTTATCTTTGGTTGGTAAGATTGTTCTTATTAAGTCTATCCTAACTGTTGTTCCTATTTATCTCATGCCTATTTTCTGGTAGCATGGGATAAAGTTTGTTTGCCTAAAAACCTTAGGGGCACGTGCATTAGGAGTCTGGAAAGTCAGAATTTAGCCTTAGGTGCTAAGTTGGATTGGAAATTTTATGAGAGACCATTCTCCTTTTGGGCAAAAATTATGTTTGCTAAATATTTAAATAAGGAACCAAGAGAGTATGTTTTTCAAGTTTCTAATTTACCGTCTGGTTCAGCAATTTGGAATTTTCTATGTAAATGTAGATCAGTGATTTTGCCTCATCTTTCATGGATTTTTCATAATGGTAGAAAGGTCAGGTTTTGGGAGGAAGTTTGGAATGGACATCCCCCTTTGGTGAACTCGAGGGATTGGTCTCCTTTAATTTCCACTCTTTCTTCCCTTTGGGGTGTCTTTGTGGCTGATTATTTTGAAATTGAGTATAGTGGGAATCTTAAGGTGGCAAAATGGAAATCAATTGAGTTTTTAGATATTGATCAAAATATGAAATTGGAATATGAAAAGATGTTGGGGGAGAGAGTAATAATTCTTTCTGATGCTGACGATGAGCTTATCTGGACAAGGAATATCTCTGGTAAGTACACAGTTAAGGATGGCTATAATTCTCTCTTGGTTGGTAAAGATTTATGTACTTGGCCATACAAGTTGTTTTGGCATATGGCTTGCCTCCCAAAGGCTAGTGCTTTTGCTTGGTTACCAGTGCAGGACAGGGTCCTTACAGGAATGAGGTTGGATAGGTTGGGTATTACTGCAGTATTTTCTTGTGTCTTTTCTAATAAAAATTTAGAATCCTCTGCACACTTGTTTCTTCACTGTGAACTTGCCTATGCTTGCTGGCAGTGGTTGTTTGAAAAGCTTAATCTATCCTTTGTTATTGGTAAGGATCTCCTTTCCCACTTTAGAGCTCTGCCTCTCCTATTTGCCTCATCTTTCTATGCATGTCTTTGGATTATTTCTCCATCTATTATGATTTGGAATATTTGGTTAGAGCGTAATAATAGGATTTTTAAACAAACAAGTTCTTCCTTGGATGAGGTTTTATTAAGGATTGAATCTTCCATCTTTGAAGTTTCTTTGACTTTTATCTATAAGAATTTGGAAACCATTACCTCTTTTTCTCATGGGGATGGTAGGGTAACTCGAGTTTGGAGAATGTTATCAGTCTTACCTTCTCATGGATCTATTTTAAGTAAGACTAATGCTATAAGTAAGAGAAATTTTGCTTGCTGGAAACCTCCTCCGCAAGGGCACTTTAAATTGAATTTTGATGGTGCTTCTCATGGGAACCTTGACCTAGCAGGGGCAGGTATGGTAATTTATGATCATAAGGTAAGATTTGTTCAGGCTCGTTGTCATGCGATTGGTTTCAAGTCTAACAATTGTGCAGAATTCTTTGCTTTGTCCTTTGGTTTGGATATGGCTATATCTTTGGGAATTAAGGACTTGATAAATGAGGGTGATTCTATGGTTATTATTCAAAGTGTCATGAAAAAGAAGTCAAATTTTTGGCCATTAGAATATATACTTGATCATATTTTGCAAAAATTAGATTTTTTTGATTCCTTTTTGATTTCCCACTGTTATAGGGAAGTGAATAAGATTGCATATTTCTTGGCTAACTTAGCCATTGATAGTGAAGCTAATATGCTGGAGGTAAGTTTGGATGAGATCCCTTCCTCGGTTTTGGAATATTTGAAGTAAAGAAGGGCATAGTTGTAGTCTTCATCAACCTCCTTATTTGGTGTGGCTTTTCTTTGGTGTGGGTTCTACTATGCTTGATCACAATGTTTAATTTGTCAAGGTCTTTGATTTTGGTTTCATTTCTGCTATGTGGTATCATTCTAACCAGTGGTTTGGAGAATTGTGTTTCATAGACAGGGGTGGTTCAGACTGGTGTTTTTTGGCAACAATGGATATGCATCCTTTGGTGATCATACTTTAATCTTCCTTCTATATGCTTTTGTTGGTGGCTTCCTTTATATCTAATGCAGCTTATGTAATTGGGATGGGTTTTTTGATGTACTATGCCAATGGGCATTTGGTATTGGGTAGAATAGGCTTGTGTTACTTAAGCAATACTGAAGGGTTTTCTTACTAGTTCTTTCCCTTCAGTGCTTTTTGAACCAGACACTGTAAAAAACTTTTAAAATTTAATATAGTTCAATGGTTCTATCTAGTTTTATCAAAAAAAAAAAAAAAATTTATTATAATTAATTTAATCTATAATTATTTGTCTTATTGAAATTTTAATTATGATAGAATAATTATAATTTGAATTAAAATATTTTTTTATTACTATTTTCTTTTGATAAGAATATTTTTAATATTATCTTCTTTGATTAGATATTTTATTTTTTATTTATTTATTCTAATTCTTCCACTTCTTCTTTTAAGGATTAATTTTTTATTAAGTTAAAATTATATTTTAATTGTTTGTGTTTTTTCATGGAATTATAAATAGTAATTAAAAGATATTAGAATTTATACATTTTGTCTTATTAATTTTTTAATTATAAAATAATTACATTTGAATTTTATTCTAATTTATATAATAAAATAAATTTTAAATTAACACCTAAATTAAATGTTTGGAGTGAGAGTTTAAGAAAGAGATACTAAATTTTTATTACTCATTCATGCCAATAATTTAAGGATAACATATGTCCTTGGGGAGTTATGTTGATAGTAGCGTGTCATTTGATTATTATCTCCATCTCCATCTCTTTCCCTTATCTATATCTTTCCCTTATCTATATCTCTTTACCTCTGCCTATATCTCTCTCTTTTCCCCTTCTATCCTTCCCATTATGTATCTCTCCCTCTCTCTCCCTCTCGCTCTCTCTTTTTATATCTCTCTACTTCTATATCATCTCTCTCCCTCTCTCCTACTCTCTATCTATTTGTATATCTTTCTCCCTCTTTATATCTATCTCTATATCTCTTTTACTCACACACATATTCCCTCTTTCTCCCTCCTTATCTCTCTATCAATATTTCTCTCACTCACACAAACAAAGGCTCCAACCTATTTCTCCCTCCCTATCTCTATTCTATCTCACTATATCTAGATCTTATACACTCCTCTTCTTTCATATCTCACTATCTCTCTATATCCCTCTCTACCTCTCAATATATCACTTCCTATATCTTAATCTTTCTATCCCTCTATCACCCTCTTTCTAGCTCTATTTCTCCCTCTCTCTCATCCCCGTTATATTCTACAAGTTATATTTACTCTCTAGACCCTTTCTATCCCTATATATACCTTCTCTCCCTCTTTCTATCTTATCTCTCTCCCTATCTCTCTACTTCCACTCTCTCTAGTGTATATACACACAATCCATGTTTCTCTCGCTCTCTCTATCTCTATCTCTCTATCTTTATCCCTTTTTATCTCTCTCCCTCTCTCTAAACTCTAAACCTTTCTCTCTATTACTTTCCTTTGTTAGCTCCTTTCTCTCACTCTTTTCCCCCTTTCTCTCTCATTCACTCCATATCCTTGCACAATATGTCTTTTTCTATATTTCTATCCATCTTTCTTTGGCTCATATATCTATATCTTTCTATACATATATCGCTATCTCTCTCCCTGACCCATCCTTCTCTTTATCTTACCTTCCTCTCTATTTCTCCTCATCTCTCCCTCCTCCATTCCCTCCCTATCCTCCCATCTATCTCTTCATCTCTACCTTTCTCTCCCTTTTTCTTCCTATATATCTCTATATCTCTCTCTTTTTCTTCCAATATATATCTATCTCCCCTATTTCTCTCACCCTATCTCCATCTCTATTTCTCCATTTATTTATCTATATCCCTCTTCCCCTCTCTCTATATCTCTAACTCTCTACCTCTATCTCATCATCTATATATATCTATCATCTCTCCCTCTTTCTTTATATACCTCTTTATCTCTTCCTCTTTGTCTCTCCCTTTCTATCTCCTCTCTTTCTATCTTTATCTCCCCATCTCCCTTGATCTATATTTTTTTCTCTTCTCCTATTTTTCTCTATCTTCATCTCTATGCCTAATCTCTAGATATCTCTCCTTCTATCCATCCATATCTCTCCCATTCTCCCTCTTTTTGGACCTCTATATCCATATATATTTTCCTCTCTATATCTATCTCTCCCTATCATTTCTTTCATGTATCCCTCTATCTCTCTCTACCAGTATATCTCTCCCTCTCTATATATCATTTTCTATCTCTATATTTATCTTTTTATAACTTCATCTCTCCAACTATATATTTTTCTCTTCCATATCTATATATTCCTCTCCCCTCTCTCTGTCTCTATCATATCTCTCCTTTTCTCCATTTTCCTCTCCCCATTCTCCATCTCTATCTCTGACTCCATTTATATCTCCATCTTTTTCTCTATCTCTATATCTATCTCTTTACCCATCTCTCTCTCTTACTATTACCCCTCTATATATCCCTCTTTCTAGCCCTGTCTCAATGTCTCTCTCACGCTCACCCTATTGCAAACATAACATGAGCCTATTGCTAATAAAACTTGATTAAATTTTTAATTCAAAGGTTTCATTTCAGTTATGATTGAATCCTTGTAAGTGGATGCATAGTTGATTTTAAGCCATCACCTCTTAATTAAGTCCTTTGTTGCACACTCAACATCATGACCACAAATCAACCTCATGCACTACACAAAATTATCAAAAAAATAGACCAAATATTTCCCAATTGACCTTCGACACCTCTTCAACATTACCCATTTCACACCATAGTGCAATTGCTAGTTTACACAGTGTCATTTCCTACTTATAGGTGTCTCTTTTCTTTCTTCTATAATTAAAAAATTCCGTTTTGACTAGAAAATGGTGGCCCTCTTCTCTTTAAAATCACACCTAGTCTCATACTTCTCTTCTTTTTTATTTTAATTTGGCAAATTTTCTTTCTATTTTTGGTGACTCTATATTAATAATTGACTCCAAAATCATCTATGCAAATTCTTATAATATAAATCATTTTTTTTATCACATCAACATTTTTAAGGTAGTTATCTATTCTTATTGAACACATTTCTTAAATTATCTACATAAACTTTTGGTTTGTATATTTTAATAATGACTAATAATTATAATAAGTATTCTTATTTTGTATATCTTGTTTATATTAATATTATAATCTCTCGGCTTATGCCCTTTATTGATAAAAAATACAAACTTATAAAAAGTATGTAAATACACATATACATATACATATACACACACATAAATAAATAAATAAATAAATAAATAAATAAATAAATATATATATATATATATATATAGATATATATATATATATATATATATATATATATATATATATATATATATATATATATGTATGTATGTATGTATGTGTGATGCAAGAGCATTCTTGGTTCTTGGCAATCTTGCATCAACCAAAAATATTTCTTTTCTATTTCATAGTTTCCACATTTCATTCTGCATTTTCTTGCATTGGCTCACCGGATCTTGTGGAGTTGGGTTTTGCTTGAGGACATGATCATATTCCTTATTCCTAAACCACTGAGAATTTGCATCATTTTTTTGACAAGTTATCAATTTCAAATTTTGAGATACTTTTCTAGCAATAGAACCGTTTGGACCTATTTGTATGAGTGAATCTACCAGATCCCTTTCGTAGCTTGTGGATCCCTGTGCATTGATTTTGATGTTCCTTGGCATGTGGCCGACCTTCTCTTTGATCCACACTTCATCCTTTATATTTTTTGAAGGAATCTCTCTAGTGGAGGCCGACCTATTGGTTTTACATGTTTGATCTTGTTCTTTGGCATTTGATTCCTTTTGGGTCGACTGGATCTTCTTGGATCATATAAATCATTGTAATTGAGCATTTGAAGTCATCGATAAGGAAATAAGATAGAACAAAGTATATAGATATTAGGTTTGGAGGTTTGGGAGTGACCTATTCTATAATTAACCATGTTTGTAGCAGGCCAGTGAGTCGAATCTTGTAACCTGGATGTTACTGGTTATTTGTAATTAGTTTTCATGATCTAATATACTCAGTTCTGCATTGCCTCCATCATTGCCTGTTGTTTTTGTTGTGTTTACTCTTGTTTCTCAGTCCGGATTGATCTCTTTGAGGTCCCTTCTAATCAATGACTACACCAAGTGATATCAGAGCGAGATTTCATTGTCTTGAGAATTTTGTTGTAGGGTGGTGGACTGTGAATCCAACCTACAACTGTAGAGGACTGGCGTGAAGATGGCGCAAAGACAAAATAGGAATGGTGGAGCACATGGGAATGCAGACCTTGTTGTGATAGAAATGTTGTGAGGAATTGTAGCCTGGTTGGAAACCATTGAGACAGCCCAGGGAAGAGGCTAACATATTGAAGATGTGAGCGAATATGAGAAAGAAGAGACCCCAACAAAAAAGTAGCAAATCCACTCGCGATTGATCTAGATGAAGAAAGGTTCTTGAGAGTTTTGAGTAGGGTGAACACTAAACCATATTTTACACCACCGGAGTATGATGGAAAATTGGATTCAGATGAATTGATGGATTGGATCTCAGAGATGGAGAAGTATTTTGATTTTGACAACACCACAGAGGGAAGAAAGGTGAAGTATGCTTGTACCCGGTTGAAAGGTCATGCATCTCTTTGGTGGGAGCATTTGTAGGTTGATAAAAAAAGAAGAGGTAAAGAGAAGATCAAATCATGGAAGCGGATGGTTGCTAAGTTAAAATCAAAGTTTAAGCTAGCTGATTATCAAGTAATTCTATTCTGAAAGTTGCAGAACATGAAGGAAAAGGAATCTAGTGTGAAGGAGTACACCAAAGAATTCTACAAGTTGAATAGAAGATCCAGACATGTTGATGATGAGGTTTATCAGGTTGTGAGATATTTTAATGGAGTATGGATGTGTATACAAGATGAACTCAGTTTGACCAAGTTGCAGAGTGCTGAAGAAGCATACCAGTATGCCTTGAAAGCAGAAGAGAAGCTCAAAAAAAGACATAAGCAGAAACAATAAGGTAGAGGTAGAAGGTTTTTCGAAGGAAGATTTCAAAGAGGAAGAGGATATTTAGAAGGAAGAGGAACCCGTATGGATCAAAACAAGGACAAGGAAGTAAGAAAAGAAGGTAATTCATACTGGAAGGATGATAGAAATTTCTATTGAAGAAGAGAACTTGATGGCTATCAGAATAAATATTTTGGAAAGGATGACATAAGACAAGATAATAGAGTATTTAGAGGAACTTGCTATAAGTGTGGAGGAGAAGGACATTGTTGTTTCAAATGTAAGAAGACAAAGAACATTGGGAGAACAACATTGGTAGAAGAAAGCCCCACTAGATCAGCTAACAAACCGGATGATGGAGAACTGTTGATGATGAGGAGAGCTTTGTGTCATACCAAAGGAGATGAAGAGCCCTTGTAGAGGCAAAATTTGTTCAAGACCAGATGTAAGGTATTCGGTAAGTGCTGTAAAGTTGTTATTGATAGTGGTAGTTTGGATAATCTTTTTTTAGAAGAGATGGTGAATAAGTTGAAGTTGGAAAGATTGAAACACCCTAAACCTTATCAGATAGCACGGATTTAGGATGATCATAAGATGTTAGTAAGTGAGCAATGTTTGGTGAAATTGAAAATTGGAAATTATCATGATTAAGTCTTGTGTGATATTATGCCTATGGATATTGGTCAACTTTAGGTGGGTAGACCTTGGTAGCTTGATAGATAGGCAATACATGATGGGAGAAAGAACATATACACTATTGTAGTAAATGGAATGAAACAAACCTTGTTACCCTTGGAGGAACCCCTAAAGAGTGAGGTCTGTATGAGTGCTAGAATCTATTTAGTGGATGGAAGGAAATTCCTAGATGGAATGAGACATGAGAATGTGTGTTTTGCCTTAGTCCCAAAGAAGATTGAGAACCTAGAGCATGAATAACAACCAAAAGAGATAAAGTAGTTACTGAAAGAGTATGAAGACATCAGTTTAGATACGGTGCCTAATGGATTACCACTTGTGAGAAGTATCATTCATTGCATAGACTTGATTCCCAGAGCTAGTTTGCCTAACAAAGCTGCACATCAGTTGACACTAACAGAGAATGAAGAGTTGAATAGACAAGTGCAGGAATTGCTAAAGAAAGGTTTGATTAGAGAAAGTCTGAGTCCTTGTGCAGTACTAGAAGTATTATCACCTAAGAAGAAGGGAGAATGGAGGATGTGTACTGATTCCAGAGCAATAAACAAGATCATAGTGCAGTACCAGTTTCCTTTACCTAGGATGGATGACAAAATGGACTATTTGAGAGGAGCCAAATACTACACAAAGATAGACTTGAAGAGTGCATATCATCAGATCAGAAACATAGAAGGAGATGAGTGAAAGACAACATTCAAGAAAAATGAAGGATTGTATGAATGGTTGGTGATGCCTTTTGGGTTGACTAATGCACCTAGTACATTCATGAGGTTGATCAATAAGGTATTGAAGAAATTACTGGGTAAGTTTGTTATTGTATATCTTGATGACATTTTGATTTTCAGTAAGACAAAAAAGGAGCATTTGTTGCATTTAAAACAAGTTTTGCAGAGGTTGAGAGAAGAAATTTTGCTGATAAACCTTAAGAAGTGTAGTTTCATGAAGGAAGAGTTAGTCTATTTGGGATTTGTGATATCTGCAGATGGATTAAAGATGGACCCTAAGAGATTAAAAGAAAATATTGAATGGCCTACACCGGAAAGCATTGGAGAGGTAAGATCATTTCATGGATTGGCTAGTTTCAGCCAGAAGTTCATCAGAAATTTCAGTTTAGTTTGTAACCCTATGACTGAGACAATGAGGGGAGATAGAAAGGAATTCAAGTGGACAACTGGAGAAAACAAAAGTTTTGAATTGTTGAAGCAAAAAGTGACTGAGCATCCTATGTTAGCTTTATCAGATTTCAAAAAAGTGTGCCAAGTAGATTGTGATGCAAGTGGAACTGCAATTGGAGTTGTATTGAGTCAGGAAGGGAGAGTAGTAGCTTATTTAAGTGAGAAGTTAAATGATGCCAGGAGGAAATATTCAGTGTATGATCAAGAATTCTATGCCATAGTTCAAGCCTTGAAGAAATGGAGGTATTACCTATTGCCTAAGGAGTTTGTGTTATATACCAATCATCAAGCCTTACAGTATTTGAACAGTCAGAGTAAGTTGAATACGAGACATATGAGATGGGTAGAGTATTTGAAAAGTTACACATTTGTGTTGAAGCATAGAAGTGGGATATCTAACAAATTTGTTGATGCATTAAGTAGAAGGAGGAATTTGCTGATAGAGATTAGAGTGACAGTATTAGGATTTGAGGAGTTGAAGACCTGGTATGATGATGACCCGGATTTTGCAGAAGCTTGAAAAGCATGTAGACAACTAGTTATGGTAGGTAGAAGAAAATGGTTGGATTACTTCATTAGGGATGGATTGTTATTCAGAGGAGTTTAGTTGTGCATACATAAGAGTTCTATGAGGGAGAATCTAATAAAGGAGAAGCATAGTGAAGGATTAGTTAGACACTTTGGTGTTGATAATATAGTAGCATTGGTGAGTGAGCATTACTTTTGGCCTCAGATTCATAAGGATGTTAGGAAATTTGTGCAGAGTTGTAGAGTGTGTCAAGTTGCAAAAGGCAGTAGTTAGAATGTGGGATTGTATAAGCCTTTGACAGTACTGGAAAGACCTTGGGAGGATATAAGCATGGATTTCATACTTGGATTGCCTAAGACACAAAGAGGGAATGGTTATATATTTGTGGTAGTGGATAGATTATCAAAGATGGCTCACTTCATACCTTGTAAGAAGACATCAGATGTAGTGCATATAGCTGACCTATTTTTAAAGGAAGTGGTAAGGTTGCATGGATTACCTAAGAGCATAGTTTCAGAAAGAGATACTAAGTTTGTTGTTTTTTTTTGGAGAACACTTTGGAAGAAGATGAAGATAGATTTGAAGTTCAGTTCTAATTTTCATCCATAGACTGATGGACAGACAAAGGTAGTAAATAGGATCTTGGGAAACTTGTTGAGATGCTTGGCTGGAGAGAAAACTAGAAGTTGGGATTTTATTCTCGCACAAGAAGAGTTTGCCTACAATAATTTAGTGAACAAGAGTACTAGAAGAACACCTTTTGAGACTGTTACTGGAGCACATCCTAGAGGTATATAAAAATTAAGAGATGTCAGTAAAGAACACAAGTGGACTACAGAGGCAGAATAATTTGTAGATCACATGAAGGCCTTGCATATTTAGGTTAAGAAATATTTGGAGGACATGAACGAAAACTATAAGGAGAAAGCAAATGAGAAGAGAAGACATAAGGAATTTGAAGTTGGGGATGAAGTGATGGTGTATCTCACAAAAGAGAGATTTCCAGTTGGAACCTATAACAAGTTGCAGATGAGGAAGTTTGGACCTTGTTAGAGCTTGAGGAAGTTCAGTTCCAGAAATGCATATGAAGCGGAGTTACCAGATAGTTTGAGTATTTTACTTATATTTAACATTGCAGATCTATATCAGTATCATGAACCGGAATTGAGTGAGGACAATATTGTAGAATTAGAGAAACAGTTGCCCCAGAAGGAGCTAGATCAGATTGAAGAAATTTTGGATAGTAGGATTGGGCATAGCTCCCAAAGCAGTCAGTATACAGAGTATCTTGTAAAAAGGAAGGACAGTCCAATTGAAGATTCATCTTGGAGTTCTTAGGAAAAGGTAGACCGCATTGGTTTTCCTCTGACCCCGACAAAGTGAGAGACTCACTTTTTCAACAACCTCAAATGTCTGATGCACGAGCTCCCTAGTTCTTGGCAATCTTGCATCAACTAGAAATATTTCTTTTCTAGTTTGTTTTCTATTTTGCAGTTTCAACATTTCATTCTGCATTTTCTTACATTGGCTCACTGGATCTTGTGGAGTTGGATTTTTCTTGAGGACATGATCATATTCCTTATTCCTAAACCATGAAGCATTTGGATCATTTTTTGGCAAGTTATCAATTCTGGATTCTGAGATAGTTTTCTGGCACTAGAACCATTTTGACCTATTTGCATTGGTGAATCTATCGGATCCCTTCCATAGCTTACGAATCCCTATGAATTGATCCCAATGTTCCTTGGCATGTGGCCGACCTTCCCTTTTATTTGCACTTCATCCTTTGGATTTTTCAGAGGAATCTCTTTGGTGGAGGCTGACCTATTAGTTTTACACGTTTGATCTTGTTCTTCGACATTTGATTCCTTTTGGGCTGATTGAATCTTCTTGGATCATATAAATTGTTGTAATTGAGCATTTGAAATCAGCTAGAAGGAAATTAGATAGACCATAGTAGATAGATCTTAGGTTTGGAGGTCCAGGAGTGACATGTTCTATAATTAAGCATGTTTGTAGCAGGCCAGTGAGTCAAATCTTGTAACCCAGATGTTACCGATTATCTGTAATTAGTTTTAACGATCTAATACATGTAGTTCTACATTTCATCCATCATAGCCTCTTGTTTCCATTGTGTTTACTATTTTTTCTTGGTCCGGATTGATCTCTTTGAGGTCCCTCCTAACCGATGACTGCACCAATATGTATATGTATATATATACATGTGTGTGTATGTATGTATACATATGAATGTATATATGTATATTAATTGTCATTTACATTCAAATTTATTATGGTTAGGTATAAATAAGTATAGGGTGAAAAGGAGGCCTTAAGTGGCAAGTTTTTCCCCAATACAAATTGAACTTGATCAAGTTAATTACTAGACAAGTAGGTGGCACTAATCGTAATATATCAAATTATGATGTTTTATCAAGATATAATGTACTTTCGGAAGCAATAGATTTTGATTAAAAAACAATATAGTTGAATCTTAATAAAATATTTAATTTGATGAGTGACTTAGGATGCCTATGCTCAAAATATGAAGATTTGATAAGAAAAAAAATTCTAGTCTTTGAAATAAAATATTATTATTTGAATGGTTAAAATTAAGAGGGATAAATGTTCAAAGAATATAAAATCATTTCATGCCTAGTGGTTTTATTTTTATTTGTTTACAATATGGCTTAGTTTTTTTTTGTTAGTCGCATGAACATGATATGCCTTAAAACACATTTATGTCCATTGGTTATGGTCCTCATCTCCATATGCATACACTATTTATCTTCTTCTACATGTATGATTCATAATATTCACAAAAAAGTTAAAATGAGGAGAAAATGTAAGAGTAAATTTAGTGATTATGTTATAATTTTACTTATCAATTTTGCTCAATTTGGCCACTTATCATGATTGAAATGACTAGTGTATAGATTTCACATTTTTGTATGAATTTTGCAAAAAGTAACTAAATCCAACTTCATAAATCCCAAGAGTGGAGACTTGATCTTTAGTTGTCACATCTCTTATTATTAACCTTAAATCTATAGGTGTATATTCAAACCTTCATTAAGATGTATACAAATACATATTTGACATTTGAAAATTTATACACTCAAATACATACCTATGGATTTGAAGCTAAACCTTTTGAATTCAAATTTAGTTATAGTTATAAACTAGCGTCTTTTTTATTTCCTACTTTGAGCATTAAGTATTTGATTCGTATCTATGATATTTAATAAAAAATAAAATAAAAAATTATTTTAAGCATCATCTAGTACCATATAAGATCATAGAGAATCAATGAAACATCTTATGACATCATTAACTACTATTAAAATTGCATTAAATCAAAATCCATTATATCAAAATCCACTTCAACTAGAAATTCAAAATATTTCATTGAATTTCTTTTGATGTTGCACAACATTGAAATGATTTAAAGGTTTGGCTAAGATAAAATCCCTTAGAAAAATATAATGATATCTATACATAGATCATTGAATTTTCAATTCCTAGATTAGTGTAGTGTCATAAATTGTACACCCTTGCTAGGGTGGTACAATTTCACACTTAGGTTAGCACCTGCCCTAGTGTGTCTTGCATCTTGCATTTATAATTTCCATTTAAGCATTTAATTAATTGATTTAACTAAATCTAAATTCATATTTTATCACTCCCCACATCATAAAATTGGGCCCTTTACCCTAAGTGTGCCCCTTTTTAATTTTATTCCTCCAATAAATCATTAAATCATAAACCCTAATTGTGTCCTATTTTGACCTTTAAGGCCCGATTTCTCATATCAAACCACCTCCAAATTAGTTGTAAATTTGGGATTCTCTTTAATATCATCATATCTAATGGTCGTGAAAATTTGGTGAAAAGTTGGTCGGACCGTGGCGGGAGTGCACATGGTCCTCGACTTTTTTCCCAAAATTTTGAGAGCATAAGTCTATGATATTATAATACTTAACCCCAAAAGATTGGTGGAAAATTCAATTCATAGGTCAGCCTAAAGGCAGAATTAAGTCAAAATTAAGATCTAGGCTTTCATACATAAGAGCTCTCTTTCTTCATTTCAAGGCAACTAAGATCAATCTATCTAAGAATCTAAGAACAAGTTTTTGGAGCACAAGGAGCCTTCTATGTAGTGAAAGAGAAGCCTATGTGGAGTCTTCAAAAACATTCAACAACATTCAACAACTTTTCATCAAGCATTCATCATCAATTAGGATCCTTGAAGACGTTGAAGAGTAATAGGAGATCTAGTGGCAAATATCTCTCCCTTGGGGATTGGTATGATTTCATGTTTATTTTCACATATTTGTATGAGCTTCTTTACATCAATTTGGAGCATTTTCATTATCTTTTACATTCACATTTACATTTAGGGTTTACTCTCATGCATAGGGTAACTCTAGTTTCTTATCATTTAGGATCTTCCATACACACAAGGTTCTAGTACACATATTTTTAGTACATTATCGACTATCTATGGAGGTGGAAACCACCAACACAGGGGTTTGACTGAGGCAAAACCCGATATAGTTGTAGACACCTAAAACTAATATTTAATTAATTTAATCCTATAAATATAATTAATTGACTTTAATTGTGTTATCTTTATTCCTCTCAGAATCAACTACATCTAATTTAATTAATCCTCTCACTATTGTCCAATAATTAATTTATCAAATAAATTAATTATTCCCCTATTCCTCTAAAGTCCCCTCCAATAATTATTTCCTCTAAACCCTCTCAATTAATTAATTCTAATTAATTAACCTAGTCATGTGATTCCTACAAATCACTTTTCCTAATCCCCTCAACCTAATTAATCCTTCTATGATCTCTCATAATCATGATTATCATTATCCCTCAATTTTTAATTCCCATTCATGTCACATAAACATTGAGTCTCTCAAAGAAATTCAAATTTCTTTGAATCCCTCAATGCATCCTTATTTTGGAATTTTTAATTCCTCATATTTGAAATTCAAATTTCTCCCCCCTTTTTCCAAGCAATTTTATATTCCTATTTATTTTCCCAAGGCACCCTTGATCCATGTCCTATATCTAAAATCAATCTCAACCCTTCATAATCAAATCAATCTTGGCCCTCCATTAGCATCCTCTAATCTATAAATTGGAGCATATTATCCTCACAAATCATCCACTTCTCATGCATTGTCATGCTGCTCTTTTCTCCTCTTCTTTCTCTAGTCTTTCAATTCAAATCCATCCAATAATCCTATCGAATCCAATCTATCTTGTTGAGCACTTGGAGAGCATTCCACATCTATCAAGAAGCAGCCCATCCAATCAAGTTTAAGAGAGGCGCTATTCAACTTCACCAAAGGCTCAATCCAAGGGAGAAGGTAAAGGGTTGCAAGGTAAAAGTGTTATCTTCATATTTTTATGTGGTTTTATTCATGTTTCATGTTTTAATATCTTTTAGTGTTTTGTTTGTGCACTAACCACTTGAATCTACCTTGTTGGCTTTTCCCCTCTTCATTCGGGCATGCCCGATGGGACCCACATCCCTATTTTTAACATTTTTATAAGTATGAAGTATTTTTAGATCGCAGATTATCATTTTATCACGTCCGTCTGCACAACAGCGTGTCTGCCTCGCTGGTTCAGTATGTCTGTAGGTCAAACAGCACGGGCAATTCAAAATTTGAATTTTTTTGAGCATTTTTAGCAGTTTTCGGTCAATCAGCACGTCCGCTCATGAATCATTGTGACTGACTGTGAATTAGCACATGCGTTTGGTAAATATTGAATTTTTTTAAAATTAAAACTGTCAAATAGCGTGTGCGCAGGCAAAACAGTGCCTGCACTCGTGCTAAAACATGTGCGCATAGTCAAAAAATCATAAATAACTACAAAATCACACCTGTGCATGCGCTTCAACGTGAGCACCTCTAAATCAGTGCAAGCAACTGCAAAACAATGCGAGGGCCATGGGTTCAACGTGTGAAAAAATTAGTTTTTGTAAAGCAGGCATAACGTTTTTCTTGGGTGTCAGATTTTATAATTTCAAAATGCGTTGGAAAGGGGATTCAGGGATCTAAAATGGGTTGTCTTCAGACTTTTATATGGGTTTTCAAAAAATATTTTGATGCGTGCAAAGTCAACCCTTCTTTTTGAACTTTAGATTTCCATATTTTTAGCATATAAAATTAGTTTTTATCAAAAACAAATTTGAAATTACTTAGAAAATCATAAGAAAGCTGATTTTGCAATTTTTTTTTTGGGATAATCCTCTTGTGTTTGTAGCTTCTTTTCTTTTGAATGCCCAAGATCGATTATCACAAAAACTACTAATCCATCATTCTTGTAGGTTGCCTAAGGACATACAAGCAAACATCATGGTTTTTTAATCATTTTCTTAGGCACCTAGATCTAATTAGGGGGTAAATAAACCATTTCTTTTTATGTTTGTGAAAAGCTTAAAGGTAGGAGAGTATGCTCTCATCTATCTAGATGATCAGAAATCTAGACCCTCCAAGCTTTTCATGTTTGTTTCATATTTACCCTTAGCGGGCCTGCCCTCCCAACTTTCTCTTTGAGAAGGTAAGAGGGGAACAAACCAAGTGAGTACACCTAGACCTAGGGTTCCCAACTCACTATAATAAATAGGCCATTGATGACGAAAGGGTCAATGGTTGGGGGTATATGAGAGTTCACTCTTACATTGGGTGCTTAGTAGGATCCTAGAGATCTCAATCATGCTTGCATGACTACTAAATTCTTGGTGCTTTGTTGGGCTATAGGCCTCAATTGCGCTTGCACAACTGCAAAGGGTAGCTCCTAACGGGAAGCCATATTAAACACCTTGTGCATAGTGGACAAAAACCTTCTAGTCATTGGTGCAGGAGGTCGGACCTCCGAAGCTGCCAATATTTTTACAGCCCTTAGTAGAGACCCAAAGTTTTCCATGAGGAGTTTTCATGGAAATTGATGCTTGGCTGCCTCGAAGAAGTGAGTGTCATGGAGGGGAGCCAGTGGGGTCAAGCATCTAAGTGTCTACTCTAGGTAAGCATAGCTGGGAAACCAGTTGGGATCCATTGACTATTGTCTTTTCTTGCCATAGGATATATTGTGAAGGAGCATGAGTGTCTTTTGAGTCTAACTTCTTTTGACCATTGTGTTTTCTTTACTTGACATCTCTTGCCAAGTCCATCTCCCACAACCAATCAATCATCTCTCTTTCCAAATTCCATCTTGCCATCATCAAATCTTTAATCCATTTCTATCTATCTAAGAAATTCTCTAATCCCCAAGCCACTTTCATCCATTCAAGCAATCATCGATCCTCAACTAATATTCATTCTTCCTCTAATCCAATCAAATCTCCAAAAATCCAATCCAATCCAATCCAATCCAAATTCAAATCAAATCCAATCCAAGTCCTAATCCAAGTACCAATCAAATCCTTTAATCCAATCCAATCCAATCCAGATCCAAATCAAATCCAATCCAAGTCCTAATCCAAGTACCAATCCAATCCTTTAATCCAAATCAAATCCAATCTAATCCAATCCAATCCAATCCAATCCAAATCCAAATCCAAATCCAAAGACCAATCCAATCCTTTAATCCAAATCAAATCAAGTCCAATCTAATCTAATCCAATCCAATCCAATCCAAATCCAATTCCAAATCCAAGAACCATTCCAATCCAATCAAGTCCTAATCCAAGGACCAATCCAAGAAAAATCAAGAATTCAAATTAAATCTAATCCAAATCTAATCCATCATCATTCCAAGCCAAGTCCTAATCCATCATCATTCTAAGCCAAGTCCTAATCCTCATCTTCATTTAATTAACATCATCTTCATAATCTTTGCCCTCCAAAACATATTTGATCCAATTAACATCTAATCCTTCACTCTCAACATGACTACCCAAAATTTCAAAGCTTGGTATGAGAAGATGCTCATGGAAATTCATGAACCTTCCTACCAAGTTAATCCCATAATCTCCCACTTGCCTATCATACCTTCATCCATCTGATCTCAACACATTACACCTAATTCCAATCTATACCATATCTCATATCCTTCCTCTACCTTTGATAAGGGAAATCCATCTTATTCCACATTCGTATCTCCATATTATCCCTCATCTACATATATACCTTCCTCTCCCCCCCATCCTTTCACAATACATTCATTACCTTTGCTCCCCATCCAAATCCTTTACTCCATAGTCCTCCAATCATTAATCCTAATTCCCCAATCCATTATCCTAATCCTCCATCCAATCCCAATCCTCCATGTAATCCCAATTCTCCATCTAATCCCAATCCTCCAAAATCCATATTGTCTACATCCTCCAAATCCATCATCCATAATCTTATCCAAGATATGTTAGGAAAGGAGACAAAATCCTCACCTCAAAGAAAAGTGGCCAAGTCTCCTCAGGTCACCCAATCACCTCCACCTCAAAACAAATCCCAATCCGCCGCACTTCATGATACCCTCATTTCCCCATCAACTCACATCAAACCTTCAATATCTTCCTCCATCACACAATCCCCACAACTCCAAACATGCCAAAAGATTGTTCCAAAGAATGCTAGCATAGAAACCTCTCCATGTCATGATTCATCTCCCTCCACTCCATCTAATGATCTCATCCCCTCCACTTCCTCTCATGATCATATGATTCCTCTATCATCGTATGATCCTCTTCCATCTCATGATCCAATCACCCCTCCCACTCCATCTCATGATACCCTTCCTAGTAAAGATCAAAGTATCCCCTCATATCCATGTCATGATCCCAATCCATCTAAATATCCTAATCTTCCTTCCACATCTCATCCCCCTCGAAATGGACTCACATTTTGTTTCCGAAATAATAAGGGTCCTCAAGATAATCATCAAGATGCTAGTACATCCTCTATTCCACCTAAATCCAAATTTACCTCATACAAATCAAAATCCCATTATCCCTCATCTTTTGCATCCATTTTGGGACCCTATGTTCCAAAGTTAAACCCTTCATTCCTTCCATCCATTTTGGACCCCTATGTTCTAATGCTCAACCCTCCATCCCTTCCATCCATATTGGGTCCTTACATCCCTCCATCTACCACCCCATCACCTCAAATAATCCCTAAGAAAGATCAACAAAGGAACACATCATTGAATTCCTCCCAACACTCTCCCTTCATCATCCCACCATCCACAAAATCTCCAAGTCATTCATCCTCATGCACCCATCCCATAGCTATTGGAAGCAATTTGGATGCCCAATCTAAAAAGCATAAAGCTCAAAATCTACAAAAATCAAAGGATCAACATGTCCCCTCAAAACGACATGCTCTCAAAACAAAAATATGATCTGAAAGAAAGAAAAATAAAAAGCGCCACAAAAGCCCCAAAAGAAAAAATCAAAAACTATGTGGATTCCCAAAGAAGCAATGCATCCCAAAGTAAAATCAAAATTGGCATCCAAACTTGCTAATCCAAAAGCTGCATCCATTCATAAGTACTCCAATCCTCCATCTAGCACTCCTCCATCTTCAAAATCCATTTTGGGTGCTTATGTCCCAAAATCTACCATCCCAACATCATCATCCCCTTCTTCTATTTTGGGTCGTCATTTCCCAAAATCCACACTCTATCCCCCATCTAATCCAAAACACTCTCTCCCACTACTCCACCACCCTTCAAGGTGTGTGCCAATTTTTATCTTCCACAAATTATTCAAAACCCCATCCATTATCCACCATCCACTTTTCACAATCCCATTCCATTAGTCCAGTCCTTATCTTCCATCCCCCATCCATTTCATCTCCCCAATTATTGTTACCAACATCTATGAACATACCTCTAGTTCAAAGAAATACTAAGGGATACCATCTATGGAACTAGATGCTTGAGTCCTCCCTTCCCCTTTCATACATCCACTATCTTCCATATCCACTTATCCTCATATTTATCCATCCAAACTATTCCAATTTTTTTTTTTTTAAAATCAAAAAAAAGTAAAGAAAAATCATTTCATCCAATGGTGAAAACCACTTCTTTTGGTGCCTTGGGTAAGTACCATGATGAAAACTTGGAAAACAAGCATCATGTGTAATCCCCTCATACTCTTTCACTCTACACTTTGGGGCAAGCTTCATCCACGTAATCCTCTCATCCATCGGCATCAAATCCATGTCCATTCTCCTTTCCTATCTTTGATCTTGACTATCCTATCCATATCCTCCATCTCATATCCCTCATCCTATCAAAATGAATTCTCCATTCCTATCTTTTGTCTTGATCATATAAGAGGCAAAATAATGTAAATGCATGCATGCATGCATGCATGCTTTGGAAAACACAAGCCTTAATCCTCTACCATCCATATTCATTACACATTATCCTCCCATCTCATCCATATTTATTCACCATCCTTACATCCTTAATTCCACTACCTCTAGTGTGGGGCATTGCACACCTTTGCATCATAGTCCTTGGGTCTCCATCACCCTACCCTCCATCCTTTATTCCTCCATTTCCTATCCATATCCATCCACTTTATCCATCTACCCAAACAATATCTTCATCCAGTCAGTCATCCATCCCCTTACTAATCCTTGGTTCTCCCTTGTCAATGGTTCCAATCAATCAAATCCTATCCACCAATCCACCCCATCCTATTCAATCCTATCTCATACAATCATATTCTCCACCTCTTCCAATTCAATAATTAATCCTATCCCCAATCCAATCCTACTCAATCATCCATCCCCCTTCTTATCCTATCTAATCATTTATCCTTCTTCCAATCATATCCAATCCATCAAACTATGCTTTCCTCATCTACCTGAGCTCGCACTGACTTGTGCCTAATCCAAGCACCCATCCATACTACGCTAGTCAAATCCAAGTGGCAATCCTCTCACCTGTAGAACTTGAACATCCAACATGTCTTTTGTCATCTACCAATCAATCCATCACCTACCCATCAAGATGTATCCTTCCCTAGTCTGACATTTTATCCAAATCCATGTCCCACTCTTGGCAAGAGATGTCAGTCGGTCATGTGCATATTGTTTGCATGCTTGAGCTTTTTTTTTGTTTTCATCTTGTGTCCCAAGACTATACTTTTTTAGGACTATCTTGGTCATCCTATATCTTGGTATGTCTTGGCTGGTGTATAACAAGGCATAGTTTTCATGGCATGGTGTGTTTAAAGGTCTTCCTTGTATGAAACCGACAACCCTGCATTAGTGTTTATCAACACTTGCATGATTGTGTGCAAGGCATTCCTATTTGACTGAGCATCAGTGCATGCCTTGGATCTTCATATTATCCTGGTTCTTATAATCAGTGGTGTAGACTATCCATGGCAATATCAAATCTAGGTTTTCTCTCTATACTTGCTCAACAAGATCCAATCCATTTACCATTTCTTTGTCTCATTTCATTCACAACACTCCAACCCATCCTATTTCCCTCTTTCATTATCTTCATCCTTTCATCACTTATTCTTCTAATTCCTTTTGAGAGCATACTCATGTTCTTTGAACCTGCATGTCCTCTCAATGAGGCATACCACTGCTTCCTTGTCATCCTTCCTCCTCATCATTCTTCCTCATCTCATTACTAGGGAATCGTGCTACTAGTCCTTATCCTTTTCTTCCTCATCTCATGACTGGGGCATCGTGCTACTAGTCCTTATCCTTTTCTTCATCTCATGACTGGGGCATCGTGCTACTAGTCCTTATCCTTTTCTTCCTCATCTCATGACTGGGGCATCGTGCTACTAGTCCTTATCCTTTTCTTCATCTCATGACCAGGGCATCATGCTACTAGTCCTTATCCTTTTCTTCCACTATGTTTTATTCTTCTTTGATATAACAGCATTTCATGATGCTATATCAAAGAGGGGCAAAATGTAGACACCTAAAATTAATATTTAATTAATTGAAGCCTATCAACATAATTAATTGACTTTAATTGTGTTATCTGTATTCCTCTTAGAATCAATTAAATTTAATTTAATTAATCCTATCACTATTGTCTAATAATTAATTTATCAAATAAATTAATTATTCCCCTATTCCTCTAAAGTCCCCTCCAATAATTATTTCCTCTAAACCCTTTGAGTTAATTATTCTAATTAACTAACCTAGTCATGTGATTCCTAAAAATCACTTTTCCTAATCCCACTCAACCTAATTAATCCTTCTAGAATCTCTCATAATCATGATTATCATTATCCCTCAATTTTTAATTCCCAATCATGTCACATCAACATTGAGTCTCTCAAAGAAATTCAAATTTCTTTGAATCCCTCAATGCATCCTTATTTTGGAATTTTTAATTCCTCATATTTGAAATTCAAATTTCTCCCCCCTTTTTCCAAGGAATTTTATATTCCTATTTATTTTCCCAAGGCACCCTTTATCCATGCCTTCTATATAAAATCAATCTTGGCCCTCCATTGGCCTCCTCTAATCTATAAATTGGAGCATATTATCCTCACAAATCATCCATTTCTCATGCATTGTCATGCTGCTCTTTTCTCCTCTTCTTTCTCCAATCTTTCAATTCAAATCCAGCCAATAATCCTATCAAATCCAATCTATCTTGTTGAGCACTTGGAGAGTATTCCACATCCATCAAGAAGGATCCCATCCAATCAAATTGAAGAGAGGGGCTATTCAACTTCACCAAAGGCTCAATCCAAGGGAGAAGGTAAAGGTTTGCAAGGTACAAGCATTATCTTCATGTTTTTATGTGGTTTTATTCATGTTTTATGTTTTAATATCTTGTAGTGTTTTGTTTGTGCACTAACCACTTGAATCCACCTTGTTGGCTTTTCCCCTCTTCAATAGCCACCCAAACCTTCCCTTTTCAGTAGTAGGTGTAGCAACAGGTACCTAGAGGCAGTTTTGGATTAGGAAAAAGCATCAACACCATTCAAAAGTCTCAAAAGTGCAAAAATTTTTCAAGGACAGGGGTCTGGCACCCTGGTCCTACCTAGGATAGTGGCATGTTGCCATCATCCCTCCACTTTCAGGTGAATTTTGACAAGTTGCAGCCCCAGGACCATTAGATTTTACCCTTTCAGTTTCAGCTCTCTGTCAAATTCTCAAGGACAGTGGCATGGCTTCCTGGTCCTGGTCAGTTTGGATTAGTTTGAAACATCAAGTATACATCTATAATCCTTCACCTTTAATGCTTTAGTATCACATTTTTAGATCTTCAAATTTTTGCAATTTCAAGTTCATTTATGCTTCATTGTTCATGTCCTAGTCTAGTCGATCAATCAAACCCTAGTTTTTCTCATTGTTTGCAACAAGAGGAATAGAAACCCTAAGAGGAAATCCTTGGCTATCTCTTTCTCATAATAAGTATTCAAATTCATCTATCTCCCTAGGCTCTTTCGTATTCCCAATGTGTTGGCAAAAGTGGGATTAGGACCTAGTCACCCGATCTCGCTTTTCCCACCTGCATATTTTGGTGAACACGACGTGAATCCAATCTTCTTTAATTCTGATTTATGTTCTCATATCTGAGTGTTTTTTCTATTTCAAATTCAAATTTACATTTACAAGTTTCAAAATTTAGAGGTTAATTTTGCTAAAACCCTAAATTTTTCAATTCAAAATTGAACTTGTGGATAGCTTAATTTGGATCATTAATTTCAGATCTAATTTAGGAACTCATTTCACCTATAAATTTCATTTTATAAATCAACAATTAGAGTTCTTTCATTGGTTAAAATTGAACATTTACTTCTAGTTTGCATATATTATTATTTGAATGAGGAATTTTTTTGTCATCATGCATTCATTTCGTAAATGTGATAATGGGTTAGCTTATCTTATTCCAATTTCTCCATCTCTTAGAGAACTACCTCCCATATATTACAACATTTTATTTCCTAAAAGAGTTGTTACCAATCCCTTCAAAACTCTCCCATGCTCTGAGGATTAAGATTTGAAGAGTGATCTTGACAATTCTCCTAAAATATGCCCTTCCTATCTAGCTATCTTAGAGGAATAGGTTGATATCATAAACACCTTTCTTAATGTTGCTTTACCTTCCCTACATGATTCCTATCTAGGTGAAAAGGTATTGATGGACATTGACTTATCTTCTCCTAAACTTGGTCTTACCAATGGGGGCATGTTAGTACAACAAGAGGTTATGAACACTTCTTCCAAAGATCTCCTTCCTAAGCATGAATCTTTGGAGAAAGATGTTCATCTCCTTCCTAAAGAATACTCCCCTCATGAGGTTTATTTTGTGTGAGAAGATGGTATTGTCCCTATTTTTCCTAGTGATGGTATTTCCTCTTTTGATTCCAACAAAATTACCACTAGAGATGATACATTAATGAGAAATGCTTGCCCTTCTCTTAAAGATTTTTTTATCCCTAAAGATGCCTTAGAGAAAGAAGATGAAACCATAATAAATTTCCTTAATTCTCTCTCCCCTAAACATCCTATTAAACACATTTTGAGATGAGAGGATGATTTAAATAAATGTAGTGATGCTCTCCCTCTTAAGGATGAAGACTTAATGAAAAATGCTATTCCTTCTTCCAAAATTGGAAATAAGGACATATTTGTGCAACATATTTTTTATATGTTTTTCAGTGACCTCACTATTTGGGACGAGCCAATAGAAGAAGGTGTTGACTATTCTCTACCCCATGAGAGAATCCTAGCCAATGGGGATGAAATCATGATTGATAACTCTCTTGATAGCATCTCACCTTCCATAAATCTCAATCATTTTCTCTCTAAAGGTAAAGCATCTCCCTCTCCTCAACTTGGTTCTACTCATAAGGATACCCTAGTTCAAGATCAAAAATTTGACATCTCTTTCAAAGAGCTCCCTCTTAAAGGCGAGACTTTAGAAAGTAATGTTGATCCTTCTCCTAGGGAGTCTATTCCCCATGTAGATACTTTAGTGATAGAGGATGATATGAACTTTCCTAAAAAATCAATGCCTACCCCTAGTCTCCTCCTAAAATTGGTCTTATCCATGATAACATTTTAATGCAAGGAGAGACTATTAACAATTCTTCCAACAATCTTGTTCATTCTTCTTTTGAGGACACTTCTGATATTCCTAAACCATCCTCAATAAATTTGATACAAGTGAATGAAACACCTAATAAACCCCTCTTCATAGTTCAAGATGCTTGTCCTTCTCAAAATTCCCCATGTAAGCCTATCTTAGTGGTTCAAGGTGGTTATACTAATGATTCTTTTTGCACTTCTAAGAAACTTGTTATTACTGTGCAAGGAGGTTATCCTACTAAGAGCCCTTATGGGTATGCTAATAAAATTAATGAAGAGAGTTAAAATATGGTTGCTCATACTTATAACACAAGAAACAATAGGCAACCTAGTCCTCCTCCTGTTATCCCAACTTCACTTCCTCCCTCTCAACCTATTCTTCCACAAGCACCTCGTATATCACAGACCCTCAGTAAGTAGTATGATCTCATTGAACAACTTAAATCTACTCCTGAAAATATTTCTATTTGGGATTTGGTTCAAACTTCACCTTCTTATCATGGGATGTTACAAGATGCTTTGAAAAACTTAGATGTCCTACCTGGAGTGACACCTAATAACATGTCTACTTTGATTGATCCTACAAACAAATCCAAAGCTCAAATTGTATTCACACAAGATGAGTTACCTTCTCATGAAATTCAACATCAATATGATCCTCTTATGATTGTGGTTATTATCAATGATAGTTCTATAAGACAAACCCTTGTGGACAATGGATCTGGCCTTAATTTTTGTAGTGTGGACTTATTAGATAAGATTAATGTGGATTGTTCTCTCATTGAACCTTCTACTCTTACTATTCGAGGCTTTGATAATGCTTCTAAACAATGTCTAGGTGTCATAACCTTGCCTGTTAGGGCAGTTCTTGTTGTGTTATCTACACTTATTCATCTTATGCCTGGTAATTTGACATATAACCTTCTATTAGGGAGACCTTGGATTCATAGCATGCAAGTTGTCCCCTCAACTTTGCATAGGCAAGTCAAGTTCACTCATAATAATACAACATACACCTTATTAGCTGATACCAAACCTCAAGAACCATTAAAATATGGATCTTCTTGTTCAACTACTTTCCATTCTTCTTCCAATCCTTCTACTTCTTCAAATACATCTACTTCCTTTAATGATCTTGTTCCTTCTAGTACTCCTGATTCTTCTACTCAATTAGAATATCCTCCCAGGGATATCTTTTATCCCAAAGGAGTTCTCTTATATGATGATTGGGGATCTCTAGACTTCACCCCTAATTTTATAGGAGAGTACAAAGTATCTTCGAAAGGATCTAAGACTGAGAAGGAGATATCTAAGGAGGAACCTAAACAACAACCTACTTTGTCTAAACAATCAAGTAACCACTTTGTGGTTGCTTCTAATTCAAATAATTCATAAAATCCTTCCTCTAATTCATATAGTACTGAGACCTATGGGGCATCATCATCTCTTTCTGATTTGGCATCCCTTTACGGTCCTGGTTTTCACATTTTTGCTAAGAGTGGCTATGATGGAAATGGTTGTGGTGCAAATGAACAATAAATTAAAGTTCCTTTAGAACATAATACACATGAAGCTTCATTTGGACTTGGATATAATCCTTCTAAGCCCACCAAAGAATCTAAAAGACCATCTCTCAATGTGAATGCTATATTTAGTAGTGATGATGACCTCACCTCAATTAAATCATCTTTTACTTCTTTCAACACTCATCCACCTCATAAGGAAATCTTTGTGATGAACAAATCTCTTTATGAATATCCTCAAGAGATTTCTAATTCCACTTATGATATTTTATCTTCTACTCATTCTAAAATTCCTTCTTCTAGGAATAAGGCTCTAATGAATTACACTTATCCCTCTCCTAAGATTTCTTGTGTTCAAGAAAAGTATGAATTAGTGGCCTATTCTTCTCCTATAAACTTCTCTCTTTCTAAAGACTTTTTAACATTCACCATCTTATACATGTTTCTAATCTTACTTATAGTAAATCATTTAACATGTCATATTCAAATACCTCATTCAATGTATCATGTCTTTAAATAACATTAGTAGCTATTATGTTGCTCATCATTATGTGACATTGGTAGCTCATTTACTGGGGGCTCATTGGCACTCATGATGGTACAATTTCACGTGCAATCGTACTTTTGGAAGCAACATAATAGCCTATTTATATCTCATCTATTCTCCTTATATATATGGGGGAAGAGTGATTTCAAATATCTCTCCTTCTTGAGATTAAAATTTCCCCTTTGTGAATTAGTGTCTTCTATAAGGACTTCTTATTGATTGCAGAGGTGTATTCATACTTGAATTCCTTCTCTTATATTGGAACAAGCATCCCTAATGGGGATCTTAAGTACCTATCCTTAATTGGGACCTCCTCCTTGGTGTGGGAAGTATTTGATCATTCATCAATTTGTTTTCTTCATTGAGTAGTATCTTTTATCACAAACCCTTCTATTTTGTGCACGTACATATCCCTAATGAGTATCTCTTGCCTTCTTTTGAGAAGAGTGTTGTTGTAAATAATCTCTCTTTGATGTCATCTCAATCCTCTACTCTTTTCAAAAATCTTGCATTCATTCATTATAGAAGATTTTGTATTTGTCTAAGATAACTCCTCTTGAAGGTAGATGTCTTTTGAGAAAGATCTGTTCTCCTCCAAGGATCTCCTTTACACTTATATAGAATGATATCTCTTTACAACTATCTTATCCTTGCTTGAAGAGTATTCCCTCTCTTGCTTAAATTTATGAAATTGTTGCATGATGGATATCTTCTTGGTGTTGAAGTTAGGTATCCTTGTTCTACTTGCACACACATGCAAGAGGTTGAGTGGAACTAATGGTGTTATCACTCTCCTCCCTTACATGGATCACCCAGATAGACTCTAGGGGCTCATTTTCCATCTCCTTCTCTCTATGGATCACCTAGTTTTAGGTGTGAGATGTCAATGGTTCCTTTTCTCTTCTCATGGATCACCACAATGTGTATTCGTTATTTTTATCTCTTTTTCCTTCGCTTTCCATTTGTCTCCATTTAAATCTTTCATCGTGTGTTAGAGAGCTCTCAAATCCTCACACTCTTTGTTGTGTTGGAATTGAGGCTTAGTTATCTTTCTTACCAAATGATTCTCCATTAGTTTTTGATCTTGTATCAAATCTTCTTGTGAGCATTTATCATAAATCTTCTTTCACAATTTGATGTGGTAAACATGATACCCTACTTCAACTCACTAAAATTAGCAAGCCGAAATAGGGGGGGCATATAGCTACCCTCAGATTTTCATCACCTTCCTTAGTAAGAATTTAGGTGATTTTGTGATTTTATCTAACATGTGGTTTTGGAGGGTGTGGATCCTAACTATGTACTACAGATACAACTCGAGGCTTCATCCGACAACTTGTGGATATACCCTTTTTTCATGAATGTTTACTTTTCTTTACTTTAGCTTGCATATGCACATAGTTTCATATGACCGCTAAAGTGGGGGCTAAATGTAGTGTTGTAAATTGTACACACTTGCTAGGGTGGTACAATTTCACACTTAGGTTAGAACCCGCCTTAGTGTGTCTTGCATCTTACATTCCTAATTTCCCTTTAAGCATTTAATTAATTAATTTAATTAAATCTAAAGTCATATTTCATCACTCCACACATCATAAAATTGGGCCCATTACCCTATGTGTGCCCATTTTTTTATTTTATTCCTCCAATAAATCATTAAATCATAAACCCTAATTATGTCCTATTTCAACCTTGAAGGCTTGATTTTTCATATCAAAACACCTCCAAATTAGTTGTAACTTTGGGATTCTCTTTAATATCATCATATCTAACGGTCTTGAAAATTTGGTGAAAATTTGGTCGGAACGTGGCGGAAGTGGACATGGCCCTTGACTTTTTTCCTGAAATTTTGGGAGCATAATTCTATGATATTATAATACTTAACCCCAAAATATTGGGATTAAAATCAATTCCTAGGTCGACCTAAAGGAAGAATTAAATCAAAATTAAGATCTAGGGTTTCATACATAAGAGCTCTCTTTCTTCATTTGAAGGCAACTAAGACTGATCTATCTAAGAATCTAAGAGCAGGTTTTTGGAGCACAATGAGCCTTCGATGTAGTGAAAGAGAATCCTATGTGGAGTCTTCAACAACATTCAACAACATTTCATCAAGCATTCATCATCAATTACAAGCCTTGAAGACATTGAAGAGTAATAGGAGATCTAGTGGCAAATATCTCTCCCTTGGGGATTGGTATGATTTCATGTTATTTTCACGTCTTTGTGTGAGATTATTTACATCAATTTGGACTATTGTCATTATCATTTACATTCACATTTATATTTAGGGTTTACTCTCATGTGTAGGGTAGCTCTAGTTTCTTATCATTTAGGATCTTTCATACACACAAGGTTCTAGCACACACATTTTCAGTACATTATCGACTATTTGTGGAGGTGGAATTCACCAGCACAAGGGTTTGAATGAGGAAAAACCCTATATAGCCACCCAAAACTTCCCTTTTTAGTAGAAGGTGCACGAACAAATACCTAGAGAGAGTTTTGGATCAGGAAAAAGCATCAACACCACCCAGAAGTCTCAAAAGTGTAGAAAATTGTCAAGGAAAGGGGAGTGGTGCCCTAGTCCTACCTAGGAAAGTGGTGTGGCACCATGGTCCCTCCAATTTCAGGTGAATTTTGACAGGTTACAACCCCAAGACCTTTAGATTTTAGCCTTTCAGTTGCAGCTCTCTGTCAGATTCTCAAGGATAGTGGCATGGCACCCTAGTCTTGGTCAGCTTGGCTCAATTTGTAGCATCAGGTACACATCCAAAATCCTCTCCCTTTCATTCTTTCAGTATCTCAGTTTCAGATCTTCAAGTTTGTGTAATTTCAAGTTCATTTATGCATCATTCTTCATCTCCTAGTCTAGTCAATCAATCAAACCCTATTTTTTCTCATCATTTGCAACAAGAGGAATAGAAACCCTAATAGGTAATCCTTGGCTCTGTCTTTCTCACAAGAAGTAGCCAAAGTGATCTATCTCCCTACGTTCTTTTTTATTCCCAATGTGTTGGCAAAAGTGGGATTAGGACCTAGTCACCCGATCTCGCTTTTCCCCTCCACAATTATGTACTTGCAATGAAGTAATTTTTTAAGATCAAAAGTACCTATGTAAAATATGTAAGGGCTGAAACTATCAATCCACTATTGAATGTGCAAGCATGGATATTATTTTTGCATTAAAGAAGTGACCTAGAGAAAATCACCATCAGTTTACTAGTGAGATAGTGGAAAACAGATCTCATTTTATATTGTTTCTAGATAGAGACCTAATGCTTTGATGCTTATGAAAGTTTTGGACAGAATAGAAATTTTGTTTATTCTTTCCAATAACAAAATAATAATTTAAAATTTGTTAAAATAATTTTTAGCCACATAAATGTAGTTGTGCTAAAGGGAAAATAAGTATTTTGGTTTGTATAAAAAATACATTTTATTACATGAATTCTTGTAGTGTAATTTTAAAAAATGGTGCATTGATTCAAACCTATATCTATAAATTATTAATTCTTTAAGAATTAGGTCAAAAAATATTGATAAATCTCTAGAATCATCATAAAAAGTGACAAACTTGAAAAAGTCCCATCTTTTTTAAAAGTTAATTTTACAAAAACTAACATTTTACACTAGAAAAACACAAATTTGTTTGGATGGTCTCAGGTATCTTTTGACATTCCAAATTGTATTTCCTTGGCATCCTCTTCCTTTTCTTCCCTGGTGTTGTTGAAAATTTATTTCCCTGGGCACTCTCGTTAGTCACCTACCTATTAGTAGCCCCTCATTGCATATTCATTTCAAATCACCATCCCTCTTTCCCCTTGACAAGCAATAACAAGAATTTATGGTGGTTGGTAAGTTTGAATTTTAAATTTGAGTGAGAAATTTTGTGAAGAATAAAATGAGAAATAAGTGAAAGAATATTATTCTGACAAAGGATGAGTTTGTATACAACAATAATTTTGTTAATCTTTAGGAAAAACAAAATAATCTTTGTGTAGGAGAAATAATGTTGAGTGAAGGGAGTCCAGTGTAGTAGTGCGAAACTCCAAATAAGAAGTTAGTGTATAGCTCTAGACATGTAGAGGAATAAGGCCAGATCAATAAATTATTTATAATAAATATTGTAATCCATGTTCAAAATTAGTTTATAAATATTTTTGATAATTAATAGAAAATAGAAAATTGTCTCTAGCTCTATTTTTGGTTTCTACAATTTGTGCATTTCTTGTTGATAAGAAAATAGAGTAGTAGCTTTATGCATTGGTTTTGTGTTGTATTTTATTTTTAAATCTTATATTTCGCATCTAAGCCAAGGGACCTAAGTCTTAAGTGGGTTGGGAACTTGTTTCTTTAGGTTTTAAAGGTTTGTTCAATTGGAGACATGGTTGGAGAAGATAGTAAGAGCTAGTAGTAGCCACCATCATTTAATGAAAAAAATGATGTCTAAGAAAAGAAAATAAAGATGATTATGGATGCAAATGATTTGTGTGAGCTAGTGGTTAGTGGGTTCACATATGTGACTAACCCAAATCAATTTGTAAACCTCGATAACAACCAAAAGACCTAGCTAAAGGAGACAAGAAGAAAAGGAAAAAAATCCCTCAAATTTGATCGAGATAGGCTTGACAGAGTTAATATTTCTAAAAATAGAAGTAGATAACTATTCAATGTAGGCATGGGAAATCCTCTAAACAAGTTACAACGAGATTGATAAGGTTACATTGGTGAAGCTTCATATGCTTTGAAGAGATTTTGAGACTCCAAATGATGGACAATGACTGCGTTTAAAATTTCCACACAAGATTCTTTGGTTTGATAGACTAGTTGAGGACAAATGGTGAAACCATGAAAGTTTAGAGGACTATGGAGATAATTATTATAATTTTTTCCTTTAAGTTTGATGCAATTTAGTGATTTCCATTGAAGAGGGAAAAGAACTCTCAACATTGATGATGGATAAGTTGATGGGTTCACTTCAAACCCATGAAAACGGACTAAATACGTTTGTAACTTCTTCCCAAGAATAAGATTTCAAATCTTAGGCCAATGCAAGTGGAAAAAAAAGAGATAGAAATATCTCTAGATGAAGCTTGAGAGGTAGAGGTAGAGGAAACTCTAGATGAGGATGTTCTCCAATAGATAGCTCAAGATGAGCACATAGCCAAGAGGGAGCAACTAGCTTTTAGTCTAGCTTCAGAGCCAAGAATAAGAATAGTAGCTCGAGTTAGAGGAACGATAAAAGAAATTTAGAATGTTATTATAGTCCTAAATTTGGTCATTATGCGAGTGAATGGTAGAAAAAGTAGCATGATCAATCAAAGTAAAGTCCAAATGTGATTGATGAAATGAGAGTTGAAGTTGACTAGTCTGAGGCCTTCATCATGTGTAACATTGGTGATGGGGCAATACTAAAGTTTGGTATTTGGACAGTGTATGTAGCAGCCACATGCATGGTAATTAAAGTTTATTGAGAAGGGTGAATGCATCATATTTGACAAGAATGAGAGTAGTAATATTGTTTTAGTACTACAAATGATAAATAAACAAATGTTTCCTTTTAGAATACAAACATGTTTTTCATCTCAATCCATAGTTGCACCTCCTAGGCATGAAAAATGTTCAGTAGTACAACAACAACCTGTCTTCAAGACTACCATTCAAGATCCCTTCATACTTTGACATATAAGGTATGTAAATCAAGGCTATATTGGTTTGTATTTTGTCCAAGAAGGGTATGGTTATAAGTTTTCCAACCATTGTAGATCCTAGTGGTAGATGTGAATCTTGCATTTTAGGAAAGCAACATATGCATCCCTTTCAACCAAGTAACTCTGGAAGGGCAAGGGCGCCATTGGAGTTGGTGCATGTTGATTTATGTGGCCCTATGCAAACCATTTCTATAGTGAAGAGTCAATATTTATGACCTTCATAGATAATTACAACCATAAGACACATGTGAGTCTATTTTGTTACAACATAAAAGTGAAGCATTTGAGAAGTTTAAGGTGTTTAAGGCCTAGGTTTAGAAGGAAAATAAACAGTTCAACAAGGTCTTAAGGTCAAATAGAGGAGGAGAGTATAGCTTAAGAAATTTATAAATTTTTGCAAGCATCATGACATCAAGGAGGAGTTAACAACTAGAAATACTTAGAAGAAAAGTGGAGTGGCTTATAGGAAGCCATCAAAGAGATGCCAAGAAATATGTTGAAAGCCAAGAGACTCCTAAATAAGTATTCGGATGGGACTATAGAAACAACAAGTTATTTGATAAATATAAGTCCCACAAAGGTTGTTCATGAGGATATTCCACTAGAGGCATAAAGAAAATGCAAGTAGATGGTAGAGCACTTGAGAGTATATGGCTGGGTGGCATATGCATTTGTGTGACTAGAAAAGATGCATAGATTAGATGACAAGGGAAAGAAGTGTATCTTCATGGGCTATAATGAAGAGTCTATAGCATATAGGTTACATAACTAAGTCACTAAGAAAAGACTGATCAGTATAAATGTTGAGTTCATAGAAAATGAGACATGCGATAACTTGGTGGAGACCTCTTTGGGTATCTCAGTTAGAATATGTATTGATGAAGAAGAAGAAGAATATGAAGAACAAAATATAATTTTACAACAAATATGGATCCAAACAATCAACTCCAAAGAGCTCTAGATTCATATAGGAAGCCAAACAACTCCGGAGAAGGAAATGAACAAAGATTCTGAGACGGACATGACTAAGGACAGAGCTAGTGAGTATAAGGAAAGTGCGGATAAAGGGCTTCTCTTGGATAACCTCAAGAAACTCACTGAAGCGAGAATGGATTATGACAGATGGACTTACGAGCTCCTAAAGAACCTGGAGAAAAAGGGGAAAAACACGGATGAGAAGAGGGAGGATGACAATAGAGACCAGATAAATTGGAAGCAGTATATGGAGGAGAAGGTTAAATCGTTGGAAGAAGGGAGAGAGGCAATGAAAAATCTAATGGGCGTTATCCTGAGTATCCTATCTGCTATCACTAAAAACCTGGAGGATATTGCTAAGGTCGTTGATCATACTAGCTCTCCAAAACCGGTAGTGGAACTTGACTTGGATGAAGAGACTATCTAGACTAGTAGCGGTGAAGTTACTTCGGTTGGTGGTGCTGTGAAGAGGACTAGGGCTAGTGTCAACAAAGTTGTGGTTGCTTCTGCAAAGGATCTCCCTAATCTCAGGGATAACATCAAAGAGCTACATGATATTAGCAACACCCTAGCAAATGCCCTGGAAAAAATCAACTAGTTTCTCTCTTGGAGTCTGACTGGCTTGCTGGCTTTTTGGGGCTTTTTTAGGTTTTCCTTGGTTTTCTGCTAGCTTTTTGATGGTCTGTTCATTTTTGTATCTCTTTGCTTTTGTTGTTTAAGTTCTTCTTGTAAAGGGTTTCAAGGCCTTTTCAAAACCTGCTTTTACCTTGATCACAAACAAGAAGTTTGTTGAGCTCTAGGTAGAATAGAGGAATGTTTGTGCAATGCAGTAGAAGGCAGCTCCAAACATAAGAAGAAGTCATTTTATAGCTCCAAATGAGCAAAAAAACATGAATTCTGAGGAGTTTGATATCAACTATGATTGGGTACAACTCTAGATCACTATAGATAGATTATTTGTATAATTAAATATTGTCATCCGAGTTTAAAATCAGTTTGTAAATATTATTTTGTGATTCATAGAAAATAAAAATTGTCTTCAGGTCTATTTGTGGTTTGTAGTTTGTGCATGGTCAATTGATTGGCAAACAAAGCAACAACTTTGTGCATTGGTTTGTGTTTTATTTATATTTTAAATCTAACAAGTGATTATTTTATCTTAGGCAATCTAATGGCCATGATCTTTTATATATTGTCATTTTAGAGTATTTTGGTCAGTGACTCACATTTTGGGATATTTTTACCCACAATGAAATTTCTTCTTGTCTTTATCTACAGTTTGTTTTATCTCTCTTAACTTTGTATTATTGTTTTAAACTAGTTTTTGTAGAATTTCCTGAATAACAAAACAACAGATCTAGCTAGAAAGCAAGAAACAAAACTTCCAAAGAAATTGAGAAGAAAAATAGAAAAGCTGAGAATGAAATTTTATTAATTCATTGTGTCTAGTTACATTATGCCAAAGCAGGATTTTATACAAATCATGAGCCAATGCATGAACCTTGATCATGCAAAAATCGTTGGAATGCACGGAAGAGGCAAACTGAGTTTAACTTGTTGTTTACATGGTTCGCTTAGTTAGGCTTATGCGATATCATGCAATTAAAGGTGATACCCATAAATCACAGAGATGACGGACTAGAGTTACCACCGCAATTCTACCACTGCATGATATACACCGCTAACACCCCCCTTAAGTCTAACTAAGGAGAGATAGGAGAGATATGGATCCTGGCAACAAAACCTCATCAGGAACCCAATTAAAAAGAAGAAAGGAGAAAGCCCAATTGAGAAAGGCTCCTAACCATTATTCAAATTAAAAAAGAAACCTACAAACTGCAAACGAATCCACACTACAACAGGATTGAACAGAATCATAGAAACCACTGCATGAGTACCTCTGGGATACTTTGAAAATGCAGTTGTACATATTTTGCATTGCTCAAATGGATGAACAGATAGGTACATGGTTTCTGAATATAGAAACTGATGATCTGAAGACAGGAAGATATGAATATCAAAAAATGTGCTCCAAGCTGAACAACTGCAAAGATGACCTCTGGTTGGGATGATGTCATTGTATATCCATTGCTCAATAATGTCCCACTAGAAAGAAACTCTGGAAGCACTCAAAGATGTGACTCTGGAATCTCATGTAGTGAGGAACCTTGCTAGAAAGAATCTCTAGGAGCAAACAAAGTTGCAATGTTGGAATTTCATGTAGATAGGAATTTATAACAAAATAATACTTTTGGCTGTCAATTGGAAGAAGAGTGCATAGCAACTTTAATCTTCTATTTATTTAGAAAAATTATTGAAAGAAACCTAAACTAAATGCATCAAGCAAAACCCCATATAAACTTTCTAAAAGTTTAATTTTTACAAAGCTCCAAATTTTCCAAATCTTCTACTTGCAAAGCACGTACAATTTTAAAGAATCAATATAGGAAAAAAGAGCAAGGAGCATGCAAAAATTAGGGAAAGAATATGCATGCATCTAGAAGTAGAGGTCTACGTCAACTTCCATGGTGATGCTAATCTTCAGAAATCTGCGTCCAAATAATCGTTAATGCTTCTCCTTCCTAGCAACCTCGCTCTGATACCATGTAGAATTTCCTGCATAACAAAACTACAGATCTAGCTAGAAAGCAAGAAACAAAACTTGCAGAGAAATTGAGAAGAAAAACATAAAAACTGAGAATGAAATTCTATTAATTCATTATGTCTAATTACATTATGTCAAAGCATGCAAAAATCGTTGGAACGCACAAAAGAGGCAAACTGAGTTTAACTTGTTATTTACACGGTTTGCTTAGTTAGACTTATGCGATATCATGCAATTAAAGGTGATGCCCATAAATCACGGAGATGACGGACTGGAGTTACCACTGCTACCACTGCATGATATACACCGCTAACAGTTTTGTGCTGGTAAGTCTTGAAATCTATTCTATTTTAAATTTCATAAAATATTATTTAGATTACTTGTGGCCATTCTGTCTTGCGCATTTAGATGTATATGAAAAGGAATAATTGTACCTTCCACAACCTTTCCCTAAAAGAAAGTACCCTCAGTGGTCCAGATTCAATGTATCTTTTCTTTACTGTTTGACCGATGTACAATATCTGGATTCTGTACAGAAATATGGTCCAAGTTCAATGCATCTAATCTTCTGCTTTGTGTAGCCTTCCTCTTATTTAGATGCATACTACGATGGAAACTGATCATGTGTGTTCTAATCCGTGAGAGTTCCTCCAGATTCTTCAAGAGAAATGGGTAATCTTTTTATCCCATGAAATATAAGTTTTTTTACTGAAGATGTTCAGAGAACTCTGCAGTCACCGAATGCTTGCTCATTATGAGCGAGATTTATTGTATTCCTTCTTTTTTGAAGGTTAAAAGCTTTCAGTCTAGTAGTTTCTGTGTTGGTATTCCAAACTGCATTGGAACAGTTCATATTGACTAACCAAATGTAATATGGGAATTACATTATAATAGCTGTGTTGTTTTCTTTATATCGATTACTCTTTTCATTGCATATCATTTGTCAGCAATATGGTTTTCAAATGATGTTAATAATTAAATTTAGAGATAGCGGCAGAAGGAAGCTGATTCCGTGTCTAAGAAAGACGAGGGATCTCATATGTCTAAACCGGCAAACTGTAGAGCATGCCCATGATTGTTACCCTTTCAATAGTTCATAAACAAAGTTATTCAGAATTTAAATTGATTATAATAGAGAATTTATCAGGTGATTATTAATATATTTATGAGAATGTTAAGTTTATAAAAAGTTTATTACAGATCAATTTTTATGAAGTTAGAAAATACAGATACAATAAGGTATAAAGGATGAGTTCTGAGTTCAAAACCTAAATAAGCCTTGACACTGAATATTTTTTATAATAAACATTTATCCTCAGAATCGAAAAGAACTTAATCTAATTATAAGTTGAAATTTACAAGTAATTTTTTTCTGACTTGGAACCACATCAATCCCTTGTCAAGAGATTTGAATAGTATCTGCAAACCCTAAAAAACTGTTTTTTGAGATAGTTACATCATATGTTTCAACTCGAAGTCATTTCAATATTATGGCATTACACCACAAGATCATCAGTCGATGACACTATCATATATAATACAAAACAATACATCAAACAGCTATTGTCACGGAATAAATCACATTTTCTAAATAAATTAAGTTAGGTAAAAGAGCCGGGGGTTTTAGTTGTGAAATTTGATTCTTAGTTAAAGCTTAATGTTAGATTTGAGAAAAAAAATTAACAATTAAATCATTTAAAATTGTCTATGAACTTTGGTCATTTATATGTTTAAGTGACTTTTACATCCATAGATTTGTCTTCTACTTTTGAGAAATGAACTCCAACAAACTCCAATTATATATTTGATCTTATTGTCTTTAGATGTTTTGCATTTTTAAATAAAGACCCATCTTGTTGTTTGGACCTAATGATAAAAAATAGTGGTGTTCACAATCAAATTTCAAGAATGAATGTGTTGTTGGCGGCCATAAGGGTTCTAGGTGATTAACACTTGAGATTTGGTGTAAATGGAATGTAGAATTTAACCTAGTGGAAGAACTACCATGTGCTGATGGAAGACCAAATATGGTAAGAGAAAGAATGATTTATAAATGATTATTTGAGGTACATAGATGAAGAGGGTTATCTTAAAGATGCATTCATTAGTGATGTCCTTTAATACATGACTTATGAGCATACTTTTATAGATTCATCTAAAGGAATGATGAACAATAAATGACTAGAGGATGGTTAGATGAAACCCATATAGAATTTTAAATTTGAACAAGAGGTCTGGAATTCATTCTACAAAAATATCATATATCATGGTTCGTATCTTCCCCCAATGGATTTGATTCTAGGATGTCAATTGATAGTATAAAAGGTAACTTGAATGTTTATAGGTTTATATTCTATTTCTAAGACTCAATTTGAGAATTTAGGTCAAAGTACGTGGTCAATTAGTCAAAATTATGTGCTAGAACCAAATACTTAGACACACAAGAAATGTGAAAAATGTAGCTTTGTTGTGCATATGAATCTACATTAGCAAGGTTTCTAAATTATAAAAGTACTAGAAAAATATAAGTAAAAATTAAAATTAAGTGAAGACACAATCTAAATTCCATTTTTTAACTACACATCCACATAGATGTGATTGAAAAAAATATGCTATAATGATTTTGTGTGTCCCTTTAGAGGCTTGAACACAAATCAATAAGAATGATAAATTGGATATAAAACTAATCATAATAACTACATAATTATTTTATGAAAAGTAAACATCACCATTATTAACTATTTGATAGAAAATATGAGTTGTGTGGACCCATAAAGGTGTGTCTCACTTATGGACTACATTCCAATTTATGAAATTAGATTTCATTAAAAATATATTTCTTTATAATACTTTAATTGATGATTTTCTTACATCCACATGGGAAGGAGCATTGATTAAAGGTCAAAAAATATTAAGGGATCATTCGTACTCCATCCCACCTTTTTTGTTTTTTTCATTGTATCAAAGACCTTTGATTAAAGGTCCTTTATTTGAAAATGTCTATGTAGCCTAGGACTTTGCTAGAAAAAAGGGTTTATTTGGATCATGTTTTTTTGTTATAAAATTAATTCATCATAGATGTGGCCATAAGTCTACGC